>NW_028317839.1:1540357-1846428 GCF_062004578.1 Staurois parvus
GCAATGCAGTGAACAGAAGAGCCATAATTGAGCAGGACCCATCACACCTCTACCCAACACATGCGTTAACTCCCTCCATTCCAGGCCTGCAACCACTGATAACAAAGGGATTAGGGTCTCCCTACAAAGGCTCAGCTGGATATTCTTGGTACATAATCAGCCTGATTTCTAGAGGTACAGAAGCAATGAAACATACCTGCTACAGTAACAAGGAAAGTAGCAAGCAGATGACATGTAGCAATATAGAAAATGCTACAGTATGTATGTATTAGAAAACCTGAAGATTTCCTGAATGCTCAAACAGATACATGAATACTGTGTTAAGCTAAATCCTGCTAGAGTTGCTTTTCCTTTAAGGCTAAGTCCATATTTAAAAAAAAAAAATAAGTGCGTATGTGCGTTGTTCTATAGGAGGCTGATAAGCATTGCAACTTTGACCAGTGGACTGCAATGTCAGGCTCCTGCAGACTCTTCCTCCATGTCCAGACAAGGTACAGGTGTTCAGGTGGAGAGCTGAAGGTGTCAATGGACTAGGAGTGTGGTTATCACTGCACTTGTGTTCCATTGGGAACTATAGGTTCGTCTGCTGCAGTGACATACAGGACTTGTAGTTCATTCATTCACACGTTTCTGTGAGTGACAAAAATGTGCAGGGGGGGGGGGCTCCACATAATCATGCAGATTTCAAAAGTGACAGATGCTACAGGGGTACATGCTCTCATGGGGGAGGAGGAGTCCCATTTGCACCATGCACACCCTAAAAATGGGTGTACATGGAGCACTGCAGGCTCCTGTGAAAAAAATGTTAATTGCACTTTTTTTTTCTGCAGAAATATGTGCATTTTTTTTTTTTTCAATAAAGTGAACTTGGAATTTAGTTTGTTAAGGGTTTCTGTGGTATCAATCTACAAATCGCTCAGGTGTGAATTGGAGATAAATCCTTTGTGAAACATTTAATATTTATAATTACCAATCCTCTTCTACAAGTCTGAGAATGGAATAACTTCTAACAACTACTAAGCAGTCATATTTTCCTGGTCTGTCTATACATTGAAGCCTGTATTCCTAATGTCACCATACTTGTTACCATCTGACTGTACAACCAACTTTAAAGGACAAGTCCACCTCTTCACAAAAAATGAAAAGGCGAACTCCAAATATTTCAGGCATCCTCCAGACCCCGCTGCACAGAGTGGCCATGATGCCCCACGCTGCCGATTAGTTGCCCACACACCACAATGTATGGCCCTGGAGTGAGTAGCCATCAGAATACTTACAATGCCAAGTGCTTGGTCAGTGCAGCCACCAATGAAAAGCATATCTGAGGCTTCTTCAATCGAGGATCCCCAGAACAAAGAAGCACGTCTCATTGGTCAGAACAGTCACATGGTCGTGCTGACCAATGAGCGGATACCACTGCGAGCATTATGATGGATACTCGCTCTGGGGTTATGTACAGACTGTTACACTGGTGGCTTGGGGTATCACAGCCACCATGTGTAGAGGGGTGGCCAGGAAATTTGGAGTTAGTTCACCTTTTCATAAAAATGTGAACTTTCAGTGAGAGGTTTCCCAGCCATTAGAAAACACTGATCACTGCTGCGGGCTATAGCTGCCGGAAGTAATCAAATGGAAAAAAAAAAAAACCCACACGACAGGCTGGCTTTACCCTTTTAAAGGTATTAAAATGTAATATGGAGGACCTATCTACACTATGCAATCAACTTTTATCCAATCAAGCCTGTGCACTATATAGTTAGTGGACCAAAAGGAGATTGTACAATCAGATTGTAACGTGTATGGTGGGCATTACTGAGCAAGCTAAACTGAGTTTTATTATACTGCCTACTAAACACAATCTAGGTGTAAAACATAGCATAAGTGCTTCATTCTCCCATTATAAATTGATAAGCAGCTTCCAGATCTCTGACTTGATACAGACCAGGCAAAATTCCAAAAACCATTGCTGTGCTTGACATCGATACATTTGTATCTGTTAAGTCAGCAGTATTTATAGGGATATTATAGACCATGTGTACCAATGGAGGGACACAGCCAACCATTCAACCACACCAGATGCTGACATCCATAGGAGCTTTATGGTGTTGTTCCAAATGACAAGCAGACATCTACCACACTGTCATAACACAAGAGAAAATCCGGGATAAATGTTTGGATATTTATTATCCTGGTCTAGGCAATGATGACGCTTTATTAAGGTCTCAGAATAAAGAGCTAAGTGTTTTCTATTACATAAGAACGGTCAATGAAAGAAACGTCTTTGTCCTATTGTCTAGGTACTAAGGCTGCGATTGGTGCTCAGTCTTAAAATCTCTAACACCCCCCTTCCCCCCCTCCAAAGACAAGCCGGGCTGGTCTGTGTGCTGGGATGATCTCTGTGTGACGCTGTCACTGTGCCTGTCAGGTCACTAATCAATGTCACTATGCAGGAGCTGCCTTGTATGTCTGGCCTTGCTCTATGTGTGTGCATGCGTCTACAGGATTTCATTCACATCTTTGCTTCTACCAAAACTACTCTGGGCTGTGCCATTATGTCAGCAGCCTAGCCCACCGTCCCCCCCCCCATCCAGGTCTGGAATAAACCTTTGTCTCCCCCACCCAATGGTTCTGATCCTGAACCCTCTTTCCCAGATCTCCCTGTGTGACATGTCTCCCCACCCCCCAGGCTGTGTGTGATCTCGTCTGTGCTGCTCCCTTGTACACAGGTGATCCGTCTACCTCTGCCCCTCCTGTGCAGGACAGTCCTCACTGCTATCTGGTGTGCTCAACGTGGAAGGTCACACTGAGCCCCTGTGGCAGTTTTCTCCTGGTGACGGGTCATCTCCATGTGTCAACCATCCTGTCATCTCCATGCTGCAGAGCCTCCAAGTGCTGAGAAGACTCGTCTCTGTCGGCATCGGGAGTCACAACTACTTATAACATCCCTCTCCCCTCGGTCACTGCTGTCACTGGACTGTCACTGCTGTCCCTCTCTCTAGGTTCTGCTCCCTGTGCCCCAGTCTGAGGCAGTCCTATGCCCTTTGTAATGTGATCTGTCCAGGCCTGGGCCTATTCTACAACCCGTATATAAACTGTGCCTCCTTCACCCCACAGTTTAGTGCCATGTACCCCCAGTCTGATCCCATTGTATAATAATACAGTGTACCCCCAGTCTGATCCCATCATACAGTGCAGTGTACCCCCAGTCTGATCCAACTGTATAATAATACAGTGTACCCCCAGTCTGATCCCATCATACAGTGCATCCCCAGTCTGATCCCATCATACAGTGCATCCCCAGTCTGATCCCATCATAAAGTGCAGTGTACCCAAGTCTGATCCCATTGTATACAGTGTATCCCAGTCTGCCCCCCATCGCCCAGTAGGCGGCACCCCCGGTCTGCCCCCCATCGCCCAGTAGGCGGCACCCCCGGTCTGCCCCCCATCGCCCAGTAGGCGGCACCCCCGGTCTGCCCCCCATCGCCCAGTAGGCGGCACCCCCGGTCTGCCCCCCATCGCCCAGTAGGCGGCACCCCCGGTCTGCCCCCCATCGCCCAGTACGCAGCACCCCCAGTCTTTGCCCAGTGCACACCACCTCCAGTCTTCCCCCATTACACCCCCCCCAGTCTTCCCCCATTGCCCATTACACAGCACCCCCAGTCTGCCCCAAGCACACAGCACCCCCAGTCTGCCCCCAGCCTGCCCCGAGTCTGCCCCCAGCACCCCCAGTCTTCACCCAGCACCCCCAGTCTAAACCCAGTACACAGCACACCCAGTCTGCCCCCCATCGCCCAGCACCCCCAGTCTTCGCCTGGCACACAGCACCCCCAGTCTTCGCCCGGCACACAGCACCCCCAGTCTTCGCCCGGCACACAGCACCCCCAGTCTTCGCCCGGCACACAGCACCCCCAGTCTTCGCCCGGCACACAGCACCCCCAGTCTTCGCCCGGCACACAGCACCCCCAGTCTTCCCCACCGCCCGGCACACAGCACCCCCAGTCTTCCCCCACCGCCCGGTACACAGCACCCCCAGTCTTCCCCCACCGCCCGGTACACAGCACCCCCAGTCTTCCCCCACCGCCCGGTACACAGCACCCCCAGTCTTCCCCCACCGCCCGGTACACAGCACCCCCAGTCTTCCCCCACCGCCCGGTACACAGCACCCCCAGTCTTCCCCCACCGCCCGGTACACAGCACCCCCAGTCTTCCCCCACCGCCCGGTACACAGCACCCCCAGTCTTCCCCCATTGCCCGGTACACAGCTCCCCCAGTCTGCACCCCGGACTCCTTACTTGCCGAGCTCCTCGTAGAGCTGGTACTCGTCGGTGAAGCGGGTGCAGGTTGCGGTGGTGGCCATCCTAGTAGCGGCAGAGGCGATGTCACATCAGGCGGGCTGTCAGAGAGAGGTAAGAGCCGGGACGAGCTCTCTTCTGCTTCTTCCTCTGCGTCTCCCCCTCCTCCTCCGGGGCGGCTCCTGCTTCCCCTCCCTCCCGCTCCCACCTTCTCCTCCCCTACTGCCTCCGGGCCTTCCGAGCCTCCGTCTGTCCGGACCTCCGCTTCCCCCGGGTGACCCTGCCCAGAAGACTGCTGTCCCTCGGCTCCGGCCGTGCACTGTCACTGCTAGGAGGCCAGCACCGCGAGATTTCCCCGGGACACGCCCCCCTTCCTGCGGACGCCCAGCCCGGGGGGGAGAGAGGTGGGGGGAGGGGGAGCGCTGGCCGGGCTCTTACAATGAGCACAATACACCGTGTGGGGAACAAAGGGGAGACATGGGGGACGGGGACAGGGGGGCACCCTTCCTGAGAGGAAATAATGAGCCAATGCCAGTGTGTGTCCTTCCCACACAAAGCTGAACTCCTCACACACACAGAGAGGTGTGGGGCTCATTCATACAGTGAAAACCAGAACATTTATACCCCGGCAATGGCAGGCTGTACGCTGGTGTACGCGCATTCACTTGGATTTGCCGCACTGAATGCAAACTGCATCCACGGAGCGCTCTTCCGGTGTACCGGCAAACACTAGGTGTGCTGTGACCGGTGTACAGCCTGCCATTGGTTTGTACATCCCCAATGACACCAATGGGGCTGTCTGCACAGATCAGGGCCATGGATAAGGGGGTACCACCAGTCCTTCTGTATGGGGCCCAAGCCAGCAGGGGGGCCCCAGGCAGCTGGATGAAACGTAGGCAGGGAGGATGATCGGTGGGGGGGGCAACTACTGGAACTAATCCCCCGTATGGATCTCTCTGCAGCAGCTGAAAGCTGGCTTCTTCTCCCCCCAATGGCTTGCAGCTGCTGAAGAGAGCCGTACAGGGGATGGGTTCCAGTAATTGCCCCCACTGCACAGATCACCCTCCCTGTGCACCATACATTCTCCCCTGCTGCCCAGGCCCACCTGTCCCCCCCCCCCCCAACTCCGCAGTGATACCAGCTACCCTCTGCTCCTTCCCACCTGCATCCCTTCTTTACCTGAATGAACACGAGTGATCAGTACCGTTCACTCACTGTGTTCATTCTTAACTAAAGCATAGTAAACTGTGTTTATTGGGGGAGGGGGGTCCTGTCAGGTTGGCTGTATAGGGCCCCAAGGTTTTTAACAGCAGCTCTGACACAGATCATCTACGTGTCCCCATGCCAGTATACATGGCATACACATGGACCCAGTGTACAGCTCTCTGCAAACTATACTCCTGCGCAGGGGTGTATTAACCACATGGCAAACAAGGCATTTGCCTAGGGCGGCATTTTCAAGGGGGGGCAGCACCCCCCCCAGGGAGAAGGGACACATGCGACATGGGGACTGGGTGGGATTCGAAAGAGAATGCAGGCTGCTTGATGGTGTATGCAGACCCCAACTCTTGTTACCGGGGATGTCCAGAGCTGAGAAGGTGAGGGTCCTTCTGTTGCCGGGGGGGGGGTGTTAGTGGAATGCTCTCTCGGTTGGGGGGCAGGGGTGTTGTTGGTCACTGTCAGGCTCTCTCCGGGAAGGGGGGGGGGTTGGGGGGTCTGGTGTTGGGCGGTGTCTTGCTCTCTCCGCCGGGGGGGGGGGCATCTGATTTTTATGTTGCCTAGGGCAGCAAAAAATCTAAATACACCACTGCGCTGGGGATGGACTCAGCAGAGGCTATGGTAACAATTCAGATGTCCTGGAAAATGCACTCCTTGCTGCCCTCAACAGACCGGGGTAGTCCAAAGCCACTGGATACAAAAGAAAGAAAAAAGAGGGCGCACCGGACTAGTGCATTATCGTAAAGAATATTTATTAAAAGGATAAAAAGTAGGTATCATACTCACAATGGACATATAAAACAAAGGCACATCACATTAAACAGCGGTGTCCAATCCATATAGCATATAAATCCAAAACAATGGAACCCTGGACTTCCAACTGGCTAACGCGTTTCGAGGACTTAGCCTTTTCCTCAGAGCTCCGAGGAAGAGGCTAAGTCCTCGAAACGCGTTAGCCAGTTGGAAGTCCAGGGTTCCTGTCACGCACCTGGATAGTGAGCCTGACGTGAAGAGGAAGGCTTCCCGTACAACTCCGGCTCAAGGACTGCTGATGGTGAGACAGCGGTCGCAGGGGCACAGTGGGGTATGAGTGCCTGTAATCAGTCCGGTAATAGCAGGTGAGCTGATGAGTTGTAGGCAAGGAGCAGGGTTCTGATGCAGCCATGCTGGATGGATGGATACTCGAGCGCAGCGTGCTGAGGATGCAGGGTCAGACGAGCCGGGTTCGGTATCGGTCAGGTAGATCAGGATTACAGCGGCAGGAGGAAGAGTAGTCAGGTCACAGGACAGGTCAGCAACGGAAGATCAATCAGACAGGAGCAGAGACAGAAGAATAATCCAAAGACAAGCCAGAGGTCAGGGCAGGAAGCAATCAAGCGGAGATCAGGAACAGGCTGGTTCAGTATCAGGAGACAATCACAGGAATCAGGGAACACGAGCAGGGAAAAGACCATACGGCAAAGGGACAACTACTGCAGCCAGTTTAAATAGCCCTTTTGGCGCCAGCATTAGTGACAGGCGCGAGTGCGCATGCACACATGCACGTGTGCGTGCCGGTCTGTTTGGCTCATAAGGACTCTGTGCGTGCGCATATTTGTGCGCCGCGAAACTTCACCTGCACTATGGGCAGGTTTTCCCTGACATTGCCCCCTCCCTATGGGCAGCCTCCGGATGCCAATTGGCTCCTTCTTTGTGGGTGATTGAGAAAGAACTCACAAATTAAATTTGTAGCATGCACATTCTGTGCAGGTTCCCATGAATTTTTCTCTGGCCCATACCCCTTTCATTTGATTAGGTATTGCGTCTGGCCCCTCCTTTTCCTACAGTCCACAACAGCCTCGACTTCGAATTCCTCCTCTCCGTCAATAATTATAGGCTCAGGAGGCCTTGACCTTAGATCAGAAAAGGGGTCCGGCACTGCAGGTTTTAGTAATGACACATGGAAAACTGGGTGGACCTTAAGGGATTCTGGTAATATTAATTCGTAAGAGACATCGTTCATTTTACGTCTTACCAGAAATGGTCCCACAAACTTAGGTGCTAGCTTCCTTGAAGGACATTCCATCTTCAGGTTGGTTGTGGCGAGCCAGACCTGGTCTCCTGGGTGCAGGATCAATTCTCTCCTTCTCCTTCTACCGAAGACCCTCTTGTCCTCCTGGGCTTTTGTGACAGTCTCCTGAACAATTTGTTATTAGTAGAAAAAAAACTTAGTATATCTTGAGCAGCAGGGACAGAAGTTTCCGGCACAAGGTCAGGCAAGAAGGTAGGGTGTAACCCATAATTAGCAAAAAATGGGGATTGTTTGGTTACAGCATGATTGGAGTTATTATATGCAAACTCCGCCAATGGCAGGAGCGATACCCAATCATCTTGGACAAAAGAAGTATAACACCGGATGTACTGCTCCAGGGTCTGATTGGTCCGTTTGGTCTGTCCATTGGTTTGTGGGTGATAGGCTGAAGAAAAAGACAGTTCGATTATCAAGGTTTCACATAGTGCCCTCCAGAATCTTGATGTGAACTGCACCCCTCGATCTGAAACAATGTTTACAGGAATTCCATGGAGCCTTACAATTTCTTTAATAAAGACCCGAGCAGTTTCAAAAGCAGAGGGTGTATTTTTCAGGGGCAAGAAATGGGCCATCTTAGATAGCCGAACTACTACCACAAAGATGGCGGTAAATCCTTCTGAAAGTGGGAGTTTTACTATAAAATCCATCGATATCATCTTCCATGGTCTATCAGGTACAAGCAGAGGTCTGAGCAACCCCCAGGCTTTATTTCGGGTACTCTTATTTCGGGTACAGATGGTCCATGCGTTTACATAAGTTTTACAGTCTTTTCCGATATCCGGCCACCAGAATGTGCGTTGTGCTAGCTCTATTGTCTTGGAGACCCCAAAGTGGCCCGGTAAAAGATGGTCATGGCAATATCCAAGGACAAGGGTCCGCATCTCCTTGGGTACCACAATTTGCTCACCTTTCCATAGCAGTCCATCCTTGCTTTGTACTGTAACTCCGGGTGGGCTGGATGCTCCTGCCAAAGCCTGCTATAATTGGGATAATAGACTGGTCTGTAGTAACAAGAAATTCCCTGTAGGTAAAATGGTGTCTGGTATTGGGGTATCTTTTGGATCCTCAAACATGCGTGATAATGCATCTGGTTTGGTGTTCTTGGATCCAGGTCTATAGGTAATGTGAAAGGTAAATCTTGAGAAGAATAATGCACATCGGGCCTGATGTGGTTTAAGGCGTCTAGCAGTCCTTAAGTACTCGAGATTCTTGTGGTTGGTATATATTAAAATCGGGTGTGTGGCTCCTTCTAGCAGGTATCTCCTTTCCTCCAGAGATACTTTAATTGCCAGAAGCTCCCGGTCCCCTATGTCATAGTTCTTTTCAGCTGGAGTTTCCTTGAGAAAAATGCTACTGGATGCATTAATTCCTTGAGTCCTGTCCGTTGGGAAAGAACTGCCTCAACTGTGTTTTCTGATGCGTCTACCTCTAAGATATAAGGCAGTGTGGAGTCTGGATGGCTCAGAATAGGGGCAGCTGTGAATAGTTCCTTCAGGGCTTTGAAGGCGGCCTGTGCTTCCGGAGTCCAGTGGAAGTGGACCCCCAGTCTGGTGAGCTGGGTATTGGGTGAAATGAGGGCTGAGAAGTTTTTAATGAATTTCCGGTAGAAATTGGCAAAGCCTACAAATCGCTGGATACCTTTTTTATCTGAGGGGACTGTCCAGTCCAAGATTGCTGAGACCAAGATCTGTGGGTCCATTTTAATTCCTGCTGTGGAAATGATCAACCTGAGAAATGGAATACTCTGTTGCTCCAATTTGCATTTCTAGGCCTTGGCATAAAGTTTGACGAAGTTGTCCTAAGAACTTTTTAACATGCTCTCGATGGATCTCCAAGGATGTGGAAAATATTAGAATGTCATCTAGGTAGACTATGACAAAGATGTCAAGGCAATCTCTGAAGATATCATTGATAAAATGTTGGAAGGTAGCAGGTGCGTTGCACAATCCGAAGGGCATGACCAAATACTCGAAATGGCCAAATCGGGTACGAAAAGCAGTTTTCCATTCATCCCCTTCCCGGATACGGACCAAGTTATAGGTTCCTCTTACGTCTAATTTTGTGAAGATGACTGCAGTTTTAAGCCTTTGGAAGAGTTCAGGAACCAAGGGAAGGGTGTAATGATTCTTTACCATAATTTTATTTAGTTCCCCATAATCCACACAAGGTCGTAGGGATCGGGATTGGTCCTTCTTTTCCACGAAGAATATTCCTGCTCCTGCTGGAGATGTAGTCGGGCGAATGAATCCCTTTTGAAGGTTTACTTCAATATACTCCTTTAATACCCCTAATTCCCATTCAGATAAGGGAAAAATGCGCCCGAAGGAAATTTAAGATCCTGGAAGTAAATTGATCAGGCAATCGTAAGGTCGGTGAGGAGGAAGGTTATCTGCTCCTCGCTTGCTAAAGACATCCAAGTATCCATGGTAGGCCTGTGGTACTATTTGGACAAGTTCAGTATCTGAGTCTATGCAAAGTAGTGTAGAGGTGGATGGTGGTGCTATGGATAGGCAATGTTTTTTGCAGTATGGGGATGAAAACTGGATTTTCTCTGTCTTCCAATCAATCTGTGGGTTGTGAGCCTGTAGCCATGGTAGGCCCAAGCTTGCGGTTCACCTTGCAGCAGAGAGATAATGAACCCCACTTTAACATTTTCCATGGAAAAGGTTCTTGGCTGGAGGTTGAAGTAGAGCTGACATGCATTGCGGAACGCTCTAAACTTGCTTCGGTCTCCAGCGAACTGCTCAGGAGTGGGTACACGGGGTTCAGGAGGCGGCATCATGCCAACAGTATTAATGAGAGGTTCTGTGGGAGTCCCCGCTGTGACTGGGACAAAGCTGCAGACACAGGAGCAGGTGTAGCCAGCGTCTGCATGCGTTCCTCCAGGTGCACATATCCTTCCTTCAGAGTTTTGACTGCATGGGTCAGTGCTGCCAAATGCTGACATATTTCATCCAAAGGCGAAGGTCCTCTTGCAAGCTCAGACATGGCCGTATGGTACTGTCATGTACCTGGATAGTGAGCCTGACGTGAAGAGGCAGGCATCCCCTACAACTCTGGCTGAAGGACTACTGGTGGTGAGACAGTGGTCGCAGGGGCACGGTGGGGTATGAGTGCCTGTAATCAGTCCGGTAATAGCAGGTGAGCTGATGAGTTATAGGCAAGGAGCAGGGTTCTGATGCAGCCATGTGGGATGGATGGATGGATACTCGAGTGTAGCGTGCTGAGGATGCAGGGTCAGATGAGCCAGGTTCGGTATTGGTCAGGCAGATCAGGCTTACAGCGGCAGGAGGAAGAATAGTCAGGTCACAGGACAGGTCAGTAACGGAAGATCAATCAGCCAGGAGCAGAGACAGAAGAATAATCCAAAGACAAGCCAGAGGTCAGGGCAGGAAGCAATCAAGCTGAGATCAGGAACAGGCTGGTTAGGTATCAGGAGACAATCACAGGAATTAGGAAACACGAGCAGGGAAAAGACCATACGGCAATGGGACAACTACTGCAGCCAGTTTAAATAGCCCTTTTGGTGCCAGCATTAGTGACAGACGAATGCCTGTTTGTGCGAGTGCGCATGTGCGCCTATGTCCAAATGCCTACACATCTGTTCGGCTTGTAAGGACTCTGCGTGTGTGCATATTTGTGCGCCACGGAACTTCACCTGCACTATGGGCAGGTCTTCCCTGACAGTTCCATTGTTTTGGATTTATATGCTATATGGATTGGACACCGCGGTTTATTGTAATGTGCCTTTGTTTTATATGTCCATTGTGAGTATGATACCTACTTTTTATCCTTTTAATAAATATTCTTTACAATAATGCACTAGACCGGAGCGCCCTCTTTTTGCTTTCTTTTTTATACAGCTCTCTGCACTCGTGTCAACGAGCCCCAATGCAGCACCTGTCTATCATGCAGACTGGTGTGCGTCTTGTGCCAACGGTGTGGAGACAGTCTACTGTATTGGTACATTTTTATGTTTTACTTTATTCATGTTACACAATGACAACTCATTACCACTTGACCTCCAGAAGGTCCCCCCCCCCCCCCCCCCCGACCAGGCCATTTATTGCTATTCAGCACTCCTCTAACTGGTCATTGTGTGGTCATGCAACACTGTACCCAGTTTCATTTTACTGTATATCTTTTTTTTCACATATACCGTATAGAGCTTTCTTTTGGTGATATTTGATCACCACTGAGTGTTTTATGTTTTGTTATATAAACAAAAAATGACTGAAAAGTTTGAAAAAAGAAAACAATATTTTTTACTTTCTGTTATAAAACATACCCATTATAACAAAAATCAAAAAATAACATTTCTTCATAAGTTTAGGCCAAATGTATTCTGCTACATGTAAAAATCCCAAATAAGTGTATATTTCTTGGTATGTTTCAAAGTTAAAGCTTCTACAATCTATATCTGAATATTGATCAGTTCTCATGTACTGACGGCCTATCTCATTTTTTTGAGACCCTAAAACGGCAGGAGAGTACAAATAGCCCCCAATTGACCCCTTTTTGGAAAGTAGACAGTCTGAGGGATGGCGAGTTATTTGAAGTTGTAATTTTGTTGCCACAATTTTTTGGAAAATTAAAAAAAATGTTTTCTTTTTTCTTTTTTTTTTTTTACAAGCTGTCACCAGTGCAGTACAGCATCATCATATGACTGGTGTGGCAGTGATCAGGGATACTGACTGGTGACAGTATGTAAAAAAAAAAATGTTTTTTTTTGTTTTTCTTTTTAAACATTTTTTTCTTTTTTATAATTTTTTTTTTCTTTTTGCACATTTTTTTTATATCCTGTCTTCAGAGTGGTTCACTGTCACCATAGTGATGTTGTACTACTCTGCGGGGTGATCAGGGATTTTTTTCACACTATTATTGCTTATAACAGTGACGTTTACTGTTATCAGCAATAGTTTTAGCTGTCAAGAATGGGTCAACATTTATGACAGCTTAGTTACTGTTGACATGCTGTGATTGGCTACAGCTAATCACATAGTACAGGCAGCCAGGTACCATGTGATAGCCGTAAGCCAATCACAGCTTCACAACACTAAGCAAGCAGTCATGAATGGAACCCATTCATGACTGTTTTCTTTACATTGTAGTCATGTGATTGCTATGACCAATCATACTGATCACATAATACCCTGGCCACTCATAGAGGCCGAGCATCACGGGAACTACAGGGGATTGGTTCCAGTAAATATTCCCTCTGCCCCTCCTGTCCAGGTTCCCCTTACTTCTGCTTGTCATCTGCCTGGGTCCCTCTGTTGAAAAGATGGGGTTGGGGGTGGTACCCCCTTATTGTCGGCCCTGCCCCTACCCATCCTGCATACCCTATATATAAAAGATCTGTGTATTTTCCTTTTTATAATCATTGCAGATGGTCATCTGATCCTGCGGCTCTGGCTCTCCTGTGTAAGGGAGCCCTTGGAATTCCAGAAGCTATGATGTCACTGATAGGCTCCCCTGTCGCAGCCATTGTCGGTGCTCCCTCCTCTCCCCTGCAGCCGCCACCATCTGCCACCATGGCAAACAGCTTGTTGTCCTCAATGGACTCTTAGTGTGCTGATCAGCACATTTGTAGTCGATTCACACTTCCTCCAGCTTTCTAATTGATAAACTGTACCTCAGTACAGGCAGAAAGCTGCAGGATTTGTCTGCAGGAGCCTGACATTGTATCCACAATCCACTGACTTTCTGTGAGAGAAAATGATAAATGCAAAAATATGTGCATTTATTTGTATTTATTATTTTTTCCTAAAGGTGAACTTAGCCTTTAAACCAGAACTCCAGTTTATTTTCTTTGGCCCCACTGCATGGATCAGCTGCTCATTTTATTTTAGGAGTGAGGGCTAAGCTCATGCTCACCTGACCTGCTGATCCTATGGAAAACCGCACTCTCCCACATCCAGAGGTGGACCGTTCCTGTCTGTGGAGTGCACATTGAGTGTGCTGACGCCAGAAAGGACCAGCCTTGTGCGGACAGGATTTGTGGGTCGGATGAGTATATCTTTGGTGGCCTCTCCCCTAGAACAAAACAAGCATTTAACCCGTGCAGTGCCGGCACAGCTCAACTCCACGGGCAAAAATACATTTTTTCCCGGATGTCTGCTTTAACACTGTCAAAGAGGAAAAACATTTGAACTGTATTCACACCTGGCTTGTCTTTAACGCAGGAATCGCAAAGCCATCAGGAAGCTAGCTAAAGATCAGCATCCTAGTGGCATAAATAATTGACACGTGCAGTTATACAATGAAAGGTACCAGTTGCATTAAGGGAAAAATGACCATGATATTTTTTCCCCAAAAAAGGAACAGCACAGCCCCCAGCCTCTGGACTTAAACTGGTTCTAAATGCTGGCTGTTTTTTTACCTTCATGCATTTTTATGCATAAAGGTAAAAAACCTTCTGTATGCAGCTCCCCCCCAGTCCTCTCTTATACTTACCTGAGCCTGATCTTGATCCAGCGATGTGCACAAGAGCAGCAGCTATCTTGGCTCTCTCCCTCCTCAATGGCTCAGAGATAGCAGCAAGAACCTTTGGCTCCCGTTGCTGTCAATCACAGCCAGTGCAGGGGGGCGGGGCTCAGCCGAGCTCGGTGTGCTTATGGACACACAAAGCTGGCTTGGGAGTAAGCTTTTTATGGGGGCACTCAGTAGGAAAGAAGAGCAAGGAGTGTAGGCAGGGGACCCCAGAAAAGGTTGGGGGTTGCTCTGTGCAAAACCAATGCACAGAGCAGGTAAGTACAACATGTTTGTTTGTTTTTTTTTTAATTACCTTTAGTATCACTTTAATTCACTCTATGTGGTCCTACGAAAGCTCAGACTCTAGGAAAGAAAAGGTATTTCCTCACAGTCATTACTCAGGGTATACAGTGGTCTACCTGTTAATTAGCAAAGATGAAATTGCAGAAAAACATGAACAATATCTTGGCTACGTAAGCAAAAAATTTGGCAACATGACTAAAATGCTATGCACAGATAAGGGGAACAGATTTCACAAGCTATTTTGAAGAAGCACGAATAATGTTCCAGACTACTCTACCATACAATGCAGAATCACATGGTATTGCCGAAAGAATGAACTACACCTTATGTAGAAGTGGCAGAGGCATGTTCTTTGATGCCCATATGCCAACAACATACTAGAAAAAGGTCATTATGACATCTTGCTATCTCCAAAACTGCCTACCTGGCAAAGCAACAGAGAAAACTCCAGGTATAAAACGGAAAGAAGCCTGACCTGAAAATTAAAATGTATGGAAGCGAAGCATACATACTCGATCCTAAGGCCACAGTGTGGGTGCAGCGCAGTGTACCCATGGTTTTGTGTGGGTTCTCAGTGCTTTGGCATAGGTTTCCATTAGATAAGGTGGTTTTGATGCATTTTTTTAAATCACACCAAAAGTCCAGCATGCTGGACTTTCAGTGTGCTGTCAGAAAACGCACCAAAACCACTCAATTTCATGGAAGTCTATGGCAAAGCATGGGTAACCCATATGAAAAGTGCAGGTACACTGCGCTGCACCTGAACTGCAGGGAACCTACAATGAATCAGTGTGAAAGGGCCTAAGAGAAGCACACTAAATTGGAACATTAGGGTTGATTTACTAAAACTGGAGAGTGCAAAACCTGGTGCAAGGCAAGGTAACCAATCAGCCTCTAACTTCAGCTTGTTCAATTAAGTTTTGACAATAATACCTGGAAGCTGATTGGTTACTATGCAGAGCTGCACCAGATTTTGCACGCTCCTGTTTTAGTAAATCAACCCCAATGTGCTATAGAAGGTATATTTGTCAGTTCCTGTGAATCCTATGAGGGTTACAGAATTCTGCATCCAGACATCTATAAAGTACCATTGAGCAGAAGTATAATTATAAACAAAACACCTACCGTATGTGCAAAAGCCTCATGAAGTGATACAGTCAGCATTGTCTGAACAACAACCTGAGGAAGACCCACCAGTTCTTAAAGTGGTGCTCCACCCAAAATGGGAAGTTCCACATGCACATTTGGAGAGCGGGGGGTGGGGAAAGAATGAGTACCTGATTTTGACAGGTACCCGCTCCCATTTACTCTGTGATCTCCTAGCGGAAGCAGAAGTTGTCCTCCACCCCTCCCTCCCTGTAGTCTTCTGGGACACATAACAGATCCCAGAAGACTAGGGGACCATTCACAACGCACAGCACTACTCACACATGTGCAGTGGGCACCCGGCTGTCAAAGCTCAGTCAAAACTTAAATGTGAAAGAAATTTAGATATAGTGAAAAAGTCCCAAACAAATAGTGCTTCAGTGCTATAATGCACTGAGGATAAATCAGAGCAATAGAATCCCCAACAAACAGTGCTTCAATGAAAAGAAATTCCTCTGTTGTATCCAAACAATAGGTGTTCTGCAAATGGTCTCACCCCACAATGCTTCACGATCACCACCTACTACACTCCACACTCACCAGGTACATTGGACTCCTAGCTCGTACAGCATAAGGTCCAAACAGCTTAAACTGATGAAGTGTGTTCTCAGGCATGAACAGGACTCAGATGGATATACCCCAGATTCCATATGCTTCCTTAGTGCTTGAACGTACTCCTCATACATGCAAGAAAGTTATGAAAAGCAAGAGGAACACATATACTGTAACTCTGTAATACTCTTTATTTAGCAATAATCACAAATATATTGCACTCACATGTATAAAGACATTAAAAGCCTTTTGGATAAAAAAACAATGTTCCACGATCCCCACTACAATGGGCACAGAAAACTGGATCCGAAGTGCCGCACACAGCGTGTGCTCCACTCAACGGACAGGACGTCACAAGGTCGGACTGGAACCAGAAATTACGTTGACGCATTTCGCCCCTCCTCCAGGGCGTTATCAGACACCAATCTCCGGTTCCTCTGCACCAGATATACACTGCCTCTGCTCCTCCCACCTTATTACCTCACTTCCCATAAGGTGTACAGGCTTCACTCCCATACATATACAGGTGAAACTCCAAAAATTTGAATATCATGCAAAAGTTCATTTATTTCAGTAATGCAACTTAAAAGGTGAAACTAATATATGAGATAGACTCATTACATGCAAAGCAAGATAGTTCAAGCCATGATTTGTCATAATTGTGATGCTTATGGCTTACAGCTCATGAAAACCGCAAATCCACAATCTCAGAAAATTAGAATATTGTGAAAAGGTGCAATATTCTCAGCTCAAAGTGTCCCACTCTAATCAGCTAATTAAGCCATAACACCTGCAAAGGGTTCCTGAGCCTTTAAATGGTCTCTTGGTCTGGTTCAGTAGGAATCACAATCATGGGAAAGACTGCTGACCTGACAGTTGTGCAGAAAACCATCATTGACACCCTCCATAAGGAGGGAAAGCCTCAAAAGGTAATTGCAAAAGAAGTTGGATGTTCCCAAAGTGCTGTATCAAAGCACATTAATAGAAAGTTATGTGGAAGGGATAAGTGTGGAAGAAAAAGGTGCACAAGCAGCAGGGATGACTGCAGCCTGGAGAGGATTGTCAGGAAAATGCCATTCAAAAGTGTTGGGGATTTTCACAAGGAGTGGACTGAGGCTGGAGTCAGTGCATCAAGAGCCACCACACACAGACGGATCCTGGACATGGGCTTCAAATGTCATATTCCTCTTGTCAAGCCGCTCCTGAACAACAATGTCAGAAGTGGCTTACCTGGGCTAAAGTAAAACAGACCTGGTCTGTTGCTCAGTGGTCCAAAGTCCTCTTTTCTGATGAGAGCAACTTTTGCATCTCATTTGGAAACCAAGGACCCAGAGTATGGAGGAAGAATGGAGAGGCACACTCTGCAAGATGCTTGAAGTCCAGTGTGAAGTTTCAACAGTCTGTGTTGATTTGGGGAGCCATGTCATCTGCTGCTGTTGGTCCACTGAGCTTCATTAAGTCCAGGGTCAATGCAGCCGTTTACCAGGAGATTTTGGAGCACTTCATGCTTCCATCCGCAGACGAGCTTTATGGGGATGCTGACTTCATTTTCCAGCAGGACTTGGCACCTGCCCACACTGCCAAAAGCACCAAAATCTGGTTCAATGACCGTGGGATTACTGTGCTTGATTGGCCAGCAAACTTGCCTGACCTGAACCCCATAGAGAATCTATGGGGCATTGTCAAGAGAAAGATGAGAGACATGAGGCCGAACAATGCAGAAGAGCTGAAGGCCGCTATTGAAGCATCCTGGTCTTCCATAACACCTCAGTAGTGCCACAGGCTGATAGCTTCCATGCCACACCGCATTGAGGCAGTAATTGCTGCAAAAGGGACCCAAACCAAGTACTGAGTACATATGCATGCTTATACTTTTCAGAGGTCCGATATTGTTCTATGTACAGTCCTTGTTTTATTGATTGCATGTAATATTCTAATTTTCTGAGATTGTGGATTTGGGGTTTTCATGAGCTGTAAGCCATAATCATCACAATTATGACAAATCACAGCTTGAACTATCTTTCTTTGCATGTAATGAGTCTATCTCATATATTAGTTTCACCTTTTAAGTTGCATTACTGAAATAAATGAACTTTTGCATGATATTCTAATTTTTCAAGTTTCACCTGTATACAGCGCTTCCTAGTATACTCGGCATAAATAGCGCTGGAAGAGAGGAATCTGCTATATGGGAACATATTAAGTTCCAAAAACAGATGGGCGAGCAACAAAAACTTCAAATTAAATCACCTAAAACCAAGGGGACCCCGTTAATTGGAAACATATTACATATTGAGACCCAATTAAAATGGGTAAAACAATAAAATAAAAACAAAATGCAAAAAATACAAAAAAAAAACAAAATTAAAATTAAATAAAAATACAATGAAGGTAAAAGATTTTTTTAATATAAAAAATATATGTAATAATAGGTGCATGATTTGGACACCCACAGCTTGTTAATACTATTCATTATAATGGACACTAAATAATTAAAATGGACACTGAATCATTACTAATCCCCATATTAAACAATAACTCTTACCAATTGCAAAGAAAACAATTTAAATCAATGTCTATATTCAACCCCTTAGGGGTTGCTTTGTTTGCGCTGTTTTATTGATTTATTACTATTTAGGGTGTTTTTCACTTTAGGAACAGCAGCAACATATTTTATTATATATTTGAGCATATACAGTTGCAAGAAAAAGTATGTGAACCCCTTGGGATTACGTGGAGTTTTGCATGAATTGGGCATAAAATGTGCTCTGAACGTCATCTAAGTCACAACAATAGAAGAACACAGTCTGCTGAACATAATACTACACAAACATTAGATGTTGCCATGGTTTAATTGCACATAACATGTAAACATTCACAGTGCAGGGAGGAAAAAGTATGTGAGGCCCTAGCTTAATGACTTCTCCCAGAGCTAATTGGAGCCAGGAGTGAGCCAACCTTGACTCCAATCAGTGTGATGATATTGGATGTGTTGCTGACAGCTGTCCTGCCCTTAAAAAACACACACCTGTTTTGGGTTTACTGGTTTCAAGAAGCACTGTCCGATGTGAACCATGCCTCGCAGAAAAGAGCTCTCAGAAGACGTACGATCAAGAATTGTTGACTTTCATGAAGCTGGAAAGGGTTACAAAAGTATCTCCAAAAGCCTTGATGTTCATGTGTCCATGGTAAGACAGACTGTCTACAAATGGAGAAAGTTTAGCACTGTTGCTACTCTCCCTAAGCGTGGTCGTCCTGTAAAAATGACTGCAAGAGCACAGCGCAGAGAGTTCAGTTGGTCCTCACTTAGTTTTAGTAACCCTGCCATTTCCAGATATTTCTTTCTTTTTTGATTCTTCTCACTTTGTATGTTTTCTACTCCTTCCAGGGGACTTATATTATACAGTTTCCTGTAATATTCTGTGAAGGCTTTGATGATATTTTTATTTGAATGCAACATGTTTCCTTTAGCATCTTTTATTTTTTCTATATAATTTCTATTTTTCTTTTTCCTCAGGGCTCTCATCAGATATTTTCCAGGTCTTTCTCCCCATCTATATCTCTCACTCAAAACTCTGTTATATACTTTTCTCCTCTCCTCTTCTATCACTTCTTTCAATTCTTCTTGCTTTTTTTTTAACTTCAGCTCTATTTCTTTTGTTATCCTGTTCTTATGTATTTGTTCTATTTTACTTATATCTTCTAAGAGGTCACTCATTTTCTCCCTCCTTTCTTTTTTCTTTCTTGCCCCAATTGCCATTAATATTCCTCTTATATATGCTTTGTGAGTTTCCCACACTGTGGCTGTTGATACCTCACCTGTCTCATTCTCCTTAAAAAAGCGTTCGATCTCCTGCCCTATTTTCTGAGCTATTTCCTTTTCCACTAAAAGTGTCTCATTCAATTTCCATCCCAGCCCTCCGATTTTCCTCCTCCCCCATTCCATTTTCATGATAACTGGGGCATGGTCTGATAAAGATATTGGCTCTATTTCTACTTGGATCAGATGGTCAATTGATTGATGTTCTATTAATATATGATCTAGTCTTGAATATCTCTTATGCATATTTGAAAAGAAAGTATAATCTCTATCTTGCATATGTGTAATTCTCCAGGAATCTACCAATTGACTTATGTGTAATTCTTTTTTCAATAATTTCAGGGCCCTATTTCCCTCTCTTTTTGTATGGGAGGTGGCGTCCCTTTGTGGATCCATACAAAAGTTAAAGTCCCCTGCCAGGATCAAACGTCCTTTTTTAAAGTCCATCAACTTCCTCAACACTTTTTTCAGATACGCCTCCGGTTTTTTATTAGGACAGTAGATGTTGGCCAGTGTACACTCAATCTCTTGTAACTTGCCCTTTAAAAACAAGAATCTCCCATCTGGGTCTGTCTTTCTATCTTCCAACTCAAACCTAATATTCTTTGCCATACCTATTGCTACCCCTTTTGCTCTTTTAACCGGGGAGTCTGCGTAGTACCATGTTGGGTGATTTCTAGACCTCAGCCTAACATTTGACTTTATCTCAAGATGTGTCTCCTGTAGAAATATCACTGAGGCAGCCCTATGGTGTAGTTCTTTAAATACTCTATATCTTTTCCCAGGGCAGTTCATCCCATTTACATTATATGTTATAAACTGAATCTCTTCCATCTTCCTTAATTTTCCTCTTTTTTCCTCCATCTATATTTTCCTTTTCTCTCCCCTTTTCTCATTTCCTCTTCTTCTCCCTTCTTCTCCTCTCCTCCTTCTCCCTTCTCACTTGCTTTTATAACTTCTTTTATCTTGCAGAAATAACATCCCCCCTCTCCCATTTCCCACCCTTCCAACCTCCCCGCTCCCCCCCTCCCCCCTCCCCTACCCCCTCTTTTTAGGCCCATCATTTGCCTACTAATCATTTATGGATTATAAGATCCACTTTTGATTTAATCCTTGGGCTAAGACTCCGTCCATGGGCGACTTCCCCTTGTCTAACCTCCCCATAACCTCCCAGGTCCCATCCAGATTTATCTCAGACACAATAAAACGAGGACGGTGGGGGGGAGGACAAAAAAAAAAAAAAAAAAAAAAAAAAAAAAAGGAAAAACCTATTTCTCCTCCTCCATCCCTCTCCCCCTCCCCCCTACCCCCCGCCTCCTCCCCCCCACAAGCTGCCAGTCTTCTTTTCTCTTCGTTCTATTTTCCCATTGTTCTTCTTCCCAGCCAGGGATTTCCATTCTTTGAATTTTTAAACTATCAAAAAAATTTTTCAAGTCTTCTGGAAACCTGAGGTGTGCTGTAGTCCCGTTTTTCCATCCTATTAAGCATTCAGGGGTCCCCCATCTATATTGCACATTTTGTTCTTTCAATCTTTCCAATAGGGGTCTCAAAGATCTCCTTCTCCACAGAGTCTCTGGGGCCAGATCCGCATATATCTGTATGTCTCCTCCTTCATATTTAATTACTGATTTTCCTTTGGTCTTCTTCCAGATTTTTTCTTTATCCCGGAGCTCATAGAATTGTACTAATATATCTCTCGGCCTTTCTTTCCCCTGGACTCTTTGAATTTTTCCTTTTCTAAAAGTTCCTTCTATTTTAGTCCTATCCATTTCAGGGCTGTCTGTTATAGTATTAAGTATTTTACAAACCACCTCTTGCAGACTTTCTCCCTTTGAGTTCTCTGGGACCCCACGTATCAGGATATTTCTCTTCCTGTCTTTGTTTTCTTGTATCTCAACCTTATATAGCAGTTTTTCTTGGGCTTTCCCTATGTTAGTTATTTCTTTTTCTAGTTCAAGGATCGCCTGGGTCTGACTCTTAACCTTCTCCTCCGTTTCTTCAACTCTCTCCAACAGGTGTCCCAGATCGCTACGGATATTTACCATTTCTTGTTTTATTGTTTTCTCCAATTCTTTAAACATTTCTGCCATTTCTTTTTTGTTAGGTATTTGTAAGTCTTTTCCCATCTCTATATTGCCTGATATTTGTTGGTTGCTAGTATCTAGGCCTAATGATGCTCTGGGACTACTTTCCATACTAAGGTCTACTTCTCCTTTTTCAGTCCTGCTCTGGGATCTTTCTGGGGTTACATTTCCTTGGAAGGTATATTTTTTAATTGTACCAGTCTGGGACCCTTTACGCCCACTTCCTTTCACGTTTTTATTTTTCATTTTCCTCCGTGGCTTATATTCTTCTTATACTCCTATAGAATTTTGTATGTAAGGAGGGATAAAACAGTTCTTTCACCTTCAAATCTCCTCCCTGACACCCTGCTGATTTTTTTTTTTTTTTTCTCCCTAGATGTAGATATCTCACAGGAGGAAATAAAATTAGCTCTGAAGGGGTCAGTGTCGGGGAAAAGCCCAGGGCCAGACGGATATACAGCCAGATATTATAAAAAATTTAGTGAAATTTTAATACCAAAACTTAGAAATTATATGAACGCTCTAGGTGGAGAGATGGAAATAAGAAGAGAATCATTACAAGCCCAAGTAGTGCTCATACAAAAAGAGGGAAAAGACCCCTCACAGTGTTCGAGCTATAGACCTATTTCATTATTGAACACCGATATCAAGATATATGCAAAAGTCCTAGCTAATAGATTGAAAGAGCTAATGCCAGAATGGATACAAGAGGATCAGGTGGGTTTTGTCCCAGGGAGGGAGGGAAAAGACAATGGGTTAAGATCATTGATGTTAATCCAAAAGAGCAAAAAGGGAAAAGAACCGGTGGTGTTACTCTCTATAGATGCTGAAAAAGCGTTCGATAGAGTGAATTGGAGATTCATGACAGATACTCTGGAAGCCTTAGGTATTGGGCCTAGGATGAGAGAGTGGATAGGGAAGTTGTACAGATACCCTTCTATGGTCATTGCGGTAAATGGGGAGAGTTCAGAACCCATTGAGATGTCAAATGGAACAAGACAGGGATGCCCATTGTCCCCTTTGTTGTATGTTATATCATTAGAACCATTGTTGTCAACAATAAGGCTGAATAGAGATGTAAAGGGAATCCTGATAGGAGACACAGAACATAAAGTTGCTGCTTTTGCAGACGACTTGCTGTTCTATGTGGGAAATCCCAGGATAACACTTCCAAACTTAATGAAATTATTAAAGGAATATGGAGAACTATCAAACTTAAAGATAAACCCAACAAAAACGGAGATTCTAAATATAAACATCTTAAAAAGTGAAAAAGAAAAAATACAAAAGGAATTCCCATTTAAATGGAAAGACAGAGATATAAAATATCTAGGAGTAAAGCTTACAGCCTCATATAAACATCTATATAAATTAAACTATATTTCGTTGATAAATGAGATTAGAGACGAGTTAAAAAGATTGGAGGGAGGAACCCCGACATGGATGGGCCGTATTAATCTGGTAAAAATGATAATAGTACCAAAAATCATATATAGATATCAAATGATCCCAATTAAACTCCCAGAGATTTTTTTTTAAAATAACTAAGAAACTGATAACAAAATACATATGGAGGAATAAAAAACCAAGACTGTCATACGAACTGTTGAGTAGGAGGAAAGAAAGAGGGGGTTTAGGGCTCCCAGACTTTAAAAGATATTACAAAGCGGTAATATTGGCAAGAACTATAGATTGGATATATAATTATAAAAAAAGTTGGGTGAGAATAGAGAATGAACTCAGTGGAATAGACCTGGGAAGAATGATATGGGTGCCAACACAGTATAGAGGTTTAAACGACAATGTAAATACATACACTTTAAATGTACTAAAGGTTTGGGATAATTTACACAAAAGTATGAAATGGACTTTTAATTCAACACTGATTCCACTAAAAAACACAGAGTTTTTCCCCCCAGGCAGAGAAGAAATAGGTGGGAGGTGGTTTAAAAAAGACAGGGTGCAATTGAGAGATATTCTGGTGGGAGATGAAATAGGATCATTTGGTGATTTGAAGAAAAAAGAGGGTGAGATCTTCACTAAACTAGATGAATTGCGGTATTTTCAATTGAGGTGTTTTGTTGGAAGTTTGCCAAAGCCTTTAAGGACAAAAGAAAATTGGAATCTGTTCGAAAAGGTATTGGGAACACAAGGTGATGGGAAACACGGGATTACTAAAGTTTACAAAATACTCACTGAATTAGACACATACACAAAGCCAACATATATAACAAAATGGGAAATGGATATGGGAGTTGTGATAGGTGAGGAAAAGCAGAGGAGAATGTATAGATTAATTCACGAGAACGTCTCTATGAGAGAGGTAGAGATGAACTATAAGTGTTTGACGAGATGGCACATCACACCAAATGTTGAAAATAAGATATGTGGGGAGAGTTCACCACTGTGTTGGAGGGGATGTGGAGAGGTAGGCACTACATACCATATATGGTGGGGATGCCCTAAAATCCAGTTATTCTGGAAAACAGTAATCCACTTGATAGGAAAATTGACAGAAATAGATATAGAACTAGACCCAGAAGTATGTATTTTGCATAACATGGATATAACTGTAAATAAATACAAAAAATCAGGGATATGGAACTATATTAATGCTGCAAAAGCTCTGATACCCAAGTTCTGGCGTCAAACAGAGGTACCGAAGGAAGAGGACTGGATTGAAAGAGTTGAGCAGATCAAAAAGATGGAAAGGTTGAGTCATATCCAAGAAGATAGGTTGGAGGCCTATTATGGGAAATGGGAGAACTGGGAAAAAGCTAGATTATACAGGAAGTATAGGAAAGAATAAAAGATAACAACAGAAAAACTTCACTTGCTGATGTAAGAAGATGCAGAGAAAAGGTAGGATAGGCAGAGGGGACTTGGGGTGGGGGGCGGTGTTGGGAGGGAAATGTTGTATAGAGTAAATAAAGTAGAAATGTTGGATAATATAATTTTATAGAATATATTTCGTTACATATATATATATACCTACAATGTGTTGATGAATTGTATTTAAAATGGAAAAATGAATAAATATTTAAATTATAAAAAAAAAGAGCACAGCGCAGAATGCTGCATGAGGTAAAGAAGAATCCCAGAGTGTCAGCTAAAGACCTACATAAATCTCTGGCACATGCTAACATTTTTGTTGACACATCTACAATAAGGAAAACATTAAACAAAAATGGAGTACATGGGAGGACACCATGGAGGAAGCCATTGCTGTCCAAAAAGAATATTGCAGCATGTTTGAAGTTTGCAAAAGAGTACCTGGATGTTCCACAGCACTACTGGCAAAAAATACTGTGGACAGATGAAACCGAGATTGAGTTGTTTGGGAAGAACACACAACACTATGTGTGGAGAAAAAAAGGCACAGCACACCAACATCAAAACCTCATCCCCACTGTAAAACATGGCGGAGGGAGCATCATGGTTTGGGGTTGCTTTTCTGCCTCTGGGCTTGGACTGATTGTTGTCATTGATGGGAAAATTAATTCCAGAGTTTATCAAGACATTTTGCAGGAAAACGTATGACCATCTGTCCGCCAACTGAAGCACCGCAGAGGATTGGTGATGCAACAGGACAATGACCCAAAGCATACAAGTAATTCAACAAAACAATGCCTGCAACAGCACAGAATACGCCTTCTGGAGTGGCCCAGTCAGAGTCCTGACCTCAACCCAATTGAAATGCTGTGGCATGACCTTAAGAGAGCGATTCACACCAGACATCCCAAGAATATTGCTACACTGAAACAGTTTTGTGAAGAGGAGTGGTCCAAAATTACTCCAGATTGTTGTGCAGGTCTGATCTGCAACTACAGGAAACGTTTGGTTGAGGTTATTGCTGCCAAAGGAGGGTCAACCAGTTATTAAGTCCAAAGGTTCACATACGTTTTCCTCCCTGCACTGTGAATGTTTACATGTTATGTGCAATTAAACCATGGCAACATCTAATGTTTGTATAATATTATGTTCAGCAGACTGTGTTCTTCTATTGTTGTGACTAGAGATGAGCGAATTATTCAAAAATTCGATTCGGCCGATTCGCCGAATTTGCGGGAGAAATTTGATTCGATGCGAATTTATTCGCCGCGAATTTAACTTATTTAAAGGGTTTCTAGGCTTCAGAGAGCCTTTATATTAGTGCAGAACACTGTACCTTTAATTTAAATGCCCTTGGAGTCTGCTGGGGAAGAGAAATAATACTGTCAGTCAGTATGACATGCAGATGAGTGCCGTCGATCTTAGAATCACCGCACACTTCACTCATTTAGGCAGTCACGGGGCACGACGAAGAAGAAGAAGAAGAAGAAGAAGAATGAAAAGAAGAATGAAAAGAAGAAGAAGAAGAATGAAAAGAAGAATTAAAAGAAGAATGAGAAGAATGAAAAGAAGAATGAAAAGAAGAAGAAGAAGAATGAAAAGAAGAAGAAGAAGAATGAAAAGAAGTAGAAGAAGAAGAATGAAAAGAAGAATGAAAAGAAGAAGAAGAAGAATGAAAAGAAGAAGAAGAATGAAAAGAAGAATGAAAAGAAGAAGAAGAAGAAGAATGAAAAGAAGAAGAAGAATGAAAAGAAGAATGAAAAGAATAAGAAGAAGAATGAAAAGAATAAGAAGAAGAATGAAAAGAAGAAGAATGAAAAGAAGAATGAAAAGAAGAAGAAGAAGAATGAAAAGAGGAATGACAAGAAGAAGAAGAAGAATGACAAGAAGAATGAAAAGAAGAAGAAGAAGAATGAAAAGAAGAAGAAAAAGAATGAAAAGAAGAATGAAAAGAAGAAGAATGAAAAGAAGAAGAAGAAGAATGAAAAGAAGAATGAAAAGAAGAAGAAGAAGAATGAAAAGAAGAAGAAGAAGAATGAAAAGAAGAAGAAGAAGAATGAAAAGAGGAATGAAAAGAATAAGAAGAAGAATGAAAAGAAGAAGAATGAAAAGAAGAAGAAGAAGAATGAAAAGAAGAATGAAAAGAAGAAGAAGAAGAATGAAAAGAAGAAGAATGAAAAGAAGAATGACAAGAAGAAGAATGACAAGAAGAAGAAGAAGAATGAAAAGAAGAAGAAGAGGAATGAAAAGAAGAATGAAAAGAAGAAGAAGAAGAAGAATGAAAAGAAGAAGAAGAAGAATGAAAAGAAGAATGAAAAGAAGAAGAAGAAGAATGAAAAGAAGTAGAATGAAAAGAAGAAGAATGAAAAGAAGAATGAAAAGAAGAAGAAGAAGAATGAAAAGAAGAAGAAGAAGAATGAAAAGAAGAATGAAAAGAAGAAGAAGAAGAATGAAAAGAAGAAGAAGAATGAAAAGAAGAAGTATTCCAGTACAGCAAAAAGTGTATCTGCAGAGAGCTCCGCTATTTCTGACAGTTCTCTGACAGTTCCTTCACATTTACAGCGGTTGAAACATTGTATCTATTTATTTCCGAATAAAAACATCTGTATCCTAAATGGAAACAAATAGATACAATGTTTCAACCGCTGTAAATGAACTGTCAGAACTGTCAGAAATAGCAGAGCTCTCTGCAGTGACACTTTTGCCGGCTGATCGGGAAAAATTTGATTCGTGCACCCGAAGTTTGCTAAAATTCGGATTCGATGCGAATCGAATTTTTCCTGAAATTCGAAACGAATTCCACTTCGCCAGGTTCCATTCGCTCATCTCTAGTTGTGACTTAGATGAAGTTCAGAGCACATTTTATGCCCAATTCATGCAAAACTCCACGTAATCCCAAGGGGTTCAGATACTTTTTCTTGCAACTGTATGATTTGTCACATTAGCGCAGGTATTTAAAGTTTTATTGTCAAAGCCCAGTGCTCACACTTAACACACACGGCTGGTGAAACCAGCTGCAGTGAGGACACCGTGGGATCGAGGGACAGATGAGTGTCTGTTTTTTAAATTCAGCAGCTAGCTTTTATAGCTGCTGACTTTATTTTTTTACATTTTGACTGGAGCTCCGCTTTAAGGAAAAGAAACAGAACCTTATTGAAATTGAAATTGGCACCAGTGATAGGAAAGGAGTTGGATTGCCTGAAAACTGAGCCAGAAAATCTTTAAAATCCAAAAAGGACATCCCAGCTAGACATTTGTCATATGTGGTTCACACAATGCTACAACCTGAGCCAGCGTCATGGGAAGAAATGCAATATCTACTTGTTCTTGAGAAACAAATGTGAATTAAAGTTGCAGATGAAAAGATGACACTTCTATCTATCTATCTTTCCATCCATTCAGTCGTATCCGACCCTTTGCGATTGCATGGACCGTCACTCGTAAGTGACTTCTCCATGAATTCTCTTACCAATTATTTTTACAGGGTAGGTTGCCAGGTCTTTCCCCAACCCCTACCATGCAGGAGATCCCACATGGCTAGGGATAGGAAACTTATAGAATTATCTAAATTTGGATGGTGGAGAAGATCTTCTACTCAAGAATGAACAGTACAGACAAAGAGTGGGGGCACTTTTTTTGCAACCACTACACATCTAGATGAAAGATCTGCCATGTCACTTCTATACAGTTGTGTACATAAACTAGACAGCAAAGAGACTGGATTGCATTTCAAACAGTCAAGCAGTACCTAAAACCGACTGAAGACATGAATGTGAGATTATCTGCAAGTGGTGATCCAGAACTCGTAGGATATGTGGACTCACATTGGACTGGTGATCCCAGTACTCACAAATGTGTTTACTTTTCCAATTAGACAAAAGCTCAAAATCATGGTCCTGTAAAAATTAAATCTTGGTGTCATTATCTTCTACAGAAGCTGAATATATCCTGTCACGATCGCGGCCTCAGACCCCAGACCTTCTCACCAAACTTGTGACCGAAGGACTGGCCGATCCAAACTGCGATGTGACGTGCGTAAAAATACCATGCCCAGCTGCACCCTGCACAAAGATTTTCCAGCTAATGGACTACAATCTATGTACCTGCAACCTGAGCGATTGTTACTGGGTCGGGTTAATTACGTAACTAACCCTCCACACTGCCACCACCTCCTTTTTGTACAGATAAAGAGGAAACTCGTGTTATCAGTTATAACACTATAATGATTGAAATAATCGTCTGTATAAAACGGTCCGCAGGCCAGTTATACAGAGGTTTAAACAAACAGTAGCGTCTCTTCAAAGGCAGGGATTCATAAATTTCAATTAAGAACTATAGAAACAGTTCAACACTTTCAGAAAGAGAAATTTATTACTAAAAGGGTCAAACAGGTGCAATAAAATATTGACAGAGGAGATGTAACTAAGATATATATATATAAATATACAGAAAACCAAAGCACAGTAAAGAGATATCAGAGAGAGGTGAAAGGGTTAAAGTACTTGCCAAAGTCCTAGGTTTAGCAGATCCAAGTCAGAGCAGGAGAGTGCTTTATTCTCCCTATGTTACGATGGAAAAATGGGAGAATTCTTCAACTCAACTTCTCTTAGGCTTGACAGCCTGCTTTAAAGTTTCCCGGCAGGGGGTGGTTCTGAGTAACTGATCAATACTCTGTTTAGGGAGGGATCATCAGGCGGAACCCAAAATTGGAACCAACATCTTTCATAATTCATATTCTGGTCTATAACTTGGCAGCTGCACACGTGACAATTTACCCGCGGGTATATTATTATGCAGACAAGTCTGAGGATTATCTAGATATGAATTATGAAATTATATGTTGCATGGTTGTCTGGTTTTTAGGTAAGTCTCTCATATTCCAAGATATGAGACATAGTGGAAAAATGGAGTTTAACAGAGTTTATCTGATTCTGTCACCTCCACTGAGTTGGGCTCATCAGGTCAGCATTTCTTTCAACTTCTGGGAAGGCTCCTTATCTGTTTTAAAAGGTGTGAAACTACACAGGCACGTAGGTCAGTGAGGCTCCAATTCTCTTGGGAACCCTGGCCTTATCCTGGCTTTGGTGAGAAAGGCTACACTTTCGCAGACCACTCGGCACCGAACTAGGGATGCCTTGCCCTGCCAGTGACCCATACACAGTACACACACTCTGGCCACATGTCTCCTCTTAGTGAGAGGGAGGGGTGGAAAGATGAGGGGAGAAAATGGAGATGCCTAACAAAATGGTTGAACCGCGTCCATCTCTGATGTGCATGTTTGCAACACATCCCAGCAGCTTGTTCTAGTCAAGAGGTCATTCAGTTGCGGCAGCAATTTGAGGATCTTGGAGAGCCAATATCTTAGCCAGCAGTTGTCTATAAGGACAATCAAGAATGTATAAAGATGCAAAGGGTGAGAAGCAAGCACAGATACCATTTCCTCTGTGACCTCACAGTGATTGTACTTAAAGCGGAACTTCGCTCTCTCAATCAACATTGACTATTGTTAATCTCTATGCTGCTAGCATTAGTACATAGATAAGAAATATAAGATATGCAAGGTGGTGTTTTTCAAAGTGATTTCTCAGCAAAATAAAGCATGGAGACATGGATGAATGGAGAGTTTGCTTTAAATATGAATGAAAATTAAATTAATAGCTTAAGTTAAATATTAATAAAGTAAATAAAAAATTAAATAGCATTTTTGCTGTAGTCAGATGCTGCGTAGATCAGCTTTAAATACTGTGAAACTGATAAGATGATAGCAGATGCTATGACAAAATCACTACCAGAGCTGAAATTTGAGGAACTCCAAAAGAAGATGGGAAATACTTAAAGGGGTTGATTTACTAAAACGGGAGAATGAAAAATCTAGTGCAGCTGTGCATGGTAGCCAATCAGCTTTTAACGTCATCTTGTTCAGCTTTGACAAAATAACCTGGAAGCTGATTGGTTTCTATGCAGAGCTGAACCAGATTTTGCACTCTCCAATTTTAGTAAACCCTAAAGTGTAATTCCAGTCAAAACCTAACTAAGCTTAAATCTACTTCCACTCCCATTCCAAGCCTATTTTATCTACCCTGCAAAAGGAAAGGTGACTATACTTACCTATCCTGAAGTCGCTCTGATCCGATCACATGATCTCTCCAGCGGCGGTTTCAGTGTAGAGGAGAGATCAGTGACAATGGTTGCAGAGCCTGAGCAATGATGTCACTCATAGACTTACTATGGGGCAGCTGATGTCAGCTCTCCCTTCTCTACACTGAAGTAGGCTCAGGGACCTGATCACGGGACCAGAGCCACTTCAGAATAGGTAATTATAGGTATCTTTCCTTTTACAGGGGAAATAGAGTAGGCTTTGAACAGATTTTAGCTTGGTTAGGTTTTGCCTGGAATTACACTGTGATGAGTGGAGGTGTTAGCATGTTGTTTATACAGACATACTGTAGGTGCAACAACCCTTCCTGTACATTACACTGTGATGAGTGGAGGTGTTAGCATGTTGTTTATACAGGCATACTGTAGGTGCATCAACCCTTCACGTACTTTACACTGTGATGAGTGGAGGTGTTAGCATGTTGTTTATACAGGCATACTGTAAGTGCAACAGCCCTTCCTGTACATTACACTGTGATGAGTGGAGGTGTTAGCATGTTGTTTATACAGGCATACTGTAGGTGCATCAACCCTTCACGTACATTACACTGTGATGAGTGGAGGTGTTAGCATGTTGTTTATACAGACATACTGTAGGTAGCCCTTCACATACATTACACTGCGATTAGTAGGGCTGCCACAAGAAGGTTGTATGGGGTATTGTTAGGGATCCGGGTATGACCAGAAATGTGTGGACTGACACGGGGAAACACAGGCTCCAGGTATAGTATAAACAATACAATTTATTAAAGACTAAACAATACATAAACGCAGTGCAAGACTAAACATAAACACAGTGCAACCAAACCTCCAACAGATAACAATAAGAACAATACTAAACGTAGTCGGGCAGGCCGGGTCGGTAGCAAACGGGCAGGCAAGGTACAAGGAGCAGGCGGAAGCGTAGTCAGGAATAGCCGAGGTCAGGACAGACAGAGTTCATGCAGAGTCAGGATTAAAGCAGAATCAGGATCAGGCAGGAAGCAGACAGGATGCAGGTACAGGGGCTCATGGGAAACATACACCAAGGCCCTGATCACAGGCCTGGCCATTCCTTAAATACACCTGCTGTAATCAGCCTCAGGTGATGGCTCATTGCAGGAGTGAGCCTCTGATTGCTGAGAGCACCCGCTGGCCAGCCCTGGTACTGCAGCCCACAAAGCAGGTGAGTCCCACCACCACTGGCAAGTCCATTCCTGACAGGTATGTTTAATGCTTGCATAATGAAATGCTCTTCCTGAGAACTACAGTCAGGTCCATAAATATTGGGACATCGACACAATTCTAACATTTTTGGCTCTATACAACACCACAATGGATTTGAAATGAAACGAACAAGATGTGCTTTAACTGCAGACTGTCAGCTTTAATTTGAGGGTATTAACATCCAAATCAGGTGAACGGTGTAGGAATTACAACAGTTAGCATATGTGCCTCCCACTTGTTAAGGGACCAAACGTAATGGGACAATTGGCTTCTTAGCTGTTCCATGGCCAGGTGTGTGTTATTCCCTCATTATCCCAATTACAATGAGCAGATAAAAGGTCCAGAGTTCATTTCAAGTGTGCTATTTGCATTTGGAATCTGTTGCTGTCAACTCTCAAGATGAGATCCAAAGAGCTGTCACTATCAGTGAAGAAAGCCATCATTAGGCTGAAAAAACAAAACAAACCCATCAGAGAGACAGCAAAAACATTAGGCATAGCCAAAACAACTGTTTGGAACATTGTTAAAAAGAAGGAACGCACTGGTGAGCTCGGCAACACCAAAAGACCGGAAAGACCACGGAAAACAACTGTGGTGGATGACCAAAGAATTCTTTCCCTGTGTATGGTGTATGTGTGTCAAAGTCAACAATCAAGAGAAGACTTCACCAGAGTGAATACAGAGTGTCCACCACAAGATGTAAACCATTGGTGAGCCTCAAAAACAGGAAGTTTGCCAAACGACATCTAAAAAAGCCTTCACAGTTCTGGAACAACATCCTATGGACAGATGAGACCAAGATCAACTTGTACCAGAGTGATGGGAAGAGAAGAGTATGGAGAAGGAAAGGAACTGCTCATGATCCTAAGCATACCACCTCATCAGTGAAGCATGGTGGTGGTAGTGTCATGGCGTGGGCATGTTTGGCTGCCAATGGAACTGGTTCTCTTGTATTTATTGATGATGTGACTGCTGACAAAAGCAGCAGGATGAATTCTGAAGTGTTTCGGGCAATATTATCTGCTCATATTCAGCCAAATGCTTCAGAACTCATTGGACGCCGCTTCACAGTGCAGATGGACAATGACCCAAAGCATACTGCAAAAGCAACCAAAGAGTTTTTTAAGGGAAAAAAGTGGAATGTTATGCAATGGCCAAGTCAATCACCTGACCTGAATCCGATTGAGCATGCATTTCACTTTCTGAAGACAAAACTGAAGGGAAAATGCCCCAAGAACAAGCAGGAACTGAAGACAGTTGCAGTAGAGGCCTGGAAGAGCATCACCAGGGATGAAACCCAGCATCTGGTGATGTCTATGCGTTCCAGACTTCAGGCTGTAATTGACTGCAAAGGATTTGCAACCAAGTATTAACAAGTGAAAGTTTGATTTATGATTATTATTCTGTCCCATTACTTTTGGTCCTTTAACAAGTGGGAGGCACATATGCAAACTGTTGTAATTCCTACACTGTTCACCTGATTTGGGTGTAAATACCCTCAAATTAAAGCTGACAGTCTGCAGTTAAAGCACATCTTGTTCGTTTCATTTCAAATCCATTGTGGTGGTGTATAGAGCCAAAAATGTTAGAATTGTGTTGATGTCCCAATATTTATGGACCTGACTGTAGATAATTCCATCATAACCATATACAGTGAGGTCCATAAATATTGGGACATCGACACAATTCTAACATTTTTGGCTCTATACACCACCACAATGGATTTGAAATGAAACGAACAAGATGTGCTTTAACTGCAGACTGTCAGCTTTAATTTGAGGGTATTTACACCCAAATCAGGTGAACAGTGTAGGAATTACAACAGTTTGCATATGTGCCTCCCACTTGTTAAAGGACCAAAAGTAATGGGACAGAATAATAATCATAAATCAAACTTTCACTTGTTAATACTTGGTTGCAAATCCTTTGCAGTCAATTACAGCCTGAAGTCTGGAACGCATAGACATCACCAGATGCTGGGTTTCATCCCTGGTGATGCTCTTCCAGGCCTCTACTGCAACTGTCTTCAGTTCCTGCTTGTTCTTGGGGCATTTTCCCTTCAGTTTTGTCTTCAGAAAGTGAAATGCATGCTCAATCGGATTCAGGTCAGGTGATTGACTTGGCCATTGCATAACATTCCACTTTTTTCCCTTAAAAAACTCTTTGGTTGCTTTTGCAGTATGCTTTGGGTCATTGTCCATCTGCACTGTGAAGCGGCGTCCAATGAGTTCTGAAGCATTTGGCTGAATATGAGCAGATAATATTGCCCAAAACACTTCAGAATTCATCCTGCTGCTTTTGTCAGCAGTCACATCATCAATAAATACAAGAGAACCAGTTCCATTGGCAGCCAAACATGCCCACGCCATGACACTACCACCACCATGCTTCACTGATGAGGTGGTATGCTTAGGATCATGAGCAGTTCCTTTCCTTCTCCATACTCTTCTCTTCCCATCACTCTGGTACAAGTTGATCTTGGTCTCATCTGTCCATAGGATGTTGTTCCAGAACTGTGAAGGCTTTTTTAGATGTCGTTTGGCAAACTTCCTGTTTTTGAGGCTCACCAATGGTTTACATCTTGTGGTGGACACTCTGTATTCACTCTGGTGAAGTCTTCTCTTGATTGTTGACTTTGACACACATACACCATACACAGGGAAAGAATTCTTTGGTCATCCACCACAGTTGTTTTCCGTGGTCTTTCCGGTCTTTTGGTGTTGCCGAGCTCACCAGTGCGTTCCTTCTTTTTAACAATGTTCCAAACAGTTGTTTTGGCTATGCCTAATGTTTTTGCTGTCTCTCTGATGGGTTTGTTTTGTTTTTTCAGCCTAATGATGGCTTTCTTCACTGATAGTGACAGCTCTTTGGATCTCATCTTGAGAGTTGACAGCAACAGATTCCAAATGCAAATAGCACACTTGAAATGAACTCTGGACCTTTTATCTGCTCATTGTAATTGGGATAATGAGGGAATAACACACACCTGGCCATGGAACAGCTAAGAAGCCAATTGTCCCATTACGTTTGGTCCCTTAACAAGTGGGAGGCACATATGCTAACTGTTGTAATTCCTACACCGTTCACCTGATTTGGATGTTAATACCCTCAAATTAAAGCTGACAGTCTGCAGTTAAAGCACATCTTGTTCGTTTCATTTCAAATCCATTGTGGTGTTGTATAGAGCCAAAAATGTTAGAATTGTGTCGATGTCCCAATATTTATGGACCTGACTGTATGTGTTCCTGTCATTTTCCAATAAAACAAAAAGGTTTCAACCATGTGTCCAGCACCATTTTGACTGGTAAGTGTCAAAGTTGCAGCAGATTTGAATATACTCTAAGAGTCCAAAATCTACTGATTAGCAAAATCTGTTTTTGAACACAAATTTGAAATGATTCAGTGTGCTTTAAATAATGTTCCTACACTTTGATTCCTAATGCACAGAATTGTGCTCTGAACAGAAAAGTGAAACAGTATTATAACTACTTACAGTCCATAACATGCACACAGGTCCACCATTTTACACCTATACATATCACAAAGGAATATTCTGAGTGTCAGAGAGGCAGAGCTGTGGAAACACTTTTAAATGCACATTTATAGCATAGTTGCCAACATTTAAAAATATTTGGAGTGACAGCTTGAAGAGTGTCAGCAGAAAAATGCCCATCATTGCTGTCAGTGGGATAAAATAAGCCCCATTGGTGTCATTGGAATAAAATAAAACTCATCAATGGTGTCAGTGGGATAAAATAAGCCTCGTTGTTGATGTCAGCGAAATCAAATAAAGCCCATCATTGGTGTCAGTGGGATAAAATAAACCTCATTGTTTGTGTCAGTGGGAATAAAAATAGGTTCCATCCTTGGCGACTCTGGGATAAAAAAAAAGTACTAGATACTTTTGTCCCATTTAAATAGCCCCTTAAACTGCCTCATTATAGGCATTAAACCTCTACAGTTAAAGTTTATCCAAAGTCAAAATGTGTATTTAAATATTGGATTAGAATTGGTTAATACTTTCTTTGTGCAATCTGTGTCCCATTCAAGAGATTACCTTTCACTTCCTCTCCTGTAGACACAACAATAAATTACAAAAATCATTCCAAAATAAGGTAAATCCCCTCTTAGACAGTGGACACCAGAACAAGTGTTCGCATAGGAAGATCCCCCTCTACTTCTGTTCTGGTTGCAAATTTTTATTACACCAAGACAAATAAAGGGGTAAGTCTTTCTAACGGGAACATGTACAGCAATAAATACTTAATAGGGATCAAATTCTTCCACACCTTATTCAGGATTTTAAAAAAAAGCTCTTGCCTTTACCCACTTACCCCTCTTCCTGACCAGGCCATTTTTTGTGATACGGCGCTGCATTATTTTAACTGACAATTGCGCTGTCATGCAATGCTGTACATAAATTAAATTTATGTCCTTTTTTTCCCACAAATAGAGCTTTCGTTCAGTGGAATTTGATCACCCCTGCCGTTTTTATTTTTTGCGCTATAAACAAAAAAAGACTGACAATTTTGAGAAAAAAATACAATAGTTTTTACTTTTTGCTATAAAACATATCCAATAAAAAAATTTTAAAAATCAAATTTCTTCATAAATTTAGGCCAAAATATATTCTGCTACATGTCTTTGCTAAAAAAAAATCCAAATACGTGAAAATTAATTGGTTTACGAGAAAGTTATAGCATCTACAAATGGCGGTATATACCGTATACTGGAATTTGTATTTTTATTGACATCCTTGGCCGCCAATAGTGGCATGGGTAGGGTGGCACACGTGTGCACACACGCTCCCTACCTAGAAATGCAAATCATGTACATATACGTGATTTTGTGCAGCCCTGCCGCCCTGTAACACTACTTCTGCTATAGGGCGGCAGGCAGGTGGTTAAATACAGTTTTAAAAGTTTGTAGTAAAAAGCTGTAACATTTGAATTAAATGTACAAATGAAGTTTATTTTTACATTCCTGTTGTTTGGTTTCAAATGAATACCATTTAGTTTATCCAGAATGTCTCTAATTCATGTGCTTTGTCCTCCATCTTTGTGAAGATCAGCGAACATGGTTGATATGGAGGCTTTTTGGAAGTTATTAAATAACTTAAGCTCCTCCCACCCTTTATAAAGCCTCTTCCTGCCTTGATACCCATTGCATATTCAGGGGTGTTGTCTGGTTATGGTAGTTAGCAGCCTAAGTATGCAGGTTACAGCATGACAAACCAAGTTACTGGCTTAATAAAGGATGAGAGGATCTTAAGTTATTGGGTGACAGCTGCACACCCTCAGTAACAATTTTCTGCCAATTTTTACCAAAATAGAGAATGGAACACATGATTGGAATCTTTATAAAGATAAGTAGCATATTTATTAGGGATACACCGATCGGCGAGTATGAGTACCGATACTTTTGGTCAAGTACTTGCCGATGCCGAGTACTGATACTTTACAGTGCGATTTGTGTTAATGGATACTAATTGCACTGCAAAGAATAGCATGTGGTTTGAACAGGAATGTGATTCCTGTACAAATCGCATGCGGTTTCAACACTGCTACTGTGTGATCCTAGGCTTGTCATAGCCCGAGTTCACATAGGAGTGGTACGGGGAACCTCCCTGCAGGCATCCCATGCTTAGTGTCAATCCATTAACGCAAATTGCACTGCAAAGTATCAGTTATGGTATCGTTACGAGTACTCATGAAAATACACAGTATCGGCAATGATACAGATACCGGTATTGGTGCAACCCTAATATTTATAACTTTTTTTTTTACATTTAATTGGAATATTACAGCTTTTTACTTTAATGTATTAAACTGTAGAGGACCTATAAAGAGACATTTTATTTGACCATTAAAATGGGACAAAAGTGAGGGGGACTCTATCCCTGGAATTCACAAAGACTGGCACAGACAGCATTAACAAAAGTGTTTCAGAGGCAATGAGAAAGTGCCGCAGAATGTGCCAGATTCATGTACCTGTCTGGAATGGGTACTTTGATTTTGTCGCAATACTTTTCTATTTGTCTCAAACCCCTTCTAAGTAAAACCGACGCTCTACTCTTAACACACTTTGGCATGAATGCAGTTCAAATTATCACACATCTCTTCTGAGGTAAACTGACACATTATGATTTCCATTGTATTTGGCATATTGCTTTTAACCACTTCATGTCCGAACACTTTCACCCCCTTCCTGTCCAGGCCAATTTTCAGCTTTCAGTGCTATCACACTTTGAATGACAATTGCGCGGTCATGCAACACTGTACCCATATGAATTTTTTAGCATTTTTTTGAGACAGATAAAGCTTTATTTTGGTGGTATTTATTCACAACTGGGATTTTATATTTTTTGCTATGTAAATGAAAAGTCCAAAAATTTTGAAAAAAAAGTGTTTTTCTTATAACATTTTGCAAATAAATAATATTTCATCATAAATCTTGGCCAAAATGTATTCTGTTATCTTTTTAGCAAAAAAATAAAAAATAACCCAAATTAGTTTATAACCAAAAATTATCATTTTAAACATTTTTTTTACAGTTTTATTTTATTTTTTTATATTATTATTTATGTTTTTTTTTTTTTTATACATACTGTCACCCTAGAAGTACAGTGCATTCTTGCAGCCATTGAGAACTACTGGTCTCAGCTTGTTACATGGTACAAGGCTGTTGTCAATAGACTTGTACCATGTGACCTCTGTGATCATTCACAGATTTCACACGTAGTAAGCAATGATGTCAGAAGTGACATCTTGCTTACTGCTCTGCATGTGATCACTGATTGGCCAATCAGTGATCACATGATCGGGACCTCGCAGAGAGGTCCCGTCCGACGATCGGTGTTCCACTGTGTCCAGGGAGCGTGCACAAGCAGGGGGCGGGGAGGCCGTTTATAAACAGCCACCCGACCCTGCACTGCCACCGTCCGGCCGTTTATATACAACAGCTGGACGGGAAGTGGTTAAAATGTTGCATTGCTCTTCCACTCTAACTTTCCTATTGTGCAATGCTGGTCTGATTGTTCTAACACCTTATATCTTTTGCTGGAGGGTATGTCTGATGTGAAAGCAGTAGGTGAGGGAACAGGAACCTCCATTTCTGAGCAGGTCAAGACACCCCTACTAATTCTTTCACCCTGCCTTTCCCGTAGCCGTCGGTCGATTTGAATGGCAAGGTTTATCAGATCCTCTAGTATGGTTGGTACCCCCACTCAGGCCAGCTCATCTTTCAGGGTGTTAGAGAGACCGAGACGAAAATGATGGCTGAGAGCAGACTCGTTCCACTGAGTATCAGAACTCCATATACGGAACTCAGTCACATAGTCCTCTGTAGGCCCTTGGCCTTGCTGTAGCTTGCTAAGCATAAACTCTGCAGTCTGATGACAGAAGGGATCAGCGTAAAGTTGTCACATGGCTGAGAAAAAAGAGTCCGTAGAAGTCAGAGCCGGATCATGCTGCTCACGAAGGTGGTGTGCCCAGGATTGGGGTTCATTCTGAAGGAGTGAAATAATGAATCCCACCTTGGTGTTTTGTGATGCAAAGGTTCTTGGCAGCAGAGAGAAATTTAGCTCACAGGAATTATGAAAGGTTCAGAATTTTCTGCAGTCTCATGTAAAATATTCAGTTATTGGCACCCAGGGTTCAGGTGGAGGAAAAGTTCCAAAAATTATGCTGAGCTCAGTCTGAGTAGTCATATCTGAGACTGCAGAGGGACCCATGGTTGATGAAACATCTGGCTTGGCTGGTAGTTGGTTCTCCATGTGATCAAGGTTTCTTTACAGACTCTGCACCATGTAAGACAAGGCAGAGATTGACAAATGTCCCCCAATGCAGAGGCCTCCCTTTCAGACTCCATCACTGGCTGACTGGTACTGTCATGTACCTGATAGGAGACTGAAATGATGAGGTCGGTCTCATTTGATGTCAGTTTTGTATAAGGAACACTGAGCAAACTGAGCAAACTAAAATCAACACAACACAACTTGTCTCACATAGTGTTTTGCCGCCTCATCCCTTTAAAACTGAACACATATTAATTACACAGGTTCTGTGGCTAATTTAATGCAGATAAGTGAGTTTAGTTACCAACTTAATCAGCCACAGAACCTGTGTAATTAATATGTGTTCAGTTTTAAAGGGATGAGGTGGCAACCCTAGTCTCACATGACATTTGACAACTGACTCTGACATCTGACTACTGACTCTGACAATTAATAACTTAATCTGACACCTGACAAATGACTCTGACCAGTGACTGTAACTAGTGACTCTGACACTTGACAAATTAATCTGACAAGTGACTTTGACTGTGATTTGATAGATTATTGATGGGATTGACCATGGTCTGAAGTAAAATGATAGAATTCTATATAAGGAACACAGAGTAAACTGAAGTTTGTACTAAAATCTACACCAGTGGTCTCCAAACTGTGGCCAGATGCGGCCCTTTGCTTGCTTTTATCTGGCCCTTTTGGGAATTATTCCCCACACTGTTAGCAACGCTTCCTGCCAATTACTCTGACAATGGGGCACTAGTCCTTTCAATGACACCAATGATGGGACACTATTCCTGTCACTGATACCAATGATAGGGCACCATTCCTCCCACTGACACCAATGATGGGCCAATATTTCTCCCATTAATACCAATGATGGGGCACTATTCCTCCTACTGACATCAATGATGGAGCACTATTCCTTTCAATGACATCAATGTTGGGGCACTATTCTTCACGTTGAGAGCAGCAATGGGGAACTATTACTCCCCTAATACCAATGATGGGGCACTTTTCCTTCCATTGAAACCAATTATGGGGCACTATTCCTCATATTGAGACCACCGATGGGGCACTATTACTCCCTTGATACCAATGATGGGGTACTATTCATCTCATTGACACCAATGATGGGACACTATTCCTCACATTGAGACCAATGATGGGACACTGTAACGTGCATGTAAGATTTGAGTAGCTGAGATGTGACCTGTAGAAAATATGACAATGTAGATTTAGCATTCCATATTATAATAATATAAGATGTGTTCAGGATTCAGTCAGAGGCATATGGTCACCAATTAGCATCTGAAAGAGACAGAGCTTCCTCTGGAAGGTGACACCTACATGCCAATAAGATTTGTCACCTTCTGGGAAACCTGGAAGGAAATGGCTCTAGCCGGGTTGGCTTCATGACACAGCGGGAGACCAGAGCTTTAAAGCATATCAGCAGATCAAAGGACTAGATTTCATCTCTCATGAAAGCTAAAATATTAGTTGCAGAAAGATAAAAATACTTCCTTCTGATTGGACACTCTGTAGGCTACATCTGCATGTAAAAACTGTATTTTTTGCCTATGTAGAATGCCAGAAAAATGCAGGAAATGGTTATGTGGCGCCATATTGCGACAGATAAACAGTGATTGGTACTGTCGCGATTGGACTGAAATGCTGGTGTCAGAAATTCAATCCCTGACTTGGTGATTCAAACCAATCCTGGTCCAATCGACTTTGGCCATTTCAGTAGCCAGAACGTCCTGTGGGCTGGTACAGGAACACCCCCCAGAGTCAATTGGCCAAGGACTAATGTCCAGCCCACATCCATATTCCCAAAAATTGAGGACCTGGGATATGGACGTTGTGATTCGTACGGAGGCCGTTCTATTGACTGACGGAGTGCGGACTTTCCCTGACTTGCTCCAGTCGCAGGATAACTCTTGGTAAAAGTTTTATTTCTGTTTTTATTTCCCTTTTATTTTATAGTCACTAGCCAATTGTGTGTCTTCTTGTATTTCTTGTATTTTCTGTATTTTTATACTTTGTACATATTTTATGCACTGCCCATTTTCCGGATATTAAATCATAGAGCAATACTCTGCACAGCAGCTGACACCACCTCCACTGGAGCAATACTCTGCACAGCAACTGACACCACCCCCACTGGAGCAATACTCTGCACAGCAGCTGACACCTCCCCCACTGGAGCAATACTCTGCACAGCAGCTGACACATTACCCGTGGGAGCAATACTCTGCACAGCAGCTGACACCTCCCCCACTGGAGCAATGTTCTGCACAGCAACCTGCTCCCCTGCAGCATTACTCACCCTCCCGCTCTGCTCCTTTGGCAGCAGCTCACTGGGGATTCGTTCCAGCCGCACATACACAGCCTTCTCCCTCCCCCGCTGCTTCACCGGCTTCTGCTGACTACACCCCTCATCACCAGACTCCTCAGACGTGAAGGCAAAGTGCCGGCCATGTAGCGGAGACTCCAACTCCGTTATGAAGCGTAGCCCCACCGCACCGTCACCGGGAGTCTCCTGTGACCCCCACTCCAGTTGCGGCTGCTGCTGGGCAGGGATAGTTCCTGGCGTCTGCTCCGCTCCGGCCTCCAGAACCACCTCCACCACCATTGCTGCGCTCCCTCCGGTTGGGGAAAGCCCATCTGTCAAGGATTCGTTACAACGATCACCCTGTCACGTGTCCACCACACGCCACGCCCACAGCGACTAGCTAACCGTGACGCACGCGTGCGGCCGCGACAGGGTGGTAAAGAGGGGGAATAAAGGGAATTTACACTTAAATATCTCAAACCGTATATAAGATCAGCCGTGATACCTTTTCACAGCCCGCACTACCTCTGGCCACCACCGGATGGAGACTCCACTCCAATCCAGCTGGTCAACCACACACTGGCAGATACGATCTTACATACAACCTGGTGCCCTGATTAGAGTTGAGGACCAGCTTAGTAATCACACACCCTGCTAAAGGTCCCTTCAGCTATCCTAGCTTGAACCCTGGTGTTGATAACCCTTCCACTGTCCACACACCCCCACACCAGACTCACCACAAAGGTAGCCTGCCACCACCCAACAGTTTATCCACAGAACGGTCTGTTGAGACACCACACACACACACAGATCTCCGTCTGGCAGATCTGTTACCTTTGCAATGTGCGTGCAATCTGCCCACTCACAGTGCAGTTGCATGCAGATTGGCAATGAGCTTAACCGAGCGTTTTAAAGGCACTAAAATACTATACAATATAACCCAATCTAATCTCTCCGATCTAGTCTCTCCGAAGATATGAGCACGTGCTTAGATACACAGAAGTTCACTAATTAATTTTAAGATTTAATTTCCCAAAGTGGGCAGTGCATAAAATATGTACAAAAGATAACAAGTTACAGAAATACAAAAGATATAAGAAGACACACAAATGACTAATTACTATAAAATAAAAGGGAATAAAAAGACAGAATAACACTTTACCCTGCGGCTGGAGCAAGCCAGAAACTTAGCAATTTTTTGAAAAGATACTTTTATTGCAGAAGCAAAAACAACATGATACGTGTAATCGGGGTACATCTCACCCTGTACTGCGACGCAGCGCACCACATGGCAATACAGTTCCAAGCATACAATAAATACATTCAGAAATAAATACATTCGCTCAGCGGTATGATGCCTGACGTGATGTGCCGAGGATGAATCCCCAGACCACCACGTCATGCATAACGCCGCTTACCCCAAAAACTGTAACATTCTACTACACATTACGTTACCTAACAATACTAGTGCATGCACAAAAATGAAAAACCGGATATTGCAATCAATCAATAGGCATCAGGTATGTGTGGGAAGGGGGAGGGGGGGGGGGGAAACCACAGGCCCGAAGCTTTATTGAAAAGACAAAGACACGCAAGGGGGAGTAGGGGGAAGGGGGAAATCTTCAGACGTCCTCTTCCTCCTTAAAGTCCATCAAGGAATAGTCTCTGAGCAGACTGAGGATCAGTCTGCGGCAGTCCTCAATGGACATCCTCTCCCGCTGGTGGATGAGGCGCTTCCTGGCGCACCATAAAGCGTCCTTAAAGCAACACAGCACCCTCCAGGCGCTGTCAATGTCCTCCAGAGAGAAAGTTCCATAGAACAGTCCATTCAACACCCCAAAGTGAGTGATGGCTGTCTGTGGCACAAAGTCCTTGAGTTCAGGTTCCAGGGCCCCCAACAGGGCCTGAGCAAATGAGCACTCCCAGAAAACGTGGTAAGACGTTTCCTCATGGATGATGCAGAAGGGGCAATGTCTGTATCTGCTCAGGTTCCTGGCATGCATAAATGTCCTGAGAGGCAACCCCCCTTGGATTGCCATCCATGCCAGGTCTTTGTGCCTGTTGGTAAGAATGTTGGAAGAAACATTCCTCCAGACCACCTTGCAGGTGTCTGAAGGCAGGCCTGGAACCGACTCCAAAATGTCGCTGGCTCGGATGAGCTTGTAGATTGTCTTTGGCTTCCACAAGTCAGGCTTGACTCCCTGCAGCCCTTGCTCCCTGATGAACTTGAAGGTGTCCAAGTAGTACCAAGGAGTGTCCCAGTTGTAGGGGATGGAACTATCCCAGGTGTCCCACCCCAGGGACCTCCAGAGAGGCAACAGGAAGAAGCGAGACATTGCGTTCCCGCCAGAGTCCATAGTCCGTCTTGGCAAAGTTCTGCGGATGCAGTTGCAAGCAAAGAACACCCTCAGCTGGGTGGCGATGTCGGGCACGCCCTTACCGCCCTTGAGGGGTTCCTTGAACATGACTGCCCGCTTCATTCTGTCCATCTTGGAGCCCCAGATGAAGTGAAACACCGCCCTGGTGATGGCCTTGCAGGTGTTGACCCGAGGGGGCCAGGCCTGGGCGAGGTACTGCAACACAGGGAGAATCTCGCTGCGGAGTACCAGTGTCTTCCCTTCGATGGTGAGGTCTCTGAGGCTCCAGAGTCCAAACTTTTGGCGCATCTTGGCCAGTCTCTCCTCCCAAGACTTCAGGGCTGCGCCCTCGGCACCAAACCAAACTCCCAAAACCTTCATGAAGTCTGTCTTGATGCCAAAGGGCATGGATGCAGAAGAAGGCAGGAACCACTTTCCGAAGAGCATGACTTCCGACTTCCCGCAGTTGACCTTTGCCCCCGAAGCTTGGCCGAAGTCCTCGCAGGTCTGGACGAGCAGGTCGATGGAGCGCTGGTTGGCACAGAACACCGTCACGTCGTCCATGTAGAGCGAGCACTTCACTTCCCGTCTGTCTGGTCCCGGTGCAGTGATTCCCCCGATCTCTGGATTCCGTCTGATGCATTCGGCGAAGAGCTCTATACAGCAAACAAAAAGCAGAGGTGAGAGAGGACAGCCTTGTCTGACCCCGGAGAGGACCGGGAAGGGGTCAGTCTTCCAGCCGTTCACCTGCACGGAACTACAAATGTCATTGTACATGATGTCAACATATGAACAAAACATTTCCCCAAGACCAAACCTGCGCAGGGCTCTGCACATAAACCCATGGGAGACACGGTCAAAGGCCTTTTCCTGATCAAGACTGACCAGGGCCGCGTGCACACGGCGGTCCTTGATGTATTGGACCGTGTCCCGGACAAGCGCTAGGCTGTCCGCAATCCTGCGGCCAGGAATGCCACAAGTCTGATCCGGGTTGATGATCTGTCCGATGACAGCCTTCAGCCTGTTCGCCATGACTTTGGCGAGGATCTTGTAGTCCACGTTCAGGAGAGAGATGGGACGCCAATTTTTCAAATCACATCTCTCCCCCTTACGCTTGTACAGGATCGTGATTATCCCCTCCCTCAACGAAGGAGGCATCTTGCCCTCCACCACCATCTCCTCGTACAGCTCGAGCAGGTCCGGGCCCACGAGGTCCCACAGCGCTACATAGAGCTCCGCTGGGAGACCGTCGCAGCCCGGGGTCCTGCCTTGCCTAAAGGATTTAGCGGCAGAGTGCAGTTCCTCCAACGTCAAGGGGGCGTTGGTGGCCGACAAACCTGCAGGATCAATAGCGTTAGAGATACCTGACAAGAACCTGTCGGCCGCTTCCGAGTTTGTTTCTTTGGGGGAGTAGAGGTCGGAGTAGTAGTCGCTGACCACTTCCATCACGGCCTCCTTCCCCTTCTGGAGCGTTCCAGTCTTGTCGCGCAGTTCCGACAGGGGTGTGTGTCCTGAGTGGAGTTTCCTGAAAAAGAAAGAGTTACACTTCTCACCTTTCTCGAGATGCTCCACCTTGGCACGGAAGACAATGTGCCTGGATTCTTCCTCAAAGTGTTTTTCAAGCACTTCTTGGTGTCCTCCAGGTCTTGCCTCACGTCCCAGCCACAGTGATGAAGGTCCTGCAGGGACTGCAGCTGACGCTGCAGCCTCCTGAGTTCCTTCCTCCTGGCACACACTTGCTGGCGTCCCCTGGCCTGAAAGAAGCTGCGCAGCTTGACTTTCACGAACTCCCACCAGTCGCTTACCTTAGGAAAGAAAGACTTCTCCTCTCGCCAGGCACCGTAGGTTTCCCTGAGCTCCTCTAGCAGTTCCTCATCGTCCAGCAGGGTGCAATTCAGCTTCCAGGAGCCTGGGCCCGGGGCAAAGCCCTCTCCCAGATCACCTTGAAAGTGAATGGCCCTGTGGTCAGAGAAAAAGCAGGGAACCATGGAGAACCCGCGGTGCCTGACTGCCCTGGAGGTGAGCACAAAGTCAATCCTGGAGCGCACAGATCCATCGGGGCGGCTCCATGAGTAGTTCACGGAACCGCTCCCCACGGATCCCACTGCGTCTCGCAGGGAAGCCTCCGCAATCATCTCCCGGAGCAGCTTCGAGGTGGCGTCGAGTTTTGCGTACATGCTGGAGCTGCGCCCATCCTCCTCTATCGGACAGTTAAAATCACCGCCGATTACTACTGTTCTCGTTGTGGCGAGTTGCGTCCGCAGGGTTTGGAAAAGTTCCAGCCGCGCGTTCTTTTCCGGGGGGGCGTACACGTTGATGAGCCTAACGGGCTCCCCCGCCCACGAACCGTCTATGACCAGAAGGCGGCCACAGACGAGCTCATGGACGGAGTCAACAGTGAAACGTCCTCCCCTGATGAGAACCGCGACCCCTGCGGACTTGCAATCGCCACCCCCAGACCAGTAGGAGGGACCGTGGGTCCACTGGGAGGACAAATGAGTGTACCTCCTCAGAGGGGGAAGTGCGCACTCCTGAAGCATGTACACATCACTCTGCTGTGTGGAAAGAAAGGTCAGCACAGTCTGCCTCCTAGACACATCCTTGATGCTCCTCACATTAATGGAAAAGATAGATATCTCAGCCATCATGGGAAAGAGATGAAGGGGTTAGTCGGCAGGGGCTGTGCTTACCTCCCCTGGAGAGGGGGGCGACCTCTGTGATTTCTGCAGCCTGACAGGTGTCCTGGCCCAGACCAATCTGATTGAGGACCTCGTTGAGGACCTCATCGAAGTCGGTGGAGAGATCTGGGTCCGACTGGGTCAGAGCCATCTCTTCTTCCACCTCTTCTTCCTCCAGCGTGTCGAGGTCTTCCCCCACGGGGTCGGGACCTGCGACATTCTGGAGGACGGCAGGCCGCTTGGTGGCAGAGGAGGGGTCTTCCGCCGCCGGGCTGGCCTGCTCCTTCTTCCGCTTCCTGTACCCCGTCGCAGAGTTGCTGACAGGGGTGACAGGGGGAAGGGGCGGGAAGTCCTCCTGTGAGGACAGGTCAGGGGGGGGTGGAACTGGGCCCGGGGCAGGGGGACCAGGGGCAGGGGGGCCAGGGGGACCCGGGGCAGGTGGGCCAGGGGCAGGGGGACCAGGGGCAGGGGGACCAGGGGCAGGGGCGGGGGGGCCAGGGGCAGGGGGGGCAGGGGGACCAGGGGCAGGGGGGCCAGGGGCAGGGGGGCCAGGGGGGGCAGGGGGACCAGGGGCAGGGGGACCTGGGGCAGGGGGGCCAGGGGCAGGGGGACCTGGGGCCTGGGGGGGGTTCCTCTTACCCGGGTCCTTTGGAGGTTTCTGTGGCGCTGGTTTGGTGGCAGGGCCCTTGCTCAGGGCCCCAGCGTAGGGTCCTGCTTCTTTCTGGGCAGTCTCTGTAGACGTGCTCTGACCGTCCACAGAGGTTGCAGGTTCTGGACCTCGGGCAATCCTTGGTCTCGTGACCTGCAGACCTACAGAACCTACAAGAAAGCACACTGCATTCCTTACCCTCGTGCCCCGGCTGGCCGCACCTGCGGCATGACTGGGGTAGGTCTGGGTAGTGTAGGAGTCCTGATGACGATCCCAGGGAGAAGCACTGTTGCAGGTGTTGGAGATCTCCAGCGGGACGATCTCTTAGTAGCCTGCAAAACACAGCCCACTTACCTGTCCAGAAGCCGTTGGTGTCTAGTATCCGGACTGGGTCCTTCAACACGACACAAAACCTTTGGAGGTAGGTGGCGATGTCTCTGCCGGGGACGTGAGGGTTCCTCATGGACACCGTGATCCGCCTTTCGTCCCTTTGAATGGGAGAGTTCGCAGCGAACTTTCGGAAGAGGGAGTCGGGTCCAGCGGTCTTCACTGCCTCCCAGTACCTTCTGCACACCTGTAGGGAGACAAAGGTGACAAGGAACATACCTTTCACAAAGGACTGCACCGACAGGGTCTCTGCCTTGCTGAATCCTTGTTCAAGGATCATTTTCTTCCCAAAGACTTCCGGGGTCATGTCCGGGATTCTGCCTTCCACCTCTTTCAGCCGCAGCACGACTGTCTGCTTCATCCAGGGCTCCAGGGGAGGGAGACCGTCTGCAGGGCCGGAGCGATCTGAGGTGGAGGTGGAGGCGGAGGGGGCTTCTCCCGGGGTCTTGGCGGGGGCGGCGGTGGCGGCGTTCTGTGGCTTCTTGGTGGTCTGTTTCTTCCCCATCTTGTCGCAGAGGAGTTCTCAGGAGGGCTTCCCAGAGATCTTGATCGGATTCCTTCTCCTTCTTCTTCCTCGGCGGCTTCACTCTCGCTTAGCCTTTGAAAAGGCTATTGAGCGTCTACTGCCCGGAGGTAGTAACGCAGAGTGAACAAGGGGGGGGAAGATCACAAACTCGTTCTGTGTGGGGGCTAAGCCTCAAACCCAATAGCAGCAAGCAGGTGAAGCCGAATTTAATCGACGATCCTACAAGGCCGAGAAGAGGGTACCCCACACAGACCAAATGGCTGGGATAGATTCAAGTGGTTCTCAACGTCCTAGCTGGAAGCAGGGACACCCCTAAAGGCAAGGTCGATACTACACTTGATCTTAGCCAAAAGGCCGAGAAGCGAGAAACTTAGCAATCCATTGGTCAATCGAACCAGCTCCGTACGGATCACAAATGTCCAAATGTCCATGTACCCAATTTATTGGGATTAGTACATGGGCGGGACATTAGTCTTCGGCCAATTGACTCTGGGGGAGGTGGTCCTGACCTGCCCACAAGAGGTACTGTGTATGGACCTGCCCAAGTTCAATTGGGCCGAGACTGGCCTGAACACCAAGTCGGGGATTGGATTTCTGACACCAGCGCGTCAGCCCGATCGCAACAGTACCAAACACCATCCGACTGTCGCACCCCCGCGTCATTTAACCATTCCATGCATTTTCCTGGCTTCCTCCCCAAGCCACAAATATGATTTTCATATGCAAATGTAGCGTACAGAATGACCTACAAGAAGGAAGCATTTCCATCTCTCTCCAACTAATATTTCATCTTTTATAAGAGATTAAACATACCCCTTTGATGAATACATAACCCTAGCCATCCTGTCTCCTATAACAAATTCCTAAACAGGTTTCCCAGCAGGTGATCATCTCATTAACACAAAGGTGTCACCTCCAGGAGGCAGGGCTTTAGGCTAATTAACGCTAATTGATGCTAAATGATGATTGGGTCTGTAAGGCCTATTGAGTCATTGTGTATACATACACATCTGATCCCAGACCATTTGTTTGTACCATCTATTAATTTCCCTACTGCCCAGGGGCCCAATATATATCCTTAATTACCAGACTGTTCCTGAACACACCTTTGTAATGAAAGGGCCTGACATAATCTAATCTACTCAACCTGTCATGGCTATGGTTCCATATTTCCACTCAAATCTTACATGTCCGTTACATTAAATTTTACATGTCCGTTACACCATCCAACGACACTGGCGCTCTGGTTGGCTCTGATAGGTCCCCAGATGAGACTTCCTCCATAGGTCGACTTCTCACCGCTGCCATCGATCGTTCCCTGGCTTGTCTGAAGCGCTCCTCATTGGAGAATTTCTCCCTCAGGACCCCGCTGGCTTGCTTCAGGGATGACACGAGGTTGGCCTGCCGACGGACAGCCTGCTCCATGGCGTCCATCTCGGGCCTCATCAGCTGCCTCTTGGTGCTCCACACCCGCTCATACCCAGATCTTTTCTTTTTCAGATCCAGCCGCATCTTATTCAGCTTCTCCTCTTCCTTCTTGATTCTGGCCACATGAGCAGTCACTCGCCCACGATATGTAGCATAGCTTTCCCCCTCTTTAGGGGCACTTCCCAGGTCCTCCACTTCCATGGGACCGGTACTAGGCTCACCCTGGGGGGGGGGTCCCCCGCCCGGATCACGGCCGGGCTCGGCCATCCAGCCTTGGGCCTAGCAGTAAAATAAAGGCCCAGGCTTCAAGTTTGGCCTAAATTGCCTGCAGAGACACAAACTCTGCTCCTCCAGCAGTCTGTGCAGCAGCCACACCTACTTCCTCCTAACGAGGCCCAACTGTAGGATAGCTGGAGGGATCCTAGAAGGGTGTGTGATTGCTAGGCTGCTCCTCAACCCTAATTAGTGCACCAGATTGTATGTAAGATCAGATCTGCCTGTGTGTGTGGTCAGCTAGCTGGATTGGAGTGGAGTCTCCCTCTGATGGTGGCCAGAGGTAGTGCGGGCTGTGAAAGTATATCATGGCTGGTCTTATATATATATATATATATTCAAAGTAAGTCAAGTCCCCCTTATTTCCTCTTACCCCAGGTCATGGTCGCACGTGCGTGCCTCGGTTAGCTAGTCACTGTGGGCGTGTGCGTGTGGGTTGGATCCGTGACAGATTGTAGGTGTCACCCTCTTCCAGAGGAAGCTCTGTCTCTTTCAGATGCTAATTGGTGACCATATTATCCTGAACACATCTTATATTATTATAACATGGAATGCTAAATCTACATTGTCATATTTTCTACAGGTCACATCTCAGCTACTCAGATCTTTATATTTATGTCACATCTCAGCTACTCAAATCTTACATGTACGTTACAGACACTATTACTCCCCTAATACCAATGATGGGACACTATAACTCCCCTAATACCAATGATGGGGCACCATTCCTCCCATTGACACCAATAATGGTACACTATTCCTCCCATTGACATCAATGATGGGACACTATTCCTCCCATTGACACCAATAATGGGACACTATTCCTCACATTGAGACCAGAGATGGGGCACTATTACTCCTGTAATACCAATGATGGGGCATTGTTTACTTTCAGTGACACCAGAACATTTCTCTCACTGACCACAGTCCGTTCCCCCTAAAGTTTTTTAAGGACAGTAAATTGGCCCTTTGATTAGAAAGTCTGGAGATCCCTGATCTAAACCATATAACTTGAATGTATTATTTGTCTTTTTCACCAGTGTGTAATGTTACTGCATGCATGTCATGTATCTTTTAGTTTCAGAATGTTTCATTAGGAGAGAAAGTATTCAATATTCAGACATTTGCTATGCTCCCACAAAGGGGGCAAAAGGTCATTGTACATGGTTATATAGAAAGTGGGTATAATGAGAGTAATAAAACATGTTTCAATGAAAAGAACAATTGCATTTGTTCCTTGTGTAGTGCAAATACAATGTTCAATAAGATGAGAAGATGACAGAGGTTGTTCAAAGAGGAATGTCATGTACCTTTTTAAAGACAGTTTAGCTTGGAAAATACATGTAGGAAGTAATCATGCCTGTCTGGACCCCTACCTGGCAAATATTCATTCAGATTGATAAGAGATTAGGAAATATAAAAAAGAACAGCATTTACCTTTAGATTATAATACCTGCAAAATTTTTTAATTATCTGTTGAAGCTGGTACCACACTGGAACTTTGTCTCAGAATTCCCCTTTCCATTCCAAAGACTGACCTATTGTGAAATGTATGGATTTAATTGTTAATGGTCAATAAAAAATGCTTGGATTGAAAAGATAGGAGTGGCCTGATGTGCATTATTAAAACAGTAGTAAACTCAGCATATTGATTTTTACCTACAGGTAAGCTTACCTATAGGTATAATGAATATCTCCTAAATATGCTCGAAAGAGTAGGGCCCTCTTACCGCTTGTGTACTGTTTGATGTTACTGTTCTGTTTCATGTATTGTCCCCCCCTCTATTGTACAGCGCTGAGCAAACCCTTTGGCGCTATATAAACTCGATAAATAAATAAATAAATATGCACCGTTTAGGAGATATTCCAGTTGGCAGCAACTGGGAACATCACCAGCACATGCACTCTGAAGGAACAACATACTCATGTCGTTCCTTCAGAGCTCTGCGCTGCGGACGTGTCTCCCGCACACATGCGTAGGAGTGACATCATCACTGCTCGGCCATTCAAGAGGCCGCATCCTGGGAGCCCGTAAGAAAGACCGGGTGAAGATGAAAGCCTTTGTAGCGGTGACACACTGCTGGAGGGCTTCATTTCAAGGTAAGTCTATCATAATGTGCTAATATGATATTTTCTTGCAGCAGGAAAAGTAATTTTTTTCCCAAGCATTTACTACCACTGTAAACTAAGGACTTTCCTGTTCTCAGAGGCGCATTGTAAGTAATGGACAGTGTTGACATGTATTATTTGCAAATTTATGCAAATAAGACTTCTGCTTTTAATATCTTTATTTTAATAAACCCTTTATGTTGCTGGTTAGCAGATATTCTGGAAAATGTGCTAAAAGACCTAACAGCAAGAATGTGTACACCTACTTGAAGTATTGTACATCTTTACTTTACTTATTTAAAGTTTTATTAAACCCAAAAACAAAAAATATCATTTATTGCAGCTCATGATTAGTGGCTCCATTAGTTACCTTTTTTAAGCTTTTATTTCCTTTATCCTGGTCAATAAAACACTTCCTGTCTTAAACCTAGTATACACAATCTGAAAATCGAATGAAAAATACTACTTTAAAAGTGATCGTATAATAATCTGATCGTTAGTACACAGCTTTCGTCCAAAATTATTCGAAGGGACAAACATGAACATTTTTCTCGTACGATACCAGATTGTACGTTTTTTGTTTAATCAATACAGTTTTCATCCGAAAATACAATGCAAATACAATTCAATATATTACAACACTTTTGAATTTTTATTCTCTCGTACAAGAATTTTTGTAACTTTAGTAACCTCTTCACTTTTGATAAGAGACTAGCATGCAAATACAAAAAATGGACAATCATTCATCTGATATTCTCACTGTGTGTATGGGTAATGTTAAACCAGCCATAGACAATTCGAATCTTGGCTGGTTCAAAAGGAACTGGCCAAGATATCAGCCATGCATGGGCAAGCTAAATGTGCCCAATTTAATCAATGGAGCTTTAGACTAACAGATTTAGATAGACTTGACTAACAAATTAAAACAAGAATTCAGATAACACCTTTTAAGCAGTTACTGCAAAAGTTGTTTTTCTTTTCTATTTGGGATAAAGGTTTTGCATAAATTAATAAACTCTAAACCATTTAAACACCACTGTCAGTGGTAAATGATTTGTTTCAATAATTGAACTGCCATGTTTTATGCACAGCTTTGCCTGTTCAAGCAAGTTGGAAAATAACATAAATACTGACAGGATCACTAGCTGAAAATAAATACACTATGTCTCCCCCACCCCATGCATGTCTGTATTAACCTCCGCCTGAGCTGTAGCCTCTTGTACTGTCTTCAGCCAGCTGGCAAAGATCAAGTCCCATGGACTTTAATGGGCCATAACCAGGGCCGTGGATAAGGGGGTACCATCAATCCACTTGTATGGGGCCTAGGCCTGCAGGGGGGCTTAGGCAGATGTAGGCAGGGAGGGTGATTGGCACAGCGAGGGGGGGCAATTACTGGAACCGATCCCCTGTAGGGCTCTCTCTGCAGCAGCTGAAAGCTGGCTTCTTCTCCTCTCCTTCCCTCTGGATTTCAGCTGCTGCAGAGAAAGCCATACAGGGAATCGGTTCCAGTAATTGTCACCCGCCACACCCATCACCCTCCCTGTGTACCATACATTTCTCCCTGCTGCCCAGGCCCCCCTGTGTGCTCCCACCCCCACAGTACTGCTGGCTTCCCTCCTCTCCTCAACTGAAAGCACACAATAGGATCCATCAGGAACAGGGGTGGACTGACAACTCATGTGGCCCCTGGGCAATAGGGGATCATGGGGCCCCTGTGTCCTTGCCCAAACTCAAAAAAGCCTATGAAAAAGGTACCAGGGGAATCTCATGGGGCCCTCTACTGACCCCGGGCCCTCGGGCAGTGACCGAGTTTCCAAATAGTCAGTCCGCCCATGATCAGGAAGGAGAGTGGGGGACGGGTGTGGTAAATATGTCACATTTACCAGCCTCTTAATTTCCTGAATGAACACAATGAGTGATTAGTACCATGTACGGAGTGAACTGTAGCATAGTAAACTGATTTTTTTTTTTTGGGGGGGGGGCTGTATGGGGCCCTGTGGTTTCTAACAGTAGCCCTGGCCATACCCATTCTGAAGAAGCAATGTCCCATATAAGTCTAATATCAAATAAATAATTGGAGCCTTAATGATTGGTCAACTGTAAGGTAAACTTTTTGCTTAGTGCCTTAACTAAATAAACCAACCGTGCCCCCGCCCCAGATGGTTACTTACCTCTATCCAATGGCCTTAGTCTGCAACTCTCTTTGTGGCCTTAAACCAAAATCCTTTCACTGCAGTCAATCCCCAGAATTCTATGTTTCCTTTTTCCTGATATAGAAGACATTCAGTGACAGCCCCAAAGGAGTCTTTAGGGTTCAACTTAGCAACAGCAGTAAAGATTTTGGCCAATAATTATGAATGCTCCTGCCAGCCCGGCCATCGGATATAAAAGTATGCTTCTGGGGAAGGGAAATTGGATTAAAGTGATACTAAAGGTTTAGCTTTTTCCCTTTTTTTTTTTTTTTTTAAAAAACATGTCATATCTACCTGTTTGTGCAGTGGGTTTCCTCCTCTTCTCAGGTCCCCAGCCAGTGCTCCTGACTCCTCCCCCCTGCTTGGTGGCCCTCAGAGCAAGTTGCTTGCTCTGGGGGCACTTGTGTATGCTTGCTCTCGAGACGCCTCTGTGTGGCTCTAAGACACACTGAGCACGGCTTGGTCCCGCCCCCTGTTCCCTCCTCACTGGCTGTATTTGACAGCACTTGGAGCCTATAGATCCCACGGCTGTGTCTCAGCCTATGAAAAGGGAGACAACTGGGAGAGCCACTGTTCTCATGCACATCGCTGGATCGATATCAAGCTCAGGTAAGTATTCGGGGAGGGCTGAGGGGGGAGCTGCACAACCACTTTCATTTTGTTATTGAGGATTAGGCAATAGATAAAAAAGCTTCTTTGTTTTTAACTTTTAAACTAAGCAACAGCCAAATGAAAAGTAAAAGTATATAACTTTCAAGACCTAGCCTGTCATGCCCGTTTTACATGTTGTACAACATTTATTGTTGTACTGTATTTGTGCGACTGAACAAGAATTTTGGAAATAGTATAGCTGCACTTAGATTAGAGGAATGCTATGACACCGGACCTCTTTGCACCTTTAAAAATGAAGTATAACTCTGTGCAGGCAGCCTAAAACTGCAATAACTGACGGCCATTTGGTCTATACTTCTGACACCAAATAGGAAAGGCTGCACTGTCATACTGTCATACCTAAGCTTCACAGTTCACTTCATGCCTCAGCTATTTATAGATAATGTGATGTTGGTCAGATCACTCCTGTGCCTTTTCAGGACACACTGTGACATAAGATACAAATAAAATATCTTAAAGGGAACGTATTTGTTACCCAGAAGAATGCTTCTAAAAATCAGAAGAAAGCTTGCTAAAATAAAACATATTCAGCGCTTATGATTTGTACATATGTTCATATTAAATTCTTCATAATATTCACTTTATATCTCACCTGGGTAATGAGATGTGTAATTAATTGTGTATTACTGTGGTTGCAGAAGAGGTCCAGCACAATTGCTTAAGCAACCCATTTTTTACACAAATTAAACAAAATATTGTCTCATTGTGCTTGAGTACCCATTTTCTATTAAGCACTTTTCTCTATGATCCACTAAAAGTGGACCTGTCATTATTGGTGGATGATAGCTGATCATAGATGTAATATGGTATGCCTTTGATGATTGCTACATGCACGGTTCTTCTAGAGAGGTTAATAGTCTCATCGAATCTTTCACAAGGGGACAGAATTGACAAGCTGTTTGATCTGTAGGTAGCCCTAAATATCAATATCTTGATGTGTCATGGAGGTCTTGGAGTAGTATGTAATCATGTGGTGATAGCACTTAAGGAATTGTACATATCCCAGCTTCTCTCTCTATGGGGGAAAGGTGGGGTTTTGGAAAAATAGTTGAATGGGGGAAGTTTGAGTCAGATGAAAATAAGATGAAAAAAAGATTTGCAGGTAGCTGACATGTCAGGACCTGTCAACAATTCAGAACAGCCATGGTCCAATAAACAGGAACATTTTGAGCTCCCAAACCTTCATCTTCTTAGTATGATTAAGACGATTGTACTGGGTCCTATGAGGAATGTTTTTTTTCTTTTGAATTTAGAGATCATTGATGGTTAGTTTACAAAGTAAGAGAAGAGCACTGCTGTAAGTAAAGTTTGAAAAAGAAAAAAAAAAAAAATCTCACAATTATCACAATTTTTAGAAGATTAACTCATATTTCATAGTTTTTTTAAGTAGTTATATTTATAAATATGTTTGGGGTTGTGTGTTTTTTTAGTGCCTAAGTAAGAGAGGCCATTAGAGGTCCACTAGAATGGAAGAAATCTTTAAGTGTCTGTACTATCTTTTGACTTAATATGATATTCAGAGCGGGTAATTTGTCATAATTTATTTTGAGATTTGAAAGAGAGCCATATATGTCAACATCTTTTAAAGGGTTTGGTAGGGTGACGTGAGGGTTGGTGATAAAAAGAATCAACCATCTGCATACAATGCCATTTGATTGGATTTGATTTCACATGTATCCCTGTTATATCAGGGTGTAATCAGATGTGGCATAGAGATGGTTCCTAAGAGACAATGAACATTGTTGTCTGATCACATTGGAAATTCGACACCTATCTGAAAAGATACCCTATTGCTTTCACCTTGAAATTGAGATTCTCAATCAATGTATTGAAGGGTTTAATTGATAAAGGGAGATGTTACTTTATCAAAGGCCTTTGCTATGTCTGTTGACAAGAGCACCATATGGGTATAGATTCTATGGTTCTAATGTATTGCGTTGGTTGCTCACATGGTATTGTCTCTAGTCTCTTTTGTTGTTCCTGTGCACTCAAGAGTTGGACTACAAGCAGTCATGCCAATGCACAGTGTGCTGGTCCACCAGAGTGACCACAGTAAGATGTGATTTTTAGCCACCAATAGAGCATGTGCAATGCTACAGCATGGTAATAAAAAGAATGAACAAAATATGCACGGAAAAAATGATCAAAGGAAAAAACTGAATGTTCAAACAAAAAATACAATCCTGGATTACTTACCTACTAAGTAAAAAGGTCAGAAAAAATATCACATTTTGTATTTACGGAGAAATGATGGGAAGGGGAAGAAGGGAGATTTTCTATACAGCATATTGCTATTTTTTCCTCATGTTTTGTATTTCACATTTTCATATAATCATGCAGCACAGTGGCCAAATGGTTAGCATTTCTGCCTGGTAGTACTAGGGTCATTGGTTCAAATCCCAACGACAGCACCACCTGCCTGGAGTTTGCATGTTCTCCCTGTGCCTGTGTGGGTTTTCTCCGGGTACTCCAGTTTCCTCCCACACTCCAAAGACATGCTGATAGGTTAATTGGTTCTGGTCTAAATTGGCCCTAGTATGTGTATGTATGAATGTGAGTTAGGGACCTTAGATTGTACACCCCTTGAGGGTTAGGGACTGATGTGAATGTACAATATATATGTAAAGTGCTGCGTAAATTGACGGCGCTATACAAGTACCTAAAATAAAAATAATAAATATTTTCATATTTCATCATTTTTATTTACAGTCACCACCCTCTATTCTGTGAAGACCAAGTCACGTGAGTGCTCAGTTCTCTCGTTTAAAGCTGGTGGGGGATAGCTGCAGCATTAGATCAATGCTGCAGCAATATAGATAAATATGTTTGTTTGTTTTTTTTCATTATTGCACTTATTTCTTGTTTAAAGCTAACTTTCTGCTAAAGAGCAAGGTCTTCTTTCTACATCAGTCCTCTCCCTCCATGTATAATCACTGCATAAAAGGGGAAAAACAGAGGAAAAAGTTATAGAATATAATTACTTTACCACCTTCCACCCATGGCGCCACAGCAGGTGAGCTGTCACAGTACTTCCAGCAAAATCCCATTCACATTAAAGTGTTGCTAAACCCACAACAGTAAAATCAGTCTGTATATGCAGTAAAGCATGTTTGTTATACTCACTCTGGAACTTGAGGGGTTAATCCTCCACATTGTGTAAAAAGGATTGTTGATCCCATCTTCTATGATCCTCCCCTTCTTCTACTGTCCCCAATCCATCTGCTGATAGAACAGAGCCTTGGGGGCAAGCTAAACATGCTCAGTTTGGTTTGTATTGCTAGAAAAATGTTCTTGGGAGAGTGCATTTGTTCAGCACAGGGCCAATCAGCACTGTCCAGACAGAGGGTCAGGGGTCCTGCAGCCTCATAGGACAATCAGGGGAGAATGAAAACTCCTCCTACAAGCTTTAATCAGTGCTCTGCTGGACACTGATAGAAGTAACAAGACTGCTATATGCTGCTGATGAGAAAAGGTATTTACCAGATTACATTTACTAAAATAATTGCATTTCCATATTCTGTGTACTGTGGGAGACCAGACATAGTGAATGCAGTGTCCTGGGTTTAGTAACACTTTAAGTATCACCAATCATGCAAGAAGATACTTTTGCACTGTGCTGGAGCATCTTCCTGCAAAATCCAGGATACTTAGCATTTCTAGGATCACGCTGGATGCATTACAACATTATTCTCTCCATTGTGGAGTCTAATGAAAAAGTAAATATATTTTCTCCATTGCTTTTCGACAGGTGCTTTTTTTCCACTTTTATGCAGTGCTTACTGTATACGTAGAGGAATTATGATGTAACAAGTGGATTTGCCTTTGAATGTAAACTCTAGTGCACATAGTGTATTATTCATTTAATTGTATTTTTTGTTATTATCATAGTGTCATTATCTCCCATTGCCATGAAAAGTACAAAATATACTGGAATACAGGGGCAGACTGACCATTTGGAAACTCGGGCACTGCCCGAGGGACCGGAGTCAGTATGGGGCCCCATGAGATGCCCCTGGTACCTTTTTCATAGGCTTTTTTGAGTTTGGGCAAGGACACAGGGGCCCAATGATCCCCTATTGCCCGGGGACTCCATGAGTTGTCAGTCCGCCCCTTCTGGAATATCAAAAACCAAATACAAAAGTCCTTCCCTTACATGATGGTTGGATGTCAGTGTACGTGGAGATGAAACCATTATGTGCAGTATGGTGTAAACATACAAATAGGTATTCATAGTGCAAATCAAACCCAGCCATCCAACTCTGCAAGGTAAGAATGCTATCCACATAGTCACCATTGCACATATTCATTCTCTCTTTAATTCTCTGAGGTGCAGTAGTGTCCTAGGTGAAAGTAGGCCCTAAAAAGATCCCTTCCACCCATGGCACTAAGTCTTCCCATGGAGACCCTAAGCAAGGTTGAAGGAACTGTCCGATGGTCACCAGAGCACCCTGCAAGGTTTATGGGCCTTGCTGTAGACGGCTCCAAGGTTGCAGCCCTTGGTTGCATTTAAACAAGTGACAGCAGACAGAAGTGAAGCATGGTATAAAATCAGCAGGCACAGTGTGGTCAAACAGACAAAAAGTCAGGGAAGGTGGATATGAATAACAAGGATCACCAGAAAAAAAAAACAATAAAGGCTCCATGCACACTTTTGTTTAAGCTAAAAAAATGCTGGATAAAAATCGATGGCAATAGCATTTTATAGTAGCATTTTAGTAGTGTCTAGGAGCATTTAGCGTTTTTTTTCTGCTGGAAAAACACTCCAAGAAACTCGACAAAAAACTATTATTTTTCTGCTCCTAGACACTGAAGCTCCAAAAATGCTAATAGCCTAAAGTAGTGTGCATGGACATATAGGACAACACTAGCTTCTAGCAGAAAGAAAATGCTAATAGCATCTTTTAGGAGCTTAAAAAAAATGCTAGTGTGCATGGAGCCTTAAAGGTCAGGGATAGCTGGTAACAAGGTTTGTCGAGAAACTGCAGAGGTTGCTAAATGGAATCAGCACTGGAACTGAGGTCACAGGTACAGCAGAATGGAAACAGATACTCAGAAAGGTCTTTGCTCAGGCAACTCCCTAGTGCACTAAGCAGTTTGGATAGCTGGATTGTTTTCCTGGACAGGATTTCAGAGAAAGCGTCCAGCTAAATTTCTACTAGCTGGCAAGGTGGGGGGGAGGGGGGCGAATGGGTGCGTGTGCAAGAATATCTAAACATGTGCCTTGAAAAGACCTAATGCATTTTTCTGGGGATTTCAAAAGTTGTTGCACAGATGAACAGGGATCATGTATGGGACCTAAGTGCAAAACAGTAGACTGATCCTGCAGAGACTCAACTGCAACATAACCAACTGTGGACAGCAGCACAGGTGAGTTTTGAAGACAGCAAACTGTGACAAGTGGTTCCTAGAGCACTGGAAGAAGGGGAGGATCAGAGAAGTCAGGATCAAGCAGCACAATGCAAAAGCTTAACCCCTTAGGTTCCACAGTGAGTATAACAAGCATGCTTTACGGCATATAGAGATTGATTTTACTGTTGTGGGTTTATTAGCGTGCCCCATAGCAGAAATACTGCTTCAGGGTGGCAGCTGTGTGCAAAACCACGTATATATACGTGATTTTGCATTTCCGTATTCTCAATCACCAGGTCCCGGCCGGTGATTACTCGCCGGCGCCTGGTGATTGCCAAGCATCTCCAATGGGGAGGAGAACTGTTTGTAAACAAAACAGTTCTCTCCCCTGTCATCTACTGCACACTGCTTTGCATGGCTGTGCATAGCACAGCCATGCAAAGCAGTATGCTTACAGTGAAGCACTAACACAGCACACTTAGTAAAATGACACACAGCACACAGTTAACCCTTTGATCACCCCACATGTTAACCCCTTCCTGCCCAGTGCCATTAGTACAGTGTCAGTCCTTTTTATTAGCATTGATCACTGCATTGGTGTTACTGGGGATGTCAGTGACACCAAGTCAGTTCCCCCCAGTGTCAGAATGTCTGCCGCATTCCCGCAGTCTCGCTATAAGTTGCTGATCGCCGTCATTACTAGTAAAAATAAAAAAAAGCCTAGTATATATACCGCCATTTGGAAATGCTACAACTTTCATGTAAACCAATTAATTTACATGCATTAGGATTTCTTTTAGCAAAGACATGGCGCAGAATACATTTTGGCCTAAATTTATGATGAAATTTGTTTATTTTTTTACTGAATATGTTTAATGGCAAAAAGTCAAAAATATTGTTTTTTTCTCAAAATTGTTGTCGTTTTTCTTTTATAGTGCAAAAAATAAAAACCGAACAGGTGATCAAATACCACCAAAAGAAATCTCTATTTGTGGGAAAAAAAAGGCTTAACTTTAATTTGGGTGCTGCACAGCGCAATTGTAACGCAGCGCCGTAACACAAAAATGGCCTGGTCAGGAAGGGGGGTAAATCCTCTGGAGGGCAAGTGATTAAAAAAGACTGATAAATTATAATATGTTGTGTATTTATATTATTAAAGTATACCTACGGGTTCATTTTACTATCAGTTTAGCTCCCTTGGGAAGATTGCCAGTATGTGTTAAAAAAAATAAAACCTAGAATTTGTATATTGCTACATAAATTCAGAAACCATGATTAAAATAGAAAAGTAATACAATGTAACATTAAAAAATACGGTATCCTTGCCATAGAATGCTTTCAGCACAAAACAAAGGGATTTGCTTGCACAGCTTGTTTACCAGGCCAGCATTCTGCAGTTATTTAACAAAATCCATACATTGTTTATCACAAAAGCAGACACATTCCACATTATCTGTAATTAAGGAGATAAATATTTTATTATTACTGGTGACTAATAAAGTGAATCATTCTAAAAGAAGATGAGACACTGAAAATCAAAGTAGCAGTTTTATTTTCAAATGCCCAAACGTAATTTACGTCAGGATGAAAAATGTTAACCACTACTACGCTGATTGCATTTGTACCACGAGTAAATAGAATACCCAGTTGGCCTCGAGGGGATAGTTCTTCACTGTTCCTCCCCAAACACAGAGCACAACACAGTGAATGAAAATAAGCACTTCTCTCATTTCTGTCATTTATCTACTATTTTCCTTTAGGTCACAAAAGGCTTTATTCATGAGACAGATCTTCCCATATTTCTCCGGTTAGGTACAGTAACACACCATGCTGGATGAAAAAAGTTTAATTTCCTTTTCACTTTCAATTTATAACTGTAGCACAATCTACATTACCTTGAACCTAGGCCATGCTTGTGTTTTTGTTTTTTCGCTTTTTTTTACAAAACGCCACACTAGAATACATAGGTGTAAATGTAGCTAAAAATAATGATGGTGCTAAAATTCAGGCACTTTATGGTCCCTACAGGCACCTGTGTTAGTTTTTAAATTGATCCTTGCTCTCTTGTGGAGCCCCTTGGCTCCTAGAAAAAAATCTATTCATTCCAAAGTGCTGTAACTTCTCTCCATGTAACCGAAGAACAAAAATATAATATATTACAGCTTACAAGTCCTTAAACATCATAGACCAGTTTTCTTTTCTTTTTTTTTCCTGTTATTACCTCACTTCCTGTCCTGGGGCAACAATGCTCAGTCATGCTGTATTTGTGGAGAAGCAGCATTGTCACCCTAAGACATGAGTACAGAACATCTACCCCTCTTCTTGCATCTGTAACATAGGAAGTAGCAGCAAAGGATGAAAGCACGGGAGGAGGATAAAGTAGATATCACCGCATTCATTTGCTGGCAGGATCAACAGGTGTTTCATTCCCCTTAACAAACAGATATATACAATAACAACTGTATACTTAACAGACTAAAGAGAAGAAAATGAAGTTATATGAAAATCAATGTAAGGTAATGTGACAATATTTTCTGTCTACAGTACACCAGCTGTCTGTGTTTTTTGAATCACATTAACAGTCCACTAACTGATTTGACTTGGCCTGGAATTACTCTTTAGCTGATTCTTGATTACCACTAGAGATATTTTTCCTTGAGCATACACAGTGCATAAGTACCCTTCAGAGTTTTCATTTGAATGATAATTTATCTCCGTAAGGAAACACCATGCATTAAAGTTCACTGCACTGATATGTATTGCAGAATCTAAATTGATCTGCATGGCAAAGGATAGCATAGAGCAACCAACATACTGCAGCAAAATACTTTCCTATACAGTAAACAGGCTCCTTTAACCAGTTGACAACCACTCTATAGCCGAATGATAGCTACAGTGTGGTTTTCCAGCTCTGGGAGGGCGTCATATGACGTCGACCCAGAACGTACCCCCTCATGCACCCCCAGCGGCGAGCACCCACCGCTGTCAGTGATCGATGTGTGCTATGGACACATCTGACCACAAAGTAATGTGACAGTGCGAGGCCCTGTCACTGTTGAAATGGGCTTGAGAAGGACACAGGACTCTCCAACAGGACTCTCCAACAGTCAATTTGAGAGGCTCCAGCAAATGTTTTGCGAGCAGAAAAAGCTAGGTTTTAAGCTTTCCCTTAAACTTTCCCTGGATTTGGTAAGTCTGGATCGGGGCTGTAAGCTTGAAGGCTCTAAAGAGCATTGGATGGGACGGAGGCTTCAGTCTTGTGTCCAGGTTTTTCAGAAGTTCTGCAGGGCGTGTGTCCAGGTGCACACACTCATTATAAGGCAGATCAGAGCATAGCTCACAAGTGGTGGAGGTGGAATAGCAGTTGCTATTGCTACAAGCCTGAAGACAGAACCCTCTCTGGAGAGCTGGAAGCTCCTGGTGGAGACTACGACCCTTGTGAGGGGGATTCTGGGTTCAAGGACTGGGAAAGTCTGGCCAGCTCCCAGAGTCTGGGAGACCAAGAGAGGGTCTGGGAGGCTGAGGAAGCTGCAGAGGCCAGTGAGTCCAAGGGGCTGGAGGGAATCCATGAGTCTCTGGAGGAAGCAAGCTGAGGTACAGGGAAAACTCTGTCAAGAGGCCATGTCGGGCCTGAACAGCAAGGAGCTGTTACCTAGGCTGAGAGGTTGCCTACACTTAAAAATGCAGTAAATGGCTTGTCATCATATCTGTTTGACACAAGCCCTACAATAGAAATAAATTACCTAGACAAAGTACAAACAGTGAATTGAGGGTATAGGATGGTGGGACTGTTACCACCTTTCAACGTTCAGGTTCAAGGCAAATCCTTTGGGTTCAGGATTTACAATCCCAGTGAATTTATGCAGATATATGCCCTGGAGAATTTTTTAAACCATAATGTACTCCATGGCTTTTCATCTATGGCAAGCAGGCTTAAAATGACTGTGACGGAAGTGTAGGCGGGACAGAACGCACACGGAGGATGATAAACACACAAAGTTTTATTGAAATAGGAGAGACACTCAAGCAGGGTAACAAGTATAGTGCCCATGTACCCAAAAGGGGGGGGGAGGAGTCCAAACAGTGATAATCCAGCCCACGGTAGGGCGATTCAGGTAGAGATAATCCGAGCACTCAGGGGGGCAGTCCAGGTAGCTACAATAATCCGGGCACATAATTGGGGCAGTCCAGGCAAGGGAAATACGGGCGGACAATGAGGCAGTCCAGGCAAGGGAAATATGGGCGTACAATGGAGCAGTCCAGGCAGGAGTGATATGGGCACATGTTAAGGCAGTCCGGGCAAGGAGCACAAAATAAGGACAGTTCCACACTCCGCCACATGCGGCTGGTAGGGGCACTCACGGCAGGTAGTTTCCAGGGGCAACCAGCAGACCATGTGCAGGAACACTCACGACTTTAGGGGCGGCAGCAGCCAGTAGACTGGGACCCTCACGGAGGTCAGCTTTCCAGGGAAAACCAGCGATCAGCAGACAGGGACCCTCACGGTACTCAGCCTTCCAGGGACAACCAGCGATCAGCAGACAGGGACCGTCACGGTACTCAGCCTTCCAGGGACAACCAGCGATCAGCAGACAGGGACCCTCACGGTACTCAGCCTTCCAGGGACAACCAGCGATCAGCAGACAGGGACCCTCACGGTACTTAGCTTTCCAGGGACAACCAGCGGACAGGAACAGCTTTCCAGGGACAAAGCGGTCAGCAGACAGGAACAGCTTTCCAGGGACAAAGCGGTCAGCAGACAGGGACAGCTTTCCAGGGACAAAGCGGTCAGCAGACAGGAACGGCTTTCCAGGGACAAAGCGTTCAGCAGACAGGGACAGCTTTCCAGGGACAAAGCGGTCAGTAGACAGGGATCCTCACGGGGCTCAGCTTTCCAGGGACAAAGCTGTCAGCAGACAGGGACAGCTTTCCAGGGACAAAGCGGTCAGCAGACAGGGATCCTCATGGGGCTCAGCTTTCCGAGGACAACAGCAAGCTCACGGGGACTCAGCGGGGTCTTGGCTGTGGGGTCTGTCCTCAGCTCAGACCCCACACAGCGCTCCTCTTCTCAAGCGGGGGACCAACAGCTTGCAGGGACTCGGCGGTGGGGTCTGGCCTCAGCTCAGACCTCACACAGCACCCTCTCCCCAGCGGGGGACGAACACACGGGCTGGATCCCGCTCCGGCCTTCTTAAGGCCGGAGCAGGACGCTTCCCGGTTGCCCTGGCAACGTCCGGCCCAGCACCGCGTGCCGGGGCAACGAGGCATGCCCCCCTGACTCTTGTGAGCGCAGCCTTTGTCACCGGCAGGCGCAGAGTGCAGGAAGACTCATGCCCACGCTGCGCCCACCTACCGGCGCTGAGACATCCCGGCGGCCTGCTCCAGAGGTCTCCTGGTGGGGGGGGTCGCGACTCTCCGGCAACATTGCCGGGAGAGATGCGACCCGCACCACAGGGGCCGCTTCCTCCCATCCTGCACAGCCTTTGAAGTAGGCTGTGATAGGATGTGAGAAATCTGCAAGGGGGGAGGGGTGAAGGGACAGGCAGAGGGACAGCAGGCACATGGGGGGTGGGGGCATGGGGCACACCATGAAAACCCCTCCCCCTTTTATTTTACAAGTGCAGTATGTGACAGAAGCGTAGGCAGGACAGAACGCACATGGAGGATGATAAACACACAAAGTTTTATTGAAATAGGAGAGACACTCAATCAGGGTAACAACGATAGAACCCGGGTACCCAAAAGGGGGGGGGAGGAGAGGGAGAAGTCCAAACAGTGATAATCCGGCCCACGGTAGGGTGATTCAGGTAGCGATAATATTTTTTTTTTTACTATTTTGGGCCAGTTTTCCTTTTCATAATAAAAATAAATCAGGAGATATCCATTACCATTTACCACCAGATGAAAGCCCAATTTGTCCTAAAAAAAACAAAGTATAATTCACCTGGATGTACAAAGTAGTTGTGATGATATGTACGGTTTTACTAACACATGTCAACATTGCAAAATTGTGCTCAGGCATTTAGATTTGTTTTACCCTTAGGCGTGAAGGGGTTAAATGATCATGCTGCTGGCCTGTTGTACAATGTTGTGTCATCTGGGGTCCCTTAATTCTTGGAGTAAAACATCTGTTTATAACCCTTTGTCTCTAGCACGTTTAGGACAATTCTCCCTTATTAAAAATGTCCTGCTGCTGGTTCATTTTACACTGCTGTTTTATCTGTCATCTATTAATTCTAAATGACAGTTTGATGAGAAAATGGCCAATGACAGGACAGTTCACATCAGTGAGAATAGAGACAACCGTTGTATCTGACGGTCAAAGTGGGCCTATACTGTTTGATGAAAATCATGTATTGCTGCTAAACCACCTAGAAAAAAGATTTTTTTTTTTCAAACTGAAATGCATCAGATTTGGGTGCTGTTGCATTGTAAAATGAAAAAATCAACTTAATAGGAAAATATGCACTGCCAGTTACACTGTCAATGAGACTGTCTGTAAAAATTGTACTGTTTCACAAAATCAAATACAGTTTTAAGTTATCTTCCAAACATATTATTCAAAGGATTTGTGAATTTTCAATGTTGCCATTGGTGGCTAAGGCTGTCGATCACTGGGTCCCGGCCGATAATTCCCAAATGGCACCCGGCAATCGCCGAAGAACACTGATAGAGGAGAGGTCTGTATGTAAACAATGCAGATCTCTCCCCTGTCAGCTCCAGCACATTTCTTTGTTTTGCTCTGCATAGCAGAGCAAAACAAAGCAGCATGCTTACGCAGTAAAGCACACACAGTAAAATGGCACACAGTTAACCCTTTGATCGCCCCAGCTGTTAACCCCTTCCTGCCCAGTGTCATTAGTACAGTGTCAGTGTTTTTTTTTTTTTACCACTGAAAAATACATTAATGTCACTGGGGATGTCAGTGTCAGAATGCCAGCCGCAGTGACACAGTCCCGCTATAAGTCGCTGACCGCCATTGCTAGTATATATAAAAACAAAATTCTAGTATATATACTGCCATTTGTAGATGCTATAACTTTCACATGAACCAATTAAATTTACATGTATTGTGATTTTGTTTGTACCAGCAGAATACATTTTGGCCTAAATTTATGACGAAATTTGATTTTTTTAAACATTTTTTACTGGATATGTTTTATATCAGAAAGTCAAAAATATTGTGGTTTTCTTTTTTTCAAAATTGTCAGTCTTATTTTATTTATAGTGCAAAAAATAATAGACGATCAAATATCACCAAAAGAAAGCTCTATTTGTGGGAAAAAGGACATAAATTTAATTTGGGTGCAGCATTGCATGACCACGCAATTGTCAGATAAAGTAACGCAGCGCCGTAATGCAAAAAATGGCCTGGCCAGGAAGGGGGAAAAATCCTCTGGAGGGCAAGTGGTTAATAAAGGACTTGTCAAAAACTTTTTTGTTTTGTTTTTTTTCAATAAGGGAATTTTTCAAAAGCCTGGTCTCTTTATTTTTTACTAAATTTAACAGTTTAGTGAATGGTTAGGGGTACAAGTACCCCTTGCTCATTCACAAGGGAGGGGGCAGCATTAGGATGCCCCCTTATTTAAAGGGGTACCCTGATGCTAATGAGCTCCCTTGCCCGCAGACCCCCACAACCACTGGGCCAGGTTTATGGAGAAGTAGCTGCAAGGGGGGGCGCTCATTTGTCCCCCCCTTTCCTGCCCTTCCAGGCCTGTGCTCGGATCAAGGGTCTGGTAAGATTTTAGGGGGGACCCCACGCTTTCCCCCCCCCCATTTTTGGGGGGTTGGGTTCCCCTTAAAAGTTCTACCAGGTCTAAAGGGCCTGGTACGGCTTTTAGGGAGAACCCACGCACTTTTTTTTTCTTTACTGTGGGGTCCCTCCTAACCTTTCTACCAGACCTAAAGGGTCTGGTATGAATTAGGAAGGGACCCCACTCTAGTTTTTATGTTTTGTTTATTTGTTTTTTAATAAAATTGTCATTTTTTTTTTTTAAAAAGTCAGTCTATAAATTATGCAGATGTGCAACATTGCAGGTAGTTTAAGGGATGATATTTAAAGGCATGATATTTAAAGGAATTTTTCTTTTTTTTTACTTTAAGCAATAAAAAATGACTGTCCCTTTAAAAATGGTACTTTTTTTGAAGTTTTTTTTTTTTGACTGATTCATGTCCCTCAGGGCAGTACCCGAGTCCCCACACCCCTTTTATGGCCAGTAACTTGCTTATAAGCCTTCAAAATGGGCACTTTTGAATTTACAAGTTTGAGTCCCATAGACTTGCATTAAGTTCGAAGTTCATGGTAGAAAATTAATTAGGTTTGAATGATCGGCCACAAACCAAACACAGGGGTGTTTGGCCCACCATTACTGTATGCGTTATCAGTTTGTAGTGTGCTAAACTCACAACAGTAAAATCAACCTGAATATGCAGTAAAACATGCTTGTTATACTCACTGTGGAATCCAAGGGGTTAATCCTTTGCATTGTGTAAAAAGAATGTTTGATCCTGTCTTTTCTGATCCTCCCCTTCTACTGTCCCCAATCCATCTGCTGATAGAACAGAGCCTTGGGGGCAATCTGCACATGCTCAGTTTGGTGTGTTACATATTCTGGCTGAAAAAAGACAAAAGTCCATCCAGTTCAACCATAAAAAAAAGTTATAATCCTACACCCACAGTTAATCCAGAGGAAGGCAAAAAAATTCCTTCCTGATCCCCCAAGAGGCAATTGGATATTCCCTGGATCAACTTTACCTATAAATGTTAGTATCCAGTTATATCCAGTTATATTCTGTGTATCCAAGAATCCAGGCCTTTTTTAACCGCCCCCCGCCCACCATATAGTACAATGATTGGCACTAGGCGGTTCTCTTGTTCTGGGAGGATGTCATATGACGTCCTCCCATTCTAACCACGCATGCTCACCGATCAACGGAAAGAACCGAAGATGTCAGCTCTGTCATGTGATCAGCTGTGTCCATTCACAGCTGATCACATGTAAACAGGGAAATGTCGGTTATCGGTATTTCTCTCCTCATGAGCTGTCATGCTGACAGCTCGTGAGGAGAGGAGAGCCGTTAATCGTCATTCCTCGGAGGGGACATGTACATAGATTATCAGAGCACTAATGATCAGCAGTGCCACTTGTCAGAGTCCATCAGTGCCAGCTGTCAGTGCTCATCCATGCCACCTGCCAATGCCCATCAGTGCCACATCAATGCCACATATCAGTGCCCATCTGAGCTGCCTTTCAGTGTCACCCATCAGTGCCAGTCAGTGCCACCTATTAGTGCTGCCAATCAGTGCCACCTATCAGTGCCAGTGCCGCCTATCAGTGTCAGTGCCGCATATCAGTGCCATATATGAGTGCTGCCTTTCAGTGCCCATCAGTGATGCCTGTTAATGCCCATCAGTGCCACCTACCAGTGCCTCCTCATCAGTGCCACCTATCAGTGTCCATCAGTGCAGCCTATCAGTGCCCATCACTACAGTCTCATTAGCGCACATCAGTGAAGGAGAAAAATCACTTATTTACAAAGTTTATAACAAAAACTAAGAACAATTTTTTTTCAAAATTTTCTGTGTTTTTTGGTTTGTTTTGAGAAAAAATAAAAAAACCAGAGGTGATTAAAAACCACCAAAATAAAGCTCTATCTGTCACAAATAAATTATGCAAATTGCATATGAGTACAGTGTTGTCATTCAAAGTTTGGCAGTGCTGAAATCTGGAAATTGGCCTGGGCAGGAAGGGGGTATAAGTGCCCTGTAGGCTAGTGGTTAAAGCAATCCACTGAGCTGGCCAGAACCAACTCGAGGGAGTCTATTCCACATTATCACAGCTCTTACTGTGCAGAACCCTTTCCGTATTTGGAGATTAAATTTATTTTCCTCCAGACATAAAGGGTGCCCCCTTATCCTCTGTGATGACCTCAGGGTGAATAGCTCTACACCGAGTTCACTATATGAACCACTGAAGTATTTATACATGTTGATCATATCCCCCCTTAACCTCTTCTTCTCAAGAGAGAATAAATTCAGTTCCTCTAATCTTTCCTCATAGGTGAGCTTTTCCTTGCCTCTTATCAGCTTGGTTGCCCTTCTCTGCATTTTCTCCAGTTCCCCAATGTTCTTTTTGTGAATTGGTGCCCAAAACTGAACTGCATTGGGTTCCGGCTTGTTTGGCCCAGGCTAATCCCGCTTGTAGTGATCGATGTTTCTGGGGTTGTGGCCATCGTGGCGATGTCTTGCATATCTGGTGGTCATGCCCGAGACTGGTCCGTTTTTGGTCTCGTGTATTTGGCCTCCTTTTCACGTTGTTTCATCTATCCATACGCCGGGATGCTCGGTATGCCTTGCTTCATTGCCCCACACCGGGTATCTTTGCTCATCAGCAGAAGCTGGCGTCCTATTTGTTTCTGTCGGCCACCAGAACAATTGCTCAGGCCTGGAAGAGTCCGTTTGTCCCTTTTCAGGGGGTGCGGGATCGTATGACCAATATGATGCTTAATGAGCAGATGTCGAGCATATGCAACGACTCCCAATGTAAATTCTCGAAAATATGGGAACCATGGTTGCAATATGCCTTTCCCACGCTTCCTTTGGCTAGTATGGGGATGTACTGGCGTTAGGCACTGGCATTTGATGGTGGCGCTCTTGGATCTCTGCCCCCTCTTCTCTTTTTTTTTTTTTTTCTCTCCTCTTATTTCTCTTCTCTTTCTTTCTCTCCATTTCTGTTAGTTTTTTTGGGTGATAGTTGACAGCTGCCTTTAATTGCAGTTAGAATTTCATTACCGTCATTGTAACCTATGTGCCATTGATAGCCCCTGCGTGGGCGTACCTTCTGCCTTGTTGAAGTTAGAGCACTGTTTTTCTTTTATTATTATGTTTTTTATCTTATCGGTGCAATTGATAGCCCCTGTGGGGGCATGTTTTGTCGCCTCTGTTTTATACTGCTTAAAACTAATAAAAACTATTGAAATACAAAACTGAACTGCATATTTCAGATTGGTCTTATGATTTGTACAGGATAATATGATATCTCTCTCTCTGGAAACTGCAGCTTGGCATTGCATGCCATTTTTAAGCTTATGATCTACCAGCACCCCCAGATCCTTCTCCACCATTGATTCCCCCAGTTGTACCCCCCCTAGTATGTATGATGCATGCATATTCTTAGCCCCCAAGTGCATAACCTTACATTTATCAACATTAAACCTCATTTGCCACATAGTTGCCCAATTAAACAGTGCATTGAGGTCGGCTTGTAAATTGGAGACATCCTGTAAGGAAGTTATTCCACTGCACAGCTTGGTGTCATCTGCAAAGACTGAAATGGGATTTTTAATCCCAGACCCTATATCATTTATAAATATATTAAAAAGTAAGGGCCCCAACACTGAACCTTGGGGTACACCACTGATGACCCCAGACCATTCAGAGTATGAATCATTAACCACTACTCTCTGAATACGATCTTTTAGCCAATTTTCTATCCATTTACATACGGATTTTTCCAAGCCTGTAGACTTTGCCTTACACATTAGCCGTGTGTGGGGAAATGAGTCAAACGCTTTTGTAAAATCCAAATATACCACGTTCACCACCACCCCTCTGTCCAAGGTTTTGCTCACCTCCTCATAAAAAGAAATCAGATTTGTTTGACAAATTCTGTCTTTCATGAATCCATGCTGTCTGTTGCTTAAAATATTTTTTTCCAGCAAGAACTCATCTATGTGGTCTTTTATTAAACTCTCCAGCATCTACCAAATTACGGAAGTTAAACTAACAGGTCTGTAATTACTTGGTAAAGATTTTGACCCATTTTTAAATATTTTTAAACATTGGCATCACATTGGCCAAACGCCAGTCCAATGGTACTATGCCAGTCATTAAAGAGTCCCTAAAAATTAGAAATAATGGGTTTGAAATGACAGAGGTCAATTCTTTAAGGACCTATGGGTGTATGCTATCTGATCCAGGTGCTTTATTCACCTTTATACTGTCTAAATATTTTTGGATCATGTCAATTGTGAGCCAATGTGGATCATCTGGAGCTGTGTCAATACCATGTACCTTATGGACTAGAGCTCCCCCATGCTCCTTTGTATACACAAAGCTAAATAAGGTGTTTAATAAAGTTGCCTTCTCTTTGTCCCCAATCATCCACTCTAGATTATTTTGTAAAAGGCCTACATGCTCAGACCAGACCTTTTTTAATATTCATATATTTGAAGAATTTTTTGAGGTTTGTCCTGCTATCTTTTGCAATCTGTCATTCTTTTTCAATTTTGCAGCCTTTATTTTCTTTTTGTATATTTTATTATAGTCTTTGTAATGTTTAAATGATGATAGTGTTCCTTCATGTTTATATTTAATAAAAGCTCTTTTCTTATTATCTATAGCTTTTTTAACTTTGGCCGTAAGTCACATAGGTTTGATTTTTAGCCTTTTAAACTTGTTGCCCATGGGAATATATTTTGCAGTGTGTTCACATACAGTCTTATTGAAGAACTCCCATTTCTGTGTTGTGTTCTTCGATGCCAATATTCCCTCCCAGTCTAGGTCTTGGAGAGCAGCTCACATCCTTGCAAAGTTAGCTCTCTTAAGCGGTTTTATTTTTCCCATATGTGCTTGATGTTTACAGATAACAATAAATGAAATCATGTTATGGTCACTGCTACACAGATGTTCAAAAGAACATCTGGGTAGCAGTGACCATAACATGATATCATTTATTGTTGCTGTAAACATCAAGCACATACGTAATAAGCTCTGCATGGTTTGAGATTACCAGGTCCAGCAGAGCATCATTCCTAGTTGGGGCCTCTTTATATGGACATACATAGTAAGCTCTGCATGGCTTGAGATTACCAGATCCAGATTCCTAGTTGGGGCCTCTATGAACTGTACCATAAAATTGTCCTGTAGTAGATTTATACATTTTTGCCCTTTAACTGTCCTGCAGTACCATTACTCCAGTCAATTTCCAGTATTGCTATAGAGTTTTTTTTGGGAGAGTGCATGTGATCAGTACAGGACAATCAGGGGAGAATGAAACCTCCTTCTACAAGTTTTAGCCAGTGCTTGTAGCTGGCCAGCTAAGACCAGTCCTAGGTTGCTAATATGGTTCACATATATGTGTATACCAAACCTGCCAATAACCTCAGTACAGTATATATGTGCATATGTTAAAGCCAAAAGCAAAATCATTGCTGTAATTTGTCTTTGATTGTTATATGACATTTATATATTCATTGTGTTAGCAGAAGCAGAAAAGGAAAATATGCCTTTAAGAGTTAGTTAAAGATGAGCCAATCACAGACAGCCTCACACTGTACAGAGCCTTAACCAATCCCAGCCAGTTTCACATTTATGCCTGTGTAAAACTCCCTGCTAGGATTTTCTAGAGACACATGCTCACCAGACAGAGGAGGAAACAGACAGTTCTAATCAGAAAAGCTTTATGGAAGCAGAGCAGGCCAAATAGGTATTTAATGCACTTGTGTGTTCCTCTATTGTTTAACAGTGCAGGTAGATCTGTGTCTAAAAATGTTGTATGTGTTTACTTTAGTTCCACCGAACTTATCGAACTTACGAACTTATCGAATATAACGAATTTATAAATCCAAGTGAATTTATCAATCTATCGAAATATACAGAACAAATTTATCGAATCTATTGAACCTATCGAGATAAGCTATCGAATCAAACCACTGTAATATGAAAGAAATAAGCTACTGTATGATAAATGAAACAAGCCATTGTAAGCAGTGTTATATGAAGAAGATTGAAGTTATTAAAGAAGTTAACTAAAGTATTCGGTGTGCTCTTTAAACCTACTGCATCCATAGAGCGACATTGGAGGAATTACAGAGTAAAGTCAGTCTAATCAAACAAAGAAACAGCAATTGCATAATTTTTCTAATGCCACAGCGCACTAGGCACCAAAGGGTGCTGCGCCTGCCACAGTGCTCCACTGGACACTGATAGAAGTCACAAAACTGCTCTAACTGCTGATAAGAAAAGGTATTTAGCGATTTATTTTTAATAAAATAATTACATTTTCATGTTCTGTGTGCTGTGGGAGACCACATATAGTGAATGCAGGGTCCTGGGTTTCGTAACATTTTAAATTCTTATTGCACTAAAATGCACCAAAAATGTGCATGTCTTGTTTTTGAAAGGCAGTGCACCACAATGCAAGGTGGTGTGTTATTGTGCATTGTGATGCTCTACACATACATTGGCAAGGTGCATTGGGGTACCATTGGGAATGTATGGCACTGTAGCATTCCAATGCACATTACATGTAACATGCACATTCCTGCAGCACAAAAGTATGAAGCCAGCCCATTAATCAGAGGGCTTGAAGCAGTGGTCCACATTTGGATTGCTGTGGATAAAACCCTTGAATATAATGTTATTGGGTCAAAAGTTAAATTATTAATTTTTTGCCTAGACCACTGATGATTACAGAGTGAAAATACACTTTCGATAGAAAATGTGTCCTGTTTGGGAATAGTAAAGTAGATCTTCTGTACTAAACTCGCAATGTAGTTTACAGTTCCATGAGGCTTCCCACAAAGTAAGCTCTAGGGAGATATTGGATGACTCACAGCTTTTAAAACTCTAGAAGAAATCCTGGTAAATAATTAATGACTCAACAAATTTTCCTTATAATATCCCATAATGTTAAATACACCCAGACAACTACATAAAGGTTTTAGTATGTCACTGATGTACCCCAGTTATAGAAGAACACATAATGAAACTTTGTACCTTGATAGAAAGACTGCTCTAAATATTTCTACCTGAATGGAATTCACTGTATAGGATGCTGATTATGTTTCCCATTGGAAGAGACATTGCTTTACTGAAGACATTGAGACAATGAAGACATTGCTTTACTTTATTGAAACTGAAATAATAATTATATGAGCTTCTACTATACAGCAACTGAATAAGTTAGAATAGCTTCCATTAACCTTAAAGAAAACCCTATCACCAGACCATTCATTTCAACAACCATCCTCACATTTTTTTTCTTTAATTTTGGATGGAGTAAGGGAAGGTTATAACCTCTGCTAGGTCCCTGCAAATCGAGGAAATTCCTTGGGGACCCCCAGGTTCCCAGGACTAGTATCCCCACTGGAAAATTTCCACTCTACTACTTTTCTAGGAACCACCCAAAATTTGGGATTTTCTTTTACTTTCACGATAACAATAAACAGGACAAATAGAGTGAATCTCCCAAACTCGGGCACAGGTTACAATGAAAAAACCTTATAGCTGTTCTAATTCCTCTCCACTCTGTCCAAAACAACATCAAAAAAGTTTTGCCTTTAGTTATACTTTAATGCTTATTAACCACTTGCCCTCCTGAAGATTTACCCCCCTTCCTGAACAGGTCATTTTTTTGCGTTACTGTGCTGCATTATTTTAACTGACATTTGCGCAGTCATGCAACGCTGCACCCAAATGAAAATTATGTCCTTTTTTCACCCATGAATTGAGCTTTCTTTCAGTGGCATTTGATCACCTGTGTGTTTTTTATTTTTTGCGCTATAAAAAAAAAAGTCCGACACTTTTGAGAATAAAACAATATTTTGGACTTTTTGCTATTAATGTCCAGTAAAAAAAAATTTAAAAATCTAATTTCAACATAAGTTTAGGGCAAAATGTATTCTGCTACGTTTTTGCTAAACAAAATCCCAATATGTGTAAATTAATTGGTTTATGTGAAAGTTATAGCATTTACTAATGGCGGAATATATACTGGGATTTGTATTTTTTATTTTTACTAGTAATGGTGGCAAGAAATTAATTATTGCAGGACTGCGACGGCATTCTGACACTGGGAGGAACTGACTTGGTGTCACTGACATCCCCAGTGACACCAAGGAGTGCACTTTGTTCTGCTCTCTTGTGACCCATTTTCAGCAAACTAAAGGCCGCTGTTGGTTGATGTCACTCACACATTAAAGTTGGGATTCACACGATGCCTGGACCTGCAGATGGCTCAGCCTCTTAGTGAGCTGCTGAGAGCCTGCTCCCTTCACAGCCCAATGAGCACTTGAAGGGCAGAGCAGAGAGTCAATGATTGACAGCTCTGTGCTCAGTGAGGGCTAAGAACCAAGTGATCAGTGGTCTTTGATCATTCAGTTCTCAGTAAAGAGGCGGCAGCCCTGCCACTGTGCAAATGGTCAGGAAAAGGACACAGGGTTTGCACGCTTGCTGATTGCGGGACTACAGAGTGTTGATTTTGAGAGGAGAAAAATGCTTTTACAGTTTTCTTCTGATTTTGGTATTTATGGATGGGACTCCATAGTTTAGAGATTTCGAAAGTACCTTGGTAGGGAAGAAATCTCCAACCCAGTGTCCAGGTATTGTGGAAAACCAGCAAGATGTGTGGAAAGGTGCACACAGCCTTTACCCTGATGATCTGGTGAGAGCTCAGTTACAGTTGGAGTTGCAGTTGCTGCTGTGTGAAGATAGACCCCTGTCAGCAGAGCTGGTGATGCCTACCAGAGACTGCATCCCTTATGTAGAGGGACTTCTTGTCAAATGACCGGGAAAGCCGGGACAGTTATGTGGGCCTGAGAGACAAAGAGAGGGTATGGGAGGGCGAGAAAACTGAGACGGTTAGCAGGTCTAGGGAGGCTGTAGGAAGTCTGGAGGTCTCTGAGAGCGTAGCCTGGTGACATTTTTTACTGTTGTTATTTGTATTTTGCAGGAGAAGAACCTCTGTGTGGTCAATCCATCTTATGTTGGATTTTTGCTTTATTTTTGACTTTTTAATAAAAGTGGGCTACCAGGCCCTTAACTAAAGTACGGAATGATGTGACCGCAAGTGGAAAACTTTTCCACCACTAGAGCTAAACATTCCACAGATCACACCATGCTTGTGAAGACAAGGGTCTCATCCCCACATCACTGGCCCGGTGGGGGTGTAGGCATCTGTAGGGTGAGAACTTATCCAAGTCCTGAAACCCCCTTTAACCACTTCACCTCTCATACATGTTCACCCCCTATGAACCAGAGCGATTTTTTCATTTCTGATATGGACCTGTTTATTTGGCAATAACTTTGTCATTACCAAAGATAACAAGATAATACATATTGGGGTTGATTTAATAAAACTGGAGAGTGCAAAATTTGGTGCAGATGTGCATGGTGGTCAGTCAGCTTTTAACTTCAGCTTGTTCAATTAAGCTTTGACAAAAAAAACTCAAAGCTGATTGATTTCTGTGCAGAGTTGCGCCATATTGTGCACTCTCCAGTCTTAGTAAATCAACCCCATATTGTATTTTTATGGACAAACAAGGCTTTCTTTTCATGATAATGGGAACAATTCACTAAAGGCTATCAGAGGTGACCACATATCGCATGGCATACTGAAAATGTCAATTCATTATTGCTAGTATGCGGTATTTACCGAAAATAGCAAAAACGCTCAGTAAATACAGCATAAAAAGACCTTAAAAGCAATTCACAGAAGGATGTAAATATGTAAATCCATGCGGTAATTAAGTAGTGGTTGAGGCATGCATTATGTACTGGTTGTTAAGGAGCGGGCAGCTGCCGGAATCCTTAACAACCAGTAAATGTCATGGTTATTAAGGAACAGGTGGCCACTGACAGCTGAATAAAAGAAAAGAATTGCGTGCAATTAAAAATTGAGAAAAAAATGGCTTGGGGTCGCCCCCCACCTTTACCAAGCCCCTCAGGTCTGGTATGGCTTTTGAGGAGAACCCCCATGCCAAAATAAAAAAAAAATGGTATGGGTTCCCTCCCAAAATCCATACCAGATCCTTATCTGAGCATGTAGTCCAGCAAGTCATGAAAGGGGGGGACTAGCGAGCACCCCTCCCTCCTGATGCATACCAGCCCACATGCCCTCAACATGGGGGGATGCTTTGGGGCAGGAGGGTCCCATGTTGATAGGAGCAAGGGCCTCTTCCCCACAACCCTGACCAGTGGTTGTGGAGGTCTGCAGGAGGGGGGCTTATTGGAACCTAGAAGCCCCCTTTAACAAGGGGTCCCTGATTCCAGGTAGGAATAGAAAGTCAGTCAATGCCGCCAATTTGTAGTCACAGTCTGGGGTCAGAGTTGGAGGCCAGTGGCTGTAGCAGTAGAGAGATTCACAAGTAGCCAGTGGGAAAAGAACAAGCAGTGCCCCATAGTTAGGGCTCACCTAAGTTGCAGGATCTAAGCACTAACTGATATTAACCAGAGCTCCTGATGGTAGAGATGCATTTTACTGGATGTTAGTACCAGGTAACAGTCCTCAGGATCTCTCCACCAGTAGGTGAGCAAGCCGGGGTCTGGTAGCCAAAGAAGCAGGTAGGGATCAAGCAGAAGCATAGTCAGTAAAGAAGCCAAAGGTCAGTAACAAGTAGTAGCTGCATGGGATCTGATGGAAACGTAGTCCATGAACAAGCCAAGGGTCTGTAACGAGTGGTAGCAAAGATAAAGACAGCAGCAGGTATGCATGGAGCAAGATATCAGCTGGAGAGACCACGATAATCTGGTAAACAGTAAATGCAGAAGCATGGCTTAAATCAGGACATTTGTGGGAGGAGCAAAGGGTTCAAGAGAAGCAAGGAGGCACACAGTAAGGTTTTCCAAGGACTCAGGCAGAGAACTGTTTATCAACCTTGATGGCACAATGAGATGAGCCACAGCCATGCACCACAGGGGTCTCAGGTTCAGACCCAAGTCCTGACATTTGTATTCCTTGCCTTAGACATAAAGCCCTTCATATTTGGGTTAGATTGGAGGCACCTAAATATGGTTCCAAAGTGAAGATGAATATTGAAAGTAACAGTGCGTCCCTTGTCTGGTTCCATTGCTGATTCTAAAGGCATCCAAGAGGTGGCCATTCACTTTCAATCTGACATCAGGGTTTGAGCAAAGTGTTAGAATCCTATCAAACATTTCTTCTCAAAGGCCAATAAACACGAGAGCTGTTTATCTGTAGTCCCAGGCCACACTGTTGAATGCCTTGTCAGACATCATGATGAGAAAAAAAAATCCCTGTCTGTTATGCTTGTCACTCAATAGTTAAAGTATTTGTTACCCCAGCATTTCCTATTCCTGATATGTGTTTTGTTGTACCATATACTTCTTACTTTGTGTGAAATACCTGGTGATCCTGCCAGTCCCCCTGCTTTCCTATTTCAAACTGACCATGCTAAGCACATCCTTCCTAGCATGGTTAGTTTTCTGACTGTAGTAAGAGCACAGCCTTCCTGTCCTCCAATGATCAGACTTGCCTTGCATTTATATTTTAAGCTGAATGGGTTGTTTAACAGCAGTGGTTCTCAACCTTTCTAATGCCGCGACCCCTTAATACAGTTCCTCATGTTGTGGTGACCCCCAACCATAAAATTATTTTCGTTGCTACTTCATAACTGTAATTTTGCAGTGGGAGGACTAGTGCCACATCATTGGTGTCAGTGGAAGGAGTAGTGCCCCATCACTGATGTCAGTGGGATGAATAGTGTCCCATCGTTGGTATCAGTGGGAGGAATAGTGCCCCACTATTCCTCCCACTGACCCCATTGGTGTCAGTGGGAGGAATAGTGTCCCATCATTGGTGTCAGTGGGAGGAATAGTGTCCCATCATTGGTGTCAGTGGGAGGAATAGTGCCCCATCATTGGTGTCAGTGGGAGGAATAGTGCCCCATAATTGGTGTCAGTGGGAGGAATAGTGCCCCATCATTGGTATCAGTAGAAGGAATAGTGCCCCATCATTGGTATCAGTAGAAGGAATAGTGCCCCATCATTGGTGTCAGTGAGAGGGATAGTGTCCCATCATTGGTGTCAGTGGGAGGAATAGTGCCCCATCATTGGTATCAGTGGGAGGAATAGTGCCCCATCATTGGTATCAGTGGGAGGAATAGTGCCCCATCATTGGTGTCAGTGGGAGGAATAGTGCCCCATCATTGATGTCAGTGTGGTGGAGGGGGGAATAGTGCCCCATCATTGCGGTCAGGGGGGGGGGGAAATAGTGTCCCATCGTTGGTGTTGGTGGGGGGAGGAATAGTGCCCCATTCTTGGTGTCAGTGGGAGGAATAGTGCCCCATCGTTGGTGTCAGTGGGGGGAGGAATAGTGCCCCATCGTTGGTGTCAGTGGGGGGAGGAATAGTGCCCCATCGTTGGTGTCAGTGGGGGGAGGAATAGTGCCCTATCATTGGTGTCAGTGGGGGGAGGAATAGTGCCCCATCGTTGGTGTCAGTGGGGGGAGGAATAGTGCCCCATCGTTGGTGTCAGTGGGGGGAGGAATAGTGCCCCATCGTTGGTGTCAGTGGGGGGAGGAATAGTGTCCCATCATTGGTGTCAGTGGGGGGAGGAATAGTGCCCCATCGTTGGTGTATGTGTGGGAGAAATAGTGCCCCATCGTTGGTATTAGTGACACAAATGATGGGGCACTATTCCTCCCACTGACACCAATGATACTTACCTTGCTGACCCCTGCTCCAGCCTGGGCTCGCTCTCTCCCTCTCCCATCTACAGCCTGCATACCTGGCTGCAGCAGCAAAATTTGCACTTACCTGTCAGCTGTCTTCCTTCTCTGGCCGCTCTCCTCTTCACTTGCTCCGGCAGCTCCCTCGATCTTCTTTGATCTACGCGCGCTGCCGCTCGGCTCCTCCTCTCCAAGCTCCACCTCCTCGCCGGTGATTGGCCGCCTGTGTGCCTCTCCTGAGCTACAGTTCCGGTGGCCAATCAGCGTCAAGGAGGCGGAGCTGTTGAGTGATCCCGGAGGTGTGGCCAGGTGACAGGGGCAGCATATCATCCCGCCCACACATTGCCTGAGACAGAGGAGCGGTGTCTCGGTTCCTAAGACCATCGGAAATATGTGTTTTCCGATGGTCTTAGGCGATCCCTGTGAAATGGTCGTTCGACCCCCAAAGGGGTCGCGACCCCCAGGTTGAGAACCGCTGTTTTACAGGGTTGTTGGTTCACATATATGCTATATTGCCAAAAGCATTGGGACACCCCTCCAAATCATTGGACTCAGGTGTTCCAATCACCTTCATGGCCACAGGTGTATAAAATAAAGCACCTAGGCATACAGACTGATTCTACAAACATTTGTAAAAGAATGGGTCGCTCTCAGGAGCTCAGTGAATTCAAGCGTGGTACCATGATAGGTTGCCTCCTATGCAATAAGTCCATCCATGAAATTTCCTTGGTATTATACTTTTAAAATAGCTTTTGGCTTAGAAGATAATGTCTTTTGGTGTTCTTGTCCAACTCTTTCGGTAGACATTTTACAGAACACCAGGGATGTGGGTCTTGGAAGGTTGATATGTTTCATCTCTATTTGGATTGTGGTCCCTTTAAGGAGTGTAATAAAAGATGTTTTGTGTACTCAGGGTTTCTCACCCATGCAGGATGAAGGATAGTCCAAGTTGGAGAGGAGAAGACTGATTGGCAGCTCTCTCAGGATTGGTAAGTCCTCATTTAGGACCTGGAATTCGGAAGCTCAGAGAGATTTTGGGTGGCAAAGCGCTCCCAAACCCTGATTACAGGGACCTTGATCCTGAAAGGCTTAACCCATCTGCAAGAGAGAGCTAAAGAGGAACTGTCAGCAGGTGTCTGTGATGTGGAGAGAGCAGAACACAGCTGAGTGAGCAGTGTAGAATAGCTTGTGGCTGAGATATGGTTGCTGAACTGTAGTGACCTCCTCTTTGGGATCCCTGAGGCAGGTGGGAACTTTCAAAAACCCTGTTGAGGTAGGAGCATTACTGGCGGTAAGACAAACTTTTATTTTTGTACCAGAAATGTTTGGACTATTTTTGTTTGTTATTTCTTGCTGAGGATAAGCTGTTTTCTGTTTGCCTGTTTTTGAAAAAATATTTTCACCAATATTTCAGGTTGAGCTTCCACATATTTTAGTGGTCGCTTATGGCCATTTGCATAGCAAATGTGCTATAGTACAAAGACCAAACTTTAGTCAGGTTGACCACAATGAACCACAAAATCCAGCACCAATGTAGGATTTCATATGTATCAATCATGTAAAAGATTGCTGTGCATAAAAATGGATATAACATTGTACATACATGGGTATATAGTTGACCCCAAAATGATCAAGGTCTAGTCTGTTGTATCAAAAGACAGCCAACTGGGGGCGTGGTCTCGGCATGGACAGATAAGGATGTGAGATTGTCGAGCTCCCAGCCTGAGGCACTCTCACAGCCACTCTACCTAACACCTCACATTTTCAGCTCTCTCAACTTAGCAGGAGACAGAGACTACCACTGAGCACTCTTTTTACTACACCACCCCCAGATGGAACGCTTTCTATGGCCAAATCCACAATTTGACTCTACGCCGTCTGGGTCCAAGATAGCGCTGGCTCCAGCCACGAGGGTCTTTGCCTTGAAACCTGCGGTGGTATTACCTGGTGACTGTGATGGCATTCACGATTTACCTCAGTTCTCCCCTCCCAGCAATCTCTCCACGTACCATCCCAGGTATTTTATGGCTTCACCGGACACAACAGAGGACTCATTCCAATTGGACTCCTGTCTTTCTGAAGCGCTTGCTCCTTTTGCTCAACACACTACATGAAGCAGCCCCCATGCAACTGATCCTTCTCTACCTGGTACCGCCACATCTTTCATTGTGAATAGTGTCCCTAAGGACATCCCTTCTAATGGCCCCCTGGCTATACACTTGATGAAGCAGACCCTGTGGTCCTTCCTTAAACAACTCCTCACCAGAGCTGACTTTGAAGCCCTAGCTACCCGGGTAGAGTCTGCCTTACGGGGAGAACTACAAGGCCTCAGACAGGAAGTCTCTGTCATTGACTCTAGAGTAGCAGGGATAGAAACTGATCATGGGGCTGCCATGCAACAGCTGGACACCCTGCAGACTGCACATATGGACTTGACTGACCGAGTTACACAAGTGCACTTGCTTCTTGATGACCTGGATAACTGGAGCCATACACAAAATTTCCAGCTCCACGGTATTCCTGAATATCTTCTTCAGATGGACCTGCGTGCCTATGTATCTACTGTTTTCAACAGATACCTGGACTGACCCCCTGATACAGAGGTCTTTATTGACCGGGTGCATCAGACTTTAGGACCGGGCCATACTTCCTCTGAACAGGCCTGAGAAGTGGGGGTGCTGGAGTTTGACAGAGCCCCGATCCATCTGCTCCCGGATATTTCCCAGAAGACCTTGCTTATGTGCAGACCCCTGAAGCAACTGTTGGAGCGCATCGTCAAACTTGGAATATGAAACAAGTGGGGTCATCCCTTTCATCTGATAGTACGTAAGGGTAACCATACCTTCCCCCTCCCCCTGTGTCATCCATCTGATTTACCTGACGTATTCTCATTTGCAGACATGGAGCCTGTGCCAGTACCCAACTGGCTCACCATTCCCTCTTCCACAGATTTGACGGAACAGATGGCCCAGGGTAAACCACAAAGAGTGCATGGCAATCGTTGCCCCCCAGAGGAACAGACAACAAGTTGCCCCTCCAGAGGGACTAAATTGATGAAATTCCTGACCAGCTTGCATAGTCTATCGAGCTCCAGTTTGGAACACTTGGCCCTGGGCATCCCCACTGGCCTTATGCCTTATATGCCATTATATCCTCCTAGAGACCCATGGTCTCCTGGAGGGGTAACTGATCTAGAGTCTCAGTCCTTATCTTCTACGTAATGCCTTCACAACTTGTTATATGTTGATATTATTTTTCTTCTTCTTACTTAGATGGCATACTTATATCTTTTGTCCGCCCACATATACCTGCAGTCTCGTGGATGGGATTTTTATTCTCACTGAGGGAACACAGGGTCTTATAGCGCTCCTTCTCCCCTCCCCCACAATTCTGTGAGACCGCGGGTTGCTATACATGCAGTGATGTAGTCTTGCAGAAAGTTGTGTTAAGATGTTTACTAGCAAGGCCTCTCTGGGCATTTGCTTTCAGATAATGGGTAAAAAAGATACGAATACTCCTTCAATGTCATTATTTGATTTATCAGTTTCATGGTTGGCTAATATGTGTGGTTCTCATACTTGTGCCTAGACTCACACTTGCATGACCCCTGCTCCTCCGTGGTCTTTTCAGGATGGGGAGGCCTTTTTCCTACCTTATGTGCCCCTTTGGGGTACCTACTTGGAAGGGTACCCATACATATCTATATGCTATAATTTGAAGTAGGTGCAAGGTCTTCTCCTCTGGGAATTGGAGTCATAGTTGATTTTGACACTAGTATGCCAATGTTATTCTCTTCATGTGTACTATTGGGGGCCCCTTGGGTTGGGGCTTGGCCTCCAAAAGTGCCTACCCACTACCCACCTTAGGTTTTCTCTGCCCTGGTGGTAGTAGAATTGCTCTTTTGAGATATCACTCTGTAGAACTCTCCTTTTCTTTCTTCCTCCTTTTCCTTTTCTGTACTCACTCTGTCTCATTCCCATACCCCCTTTTGTCACTTCTTCCCTACCTCTTATAGTTTTCTTACTCGTTTCCACCTTCCTCTTGTCAGGGCAGGGGCCGAGGAACGGACAGGCAGGCCTAACAATGTAACGCACTGGCTGACGACAACCACTACCCACAGACCGAAGTCCCTCAGGGCGCGGAGTCTAAGTCCCAGGCTGCCCTTCACCAGGGCCCCTGATGGTGGGGATGGACTTGACGCAGCCAGGAACCAGGTCGCGGCCCCCGAGACACCTCAGCTGCGGTAATGGCCGCCGCCAATGGCGTGTAGCTGGTGGAAGAGACAAAAGAGTAGTCAGACAAGCCGGGTCAACACCAACAGGACAAAACAGTACAGGACAGCAGACGAGAATCACAGGTCACGAGCTGGGTTCAGCAACAGAGGGTCAGATCAAGGGAGAATACAAAGAATAGTCAAGTCACAAGCCGAATCAGATACCAGGAGAGTCACGAGAGTCAGAACAGAGTAATAGCAACACAAAGACACAAGACACAAGTGCAAAGAGCATGTGCGGGCCACAGGCTTATATGTCATCAGCCACACCCCTCTGGGGGATGGACCACAGAGACCTGAAGGCATAAAAGGATTCCCATCATGCACAGCAGAATCCAAGATGGACGCCAGCACATGGAGTAACATAACCTCAGGGAAAAGGTAGGACCTTGACAGTACCTCCTCCTCAAGGGCCCCTCCCCCTCCGTGGCTCAACAAAAGGTTTCTGAGGAAAGCGGGTATGAAAAGCGCGGAGGAGGGCAGGAGCATGGACATCCGTGGAAGGAACCCAGGAACGCTCCTCGGGACCATAACCGCGCCAATGAACCAGGAACTGTAATCGACCTCGCACCAATCGAGAGTCCAGGATCCGGCTCACCTCATACTCCTCATGACTGTCAACCCGGACAGGACGGGGCCGAGGCAGAGAGGTAGTGAAGCGATTGCAGATCAGAGGTTTCAACAGGGAAACATGAAAGATATTGGAGATCCGCATCCCAGACGGAAAGGCAAGGGCATAGGCCACCGGATTCACTTTGCGGAGAATGCGGAAAGGACCGACAAAACGGGGAGCTAGTTTGGGTGTGGGCACCCGAAGATTGAGGTTGCGAGTAGACAACCACACATGATCGCCGACCTGGTATGAAGGAGCGGGCAACCGTCTGCGATCAGCCTGGAACTTCTGGCGCTGAGCTGAGTCCCTCAAGGCCCTCTGGATCTGCCCCCATGAAGAACGCAGGGCAGCAAGATGGTTCTCCACAGCCGGAATGTCCTGTGGTGAGAACCTCTCAGGTAATACCGCGGGTTGGAACCCATAGTTGGCCATGAAAGGAGACATCCCGGAGGAGGAGTTGACCTCCGAGTTCCTGGCAAACTCTGCCCAAGGCAGGAGATCGGCCCAATCGTCCTGATGGTCTGAAATATAACACCGAAGGAATTGTTCTAAGGCCTGATTGGACCGCTCCGCAGCCCCATTGGACTGCGGGTGGTAGGCTGAAGAAAAGGAGAGACTAATACCCAACTGGGAGCAGAAGGCACGCCAGAATCTGGACACGAACTGACTCCCGCGGTCCGAGACAATCACCTTAGGCAACCCATGCAGGCGAAAAATCTCCCTGGAAAAGACCGTGGCCAGTTCTTGCGCTGTGGGTAATTTCCTAAGTGGAATGCAATGGCACATCTTGGAAAACCGATCGACGATCATGAGGATGACCGTATGACCCCGAGACACCGGGAGGTCTACAATAAAGTCCATACCTAGATGTGACCAAGGACGCTCCCCATTGGGAATGGGTTGCAGAAGACCCAAAGGGAGATGCCGTGGAGACTTATTCTGGGCACAGATTGAACATGCCGCTACATAAGAGGCAATGTCGGCACGGAGGGTTGGCCACCAGAATAAGCGAGAGACGACCCAACACAGCTGGTTCTTCCCCGGATGCCCGGCAATTTTGGTGTTATGGTAGGTACGCAGCAGGCGGGTGCGCAATCCCTCGGGTACGAAACATCTACCCTCCGGCTTCCCGGGAGGAGCATCAGTTTGAGCCGCCAAAATCTGCTCCCCAAGAGGAGAGGTCAGACTGGTGCGAATGGCAGCCAGGATCTGATCTGGAGGTATAAGTGAGATTGGCTCAGAGTCTTCCCTGGACAACTCAGAGTATTGCCGTGATAACGCATCAGCCCTGACATTCTTGGAACCAGGCAAATATGAAACCACATAGTTGAAGCGTGACAAGAACAGAGCCCATCTGGCCTGGCGGGGTCTCAATCTCTTGGCCTCCGAAAGATAAGTCAGGTTCTTGTGATCGGTAAGAATGAGGACCGGAACCGCGGAACCCTCGAGCAGGTGCCTCCACTCCTTGAGAGCCAGGATGATGACCAACAACTCCCAATCTCCAATCTGGTAGTTGCACTCTGCAGAGGAAAGCTTCCTGGAGTAGAACCCGCAGGGAAGTAGGGGTCCATCGGGCGACCGACGCTGAGACAGGAGAGCCCCTACTCCCGTCTCGGAAGCATCAACCTCGAGGACGAAGGGCAACCCAGGATTGGGATGTGAAAGAATCGGAGCCGAAGCAAAGGCGGCTTTCAGAGCCTCGAAAGCTATGATGGCCTCGGATGGCCACTCGTGAGGGTTACTCCCCTTCCTGGTTAGGTCAGAGAGAGGCTTTGCCAATGTGGAGAAGTTCCGGATGAACTTCCGATAGTAGTTGGCAAAACCCAGAAAGCGCTGAATGGGCCGAAGACCATTGGGATGAGGCCACTGCAGAACCGCAGCAACCTTCTGAGGGTCCATGGAAAATCCCTCCGTGGAAATTATGTAGCCCAAAAAGGCAACTTGGGATCGATGGAACTCGCACTTCTCGAGTTTACAAAAGAGTCCGTTCTCACGCAATCGTTGCAGCACCTGCTTGACATCCTGGACATGAGACTCCATGGAGGTAGAGTAAACCAAGATGTCATCCAGGTAAACCACTACGCACTGCTGCAACAAATCACGAAGGACATCGTTTATGAATTCCTGAAAAACCGCGGGCGCATTACACAATCCGAAGGGCATCACCAGGTATTCGTAGTGCCCGGTTCTGGTGTTAAACGCGGCCTTCCACTCATCCCCCTGTCTGATCCGTACGAGGTTGTACGCCGCCCTAAGGTCGAGTTTGGTAAAGACTGTTGCTCCCTTAAGGCGGTCGAACAACTCAGAAATCAAAGGAATCGGATATGCATTTTTAATGGTAATCCGATTGAGACCCCTATAATCGATGCAGGGCCTCAATTCCCCACCTTTCTTCTTTACGAAAAAAAAACCTGCTCCTGCTGGAGAAGTAGACTTACGAATGTGTCCCCGGGAAAGCGCATCCACAACGTACTCCTCCATGGCCTTATTCTCCGCAACCGAGAGAGGGTACACCCTGCCACGCGGAGGAGTGGCCCCGGGTTGCAAGGATATGGCGCAGTCGTAAGGACGATGCGGCGGTAAGGTACCAGCGCGTACCTTATCAAACACGTCCCGGTACTCCCCATAGTCGGTGGGCAACGCAGAGTCCGAGGAGGCACACAATACCTTAACCGGCCCCCGGATGCACCCGGCCCCACACTGTGGAGACCATGAGAGAATCTCGGCTGTTTGCCAATTGAAGGTTGGATTGTGCCTCTGGAGCCAGGGATACCCCAAAACCACCGAATAGTGTGGGGAAGAAATCACCTGAAAACAGGCCAACTCCCTGTGAATAGCCCCAATGGCTACCTCTATCGGCAGAGTCTCGTGGGTAACCTGCGGCGGCTGCAGGGGCCTGCCATCTATGGCTTCGAGAACCAATGGGGTAGCGCGAGCCTGCAGGGGAATGGAGTGCTGTGCAGCAAACGAGCTGTCCAAGAACAACCCACCAGCCCCAGAGTCTACCAACGCCTGGGCCGTCACCGAGCCCTCCGTCCAAGAAAGGACCACGGTGATCAGTGGCTTATCCTTGCGGAACGCCGGGGACGAGGAAACTCCACCCAAGATCTGTCCCCGACAAGATCTCAGGTGCGAGCGTTTCCCGGACGGACCGGACAAGACTGCCGAAAGTGCCCACCGAGGCCACAGTACAGGCAGCGACCCTCCCGACGCCGAGCGGCCCGCTCCCCCTCGGAAAGGCGAGCAAACCCCAGCTGCATGGGTTCCCCACCAGACAAGCTATCCCCAGGAGGCGTGGGAGGAGAGGGAGGAACGGGTGGGACAGAAAACGCAGGTGCCAGTCGATTGGAAGGCCTCCGCAGGCGTTCCCTGAGTGAAGGCCTCTCCCTGAGCCTGGTGTCAATCAGGATCAGGAAAGAGATGAGCTCCTCCAACACCACAGGCAGTTCCTTAGCTGCAATCTCGTCCTTCAATGTGTCAGAAAGACCATGGGAAAACGCAGCCACCAGAGCCTCATTGTTCCAACCGACCTCTGCCGCCAGGGTACGAAACTCTATAGCGTACTCGGCCACGGTCCGTGAACCCTGATGCATGGTCATGAGCAGTTTGGCCGCCGAGGCGGAACGAGACGGTACGTCGAATACCCTACGGAAGGCATCGACAAAACCGGAAAAATCTTGAATCACCGGATCGTTACTCTCCCATAAGGGATTTGCCCAGGCCAAGGCCTTGTCTGAGAGTAGGGAAATTAGGAACCCCACCTTTGACCTCTCAGACGGAAAGGCGTGGGGTATTAATTCAAAATAAATACCCACCTGGTTGAGGAACCCACGACACTGACTAGGCTCACCCCCAAAGCGCTGTGGAAGAGGGGCTGAACCAGTCATACCTCTGGGCGCCGCTGATGCAGCCGTCGAGGTGGTGGACGCAATAGGCGGAGAAGCTGCGGGAGAGACCACCGGAGTGACTACCGGCCTAATAGCACCAGGATCAAGGTGTGCAGTGCGTGCAAGCAGAGTTTGCAACGCCTGAGCGAATTGATCCAACAGGTGATCCTGTTGATCGAGTCTGGCGACTAGCATTGGGAGCGAAGGCGTGCCTGCACCGTCAGGGTTCATGGCACTTGTGTAATGTCAGGGCAGGGGCCGAGGAACGGACAGGCAGGCCTTACAATGTAACGCACTGGCTGACGACAACCACTACCCACAGACCGAAGTCCCTCAGGGCGCGGAGTCTAAGTCCCAGGCTGCCCTTCACCAGGGCCCCTGATGGTGGGGATGGACTTGACGCAGCCAGGAACCAGGTCGCGGCCCCCGAGACACCTCAGCTGCGGCAATGGCCGCCGCCAATGGCGTGTAGCTGGTGGAAGAAACAAAAGAGTAGTCAGACAAGCCGGGTCAACACCAACAGGACAAAACAGTACAGGACAGCAGACGAGAATCACAGGTCACGAGCCGGGTTCAGCAACAGAGGGTCAGATCAAGGGAGAATACAAAGAATAGTCAAGTCACAAGCCGAATCAGATACCAGGAGAGTCACGAGAGTCAGAACAGAGTAATAGCAACACAAAGACACAAGACACAAGTGCAAAGAGCATGTGCGGGCCACAGGCTTATATGTCATCAGCCACACCCCTCTGGGGGATGGACCACAGAGACCTGAAGGCATAAAAGGATTCCCATCATGCACAGCAGAATCCAAGATGGACGCCAGCACATGGAGTAACATAACCTCAGGGAAAAGGTAGGACCTTGACACCTCTCCCCCCCCCTTCCTTTTTTTTCTTTTCTCTCCTTCTTTTCCCCTTTGCCTTCCCTCCCTCTCACCTTTCCTTCTTTCCTCTCCCTGTCACTTTGGGGTTGTACTAGCAGCTTACTATGGATCCAGGAGCCATGGGCATAAAAATTATCTCCTGGAAGAATGTGAAGGGGCTAAATTCCCCAGAGAAACACAGTAGTTGTTTTAGAGAATTGGGGAGACTAAAGGCCCATATAGCCTTCCTTCAAGAGACTCGCTTCAGGGCTGACAAGATCCCTAAATTATACAACAAGAGTTTTCCTACGGTATACCATAGCCCTTTTCCTTCTTCCAAATAAAAAAGGACTAGTATCTTGATTGCTAAATCTACCCCCTGGCAACTCCAAGATGTGTTCCATGATCCAGAGGGCATACTTCTCCTGCTCAAGGGAACACTTTACTCCCAGAAGTTCACTCTGGCAACCGTATACTTACCCAACACTAACAAATTGCCTGCATTGGAAACATTCCTATCTACTCTTGATTCCTTCCTAGTGGGTACTCTTGTATTAGGTGGGGACTTTAACATAACCATTGACCCTCAAAAAGACTCCTCGGTTGGCTACACAACTCTTCATAGACGTCTCCAAATACGCCTCAGAGACCTCCTCCATTCCCACCAGCTGGTCGATATCTGGAGGATCTTCCATCCTGAGTGCGGGACTACACTTTCTTTTCCTCTCCTCATGGCTCTTACTCCAGAATTGATTTCTTTCTCATTAAACATTCCTCCATACCCTTGATACCTAAGACCGATATAGGTCATATTGCTCTCTCAGACCATGCCCCAATTACTTTAGAAATCACACCAACCCATCAACCACTGGGAACTCTGACCTGGCGCCTCAGCGAGTCCCTTCTGAAAGACCCGGATATCTTAGCCAATATCCTTTTGAACACTTACTTTTGTACGAATTCAGGCTCTGTGGACAACCCTCTCTGTGGTCAGCAAACAAGTGTTAGATTAGAGGAATCATTATCACACATGGGCAGGCGGCCAAAGAATGCCAACTAAAATCTACAGTATGTCCGACCTACTCACTAAGCTGCACACCCTAGAATGTACACACAAATCTAACCCAGATCCGACCACAGAAGCTGAACTTATGAAAGTTAGAGAACAGTTAGTGAACACCACGCTTTGGTAGGGCCCTCTTACGCTGACCAAAATTGAAAGGTGGTCTAGGTTTTCTGGATCAGGCCTTGTACTATACTGCAGTTCTCATGACTAGAGTAGTGGATTGGTGCAGACATGGCTCCCACAAATTATGAGTTTCTCTGGAACAAGACTTTGCAAAGGCTCTATTAATAGACCTACCCTGGGCGGGTATCCTACATACTACCTACCTTTCTTCTCACCCTCTGATTGGTCCCACTCTGGGTGAAATTGGAAGGTTGTACAAACGTGTCGATGCAGTGCTTCCCTTCTCCAATGACACCAATCATAGGGCACCCAGCGTTTCACCCAGGTATTTCAGATCCTGGGTTTGTTGTCCATGCCCCTCAGAGGCTATTACATACCTCTTTCTTTCTTCGAACAACAGGTTGGATACCAAGTACCAGTCTTTGTCAGTTCGGGTCCCCACCCTCCGAACCAGATGAGGTCCCTCCAGTTATCGTATTTCTACGCATGTTACCCAAACCACATCTCTTTCAGAGGACCCTATCTCAGTTTGAAGAACTATGCATGGGCGATGAACCAATCTGAAAAAAGCTATCCTCCTCTTACCAACACTTACTGGCACTATATCCTAGTACTGACGACCCCCCCCCCCCATTCCTTGGTGCTGCATACTTATGTTACATTGTTCTTAGTTACCTCTGAAGACTACAGAACCCCACTTTTCTATGTCACAGAGAAAGGGAGAGAGGGAGATTTATGTGGTCTAAAGATCTAGAGCACAAACAATGGAAAATTGTTCATGCAAAATTGTCAAATTCTTTAATGGCACCCTGGAATCACAACTTCTCTATGTCTCAGATGTGTCTCAAATAAATGTTACTATATTTTGGAAAGAAATGAATCACAAGGCTGTAGAAAAACTGATTTGATTTGAACCATAATTCCAGTAAATCTAATATTTTATAAAATAAAACAGTTTATATTATCAAATAATTATTACATAAATATTTTACATAAATTTTATATAACAATTGGTGATATTGAAAAATGTATTATCATAAAAAAAATGCAGACTGCATAAATAATTGATGAGATAAAAGAGAATAATGAAAAAATACATTATTCTAAACTGATTTGGACCATGGATTATCTGAACTAGTTAGAAATGAATAACTGATTTTATATGTTATTATGTCGGCCAATATTAGATACATATTTCTAGAGAGGAATGTAGAATCACTTGTTATACTGACAATACAAGATAAAATACCATTTCCATCCTTATTTCTCTTCTTTCAAAGATTTACCGCAGATTCACTGCAGATTCAACCAAAGTTTCTTAATAAGTATAAGAAATATTTCTGATAAAATTGCCAGTGAATGTTGGTAAGTGTGCAGAAATGCATGGTAATCCAGTGCAGCCAATGTGCATATGTTCACTGAAAGTTTCTCATTATGCCCGTTTGTGTTAAGGCCTGGTTCACACCTATGTGTTTTTTAGTGCTTTTTGCATTTTTCGGAAACTCACTATAGTCCATTTAACATGGTTTCCTATGGGACACAATCACATATAAATGTTTTCTGCCGTAGCAGTTTTGAAAAGCGTCAGGAACATTTTTTCCATAGCTGATTGCAACACACATAGGTGTGAACCAGGCCTTAGGCAGGACCACATTTTGTTTAAGGCCTTCTTCACACCATGTGCAAATACTGTACTTGAGTTTTTCTGCATGCATTCTGCAAGGGCACAAAGAAAACAATTGCTCTCTATGTGCCCTGTTCACATGACAGCACTGGTATCATGTGCAGATTTTTCTGCGCAGGAATCTGCAACATATATACAGTTTCCTGCACAGGAAAAAAAAACTGATGTGGCACCAACATTGTGGTATGAATAGGGCACACAGAGAACAATTTTTTTTTTGTAGAGAATTTATGTTCCATACAAGTTTTTCTGCATAGAAAGAAAAACTGACAGTACAGCAGTGTTATGGTGTGAACAGGACACATAGAGAACAATTGTTTTCTTTGTGTTCTTGCAGAGACCTATGTAAAAACATCCGCATCTCTGCTCATGGTGTGAACAAGTCTATGCAAGTAAAATCTGTACATTTTTCCATCAATTTTTTGCACGCATGGTGTGAACGAGGCCTAATGTATGTTTACATGTTATGTAAAGACAAATGTTTTGTTGAGTTTTGCATCCTTTTTCTATCTGTGGCCGGCCATACATGGATTGAAATTCAACCGATTTTTCATCCAAAAATCGGACCTAAGAATAATCGGCCGATCTTCACTCTGTTTGTGGGTCAGTAGCACCAACTGATTTTCATGGTTCCTACCCTTTTCAGTGATCAGGCATGTTGGAAAATTTGTTAAAAACAACCGATTTTTGACTCAGTGATGGTCAAATTTTTTCCGAAAAGAATATGCGCATGAGCCATGACCTGGAAGGAACAGAAGTTTCGCCTGTTATATGTGGTGAACTTTATCACTTTGTTGGCCGATTTTCAAAATCATTGATGGCACCATCGGATTACCGAGCGAATGATGTTTTCGATTTTCGGACAAAAAATCGTTCGGAGTTCGAACCATGTATGGCTTGCATAAGACAGCTGCCACAGGAACAGGTGTCCCCACTGGGTAATTTTATTTCACCTCTTCCTCTAAGGACATCAAAATGTTTGGGTTTTCCTTCACTTTCTATCTCCTTAACAATGGTCATGAGGACAAACAGAGAAGGTGAATCTTTCCAATAGGGTGGAGGTGGACATTAACAGCTGTGAGTGTCTTGACAATGCCCTAGCAACAAGGCAGGATGGGGAGATTTTCAGTCAGGCTTCATGAAGTACGTAAATATTCTATGCCTATAGCAAGGGCATTATTCAATTTTCTTCAGAGCCACACAGTTTGTTTTTTGTCTACAGATGCTTCTTATCTGCATAGGCATTTTTTTGGTAAAGGTGAACTATGCCTTTAATGCTTCTTTTTGCTTCTTTGACCTTTATTCTTAGTACAGAGTCTCATCACTTGCTAAAGTGTAAGTTGTCTGTGATCACTGACCTTTATCTAGCTCACCTCCTGCTGTTCTCCATTCCATACCATCTGTTCCAGAATCCCTAGTGGTCACAAGCCAAACTTGCTCCAGCATACTTTCAGACTATCTATACAGATCACAGAGGTTTTCCAGGCCTCTTCCTAGAGCACAGGTGTTCATAGTGCAATGGTAGTACTTAAAAAAAAGAAGCCATGGCTTTTGCATTACAAGTGTGTAACAGAACCGGACCCCGATTGCACTAGGGTATTTCCGTTAGACTCCCACTTCCCCATCCGAACACAGATCCACGGACACCACCGCTGACCATACAAGACGAGACAGCACCAGACTTGAAGGGTTCCAGGAGATAGACTGCTTTATTTTAACATAGATACAAGATATATACACACGGTGGGGAAATACACACTCAGTAACAAGAAACACATCAGCAGGCAGTCCCATCAGGGGGAAGGGCTGCCGGAAACACCCTCACCAAGCCAATGCACAAACACATACATCCCATAATAGTATGCTCCAAAGCCAGGCACACAATAGAACAATTGGATGCAGCCCCATGGCAGTGAACAATGAACAACCCCCACCTATACATGTCTACACAATAGCAGGACATTCCACCCTGTACCCCTAACAGGCACAGGGTGACTTACACATAAGAGGGATATGGGGAGGATAGACAGAGGTCTCCCCGCCTCTCTAAAGGGGACTGTGTGCCATGGGTCCCCCACCCAAAGTGACTCCCGTCACATATTTCCCCTTTCAGCAGGAGACTAACACAGGGGTAAACCCCTGACGGGTGAACTCCAAAGTTAGTCTGTACTTCCAGTCCCCCAATGCCAGCACCCACACAGTACCCCAAGCATATTGTCCCAAACATAGCATTACTCACCCAGCCAACCTCTGCCTCTCTCGTAGAACGTACCCGCCGCTGGGGAGAAGTACGGACTGGTCCTTCTCCTTGAAGTCCTCTCAGCCGCTGGAGAGAAGACAGGGTTACTGGGCCGACTCCATCATGCTGTTGGGGATCTGGGCGGACTGCTCAGCATCCCTGGGGTATCCAGGTGGTGACTGTAGTCTCATCCACTTTGACTTGATGGACATCCCCCAGTGTTTGCAAAGTAAGGCTGACATCCTCTTGTCCCAATGCCAGACCCTTTTCTGGGGTTGTGTCAGTGGAGACCAAAGTTCCATCCACGGACATCAGCTCAAGCTGCTGTTGTGAGGTGCCGATTGCATCCTCTTCCTGTAGCTCCTGCGGTGCTGATTGTTGTGGGCAGAGGTCAACAACGCCATGCCCTGGTGTCAGCTCTTCTGCTGGAGGCGCACCGGCTGGTCCCTCCTCAGCAGAAAAGTCAATCAAATCCCCAGTCTCTGGAACTGGTGTCTGAGGATAGGGGTTCACCATCTCCTGTCCATTGAGCCCAGAAGAGGTTACCAGTGCTGGGCAGAGTTCAGTAATGTTTGGCCCTGTTGCCAGCTCTTCTGCTGGAGGCTCACCAGGTTGTTTTTCTTCAGCAGAGAAGTCTATCAAATCCCCAGTCTCTGTAATTTCCACTGCCGATTCTTGGGCATGCTGCTGAACATGTTTTAGCAGTTGCCTGTATGCCCTTTCCAGATCCTGTTCTTTCATCAGCAGGTATTCCAGATCTGGTTCAAGCTCTGAGACCCCGGTGAGACCGAACATAGCCTCTCTGTCTTCTCGCAAGTCCTCAAGGGTAGGTTCTCCTTCATGGCCAAACACAAAAAGATCTGTAAGGCTCTCCCACAGCAATCCAGGGCCACCAAAGTCATATCCCTCTGGAGAGCACTCTGTTGACACCCCTAAATATTTTTGCTCTGCATACCATTGCAGAGCCTGATATCTGTTGTCCAGCTCTATCTCCTGCTGGACCAGCCTGTCCAACTCAGTCACCCATTGCTCCTGTGGTCGCTCTCCCAGGAATGGCATCCGTAACATCCGATGGTCCCTGGCCCATTCCCCTGGGGTTGGATAGCACTTGCCCTTGTCCATACCAGCAACCTGGAGGGATCCTCTCCAAAGCACTTCCCAAATCCTCTGCCTGAGCTCCAGGTACTGATCCGCAGACACAGTCCTGGGGTATGTTGCAAGAACGGTCCACAGCAGCCCTGGGAACTCCACTGGGGTGACTGACGTCTCCTTTCCTCATCTTGAATCCCGGTGGTGGTTTGGACGTGTTTACAGCTTGGAAGCACAATCCCACCGCTTGCCACCAATGTAACGGAATCGGACCCCGACTGCACTAGGGTATTTTCATTAGACTCCCGCTTCCCTGTCTGAACACAGATCCGCAGACACCACCGCTGACCATACAAGAGTAGACAGCACCAGACTTGAAGGATTCCAGGAGATAGACTGCTTTATTTTAACATAGATACAAGATATATACACAGGGCGGGGAAATACACACTCAGTAACAGGAAGCACATTAGCAGGCAGTCCCATCAGGGGGACCGGCTGCTGGAAACACCCCCCACCAAGTCAATGCACAAACACATACATCCCATAATAGTTTGCTCCCAAGCCAGACATACAATAGAACAATGGGATGCAGCCGCATGGCAGTGAACAGTGAACAACCCCTACCTATACATGTCTACACAATAGCAGGACATTCCACCCTGTACCCCTAACAGGCACAGGGTGACTTACACATAAGAGGGATATGGGGAGCTGAGACAGGGGTCTCCCCACCTCCCTAAAGGGGGCTGTGTTCCATGGGCCCCCCATCCAAAGTGACTCCCGTCACAAACTGAATTCACATAATATCCTTATCTTGGAAGGTATAGGGTTGTAAGCAGGTTGCCTGCAAGGGGAATTTTTTCTGTTAACAAGTTCTGGTATAAACAGGGGGAGGGCTCTGCTCACAGAGCTACCTGCATGGGAAGAAGACAGAGACAAGCCAAGTACTTCACAGGCACCCACCGCATGCTCGTCCAGGTTCCTTTGACATCATGAAGCTACAGAAAGGGACAGTCCACCCAAAGTTACTGTACACCGGAGAATGTCACACTGTGGACAATTCCAGAGATGGACTAACACTTTGTGTCACAAATTAGCTTGCAGCCTCTTGTGTGTTTATTCTTACCTCTTTGCTGCTCTTGATTCCTTCACATGTGTGTTTGTCTGTGCTCACCTGTGGGCATCGTCTGCTATCCTCTGGGTTTTATGTCCTTCACTTCAATCACTTCCTGGCCTGCCTCCTAGCTGGCTTGTCTATTTAAGACATGCTCTGTCTGTCCCACTTTGCCTGAGCAACTCCGTGTTGTTGGAGCTCCCATGTGGTTCCGCTGTGAATCCTATGTTGTCTATCTGTGTACCGACCCTGGCTTCGTTCCTGACCTTGCTTGTTTTCTGCCTGTCTTGACCTCGGCTTGCCCATTGGATTCCCTGTGTCTTCTCCCGTTGTACCCTGCTCCCGCTAGTGGTCTCCTCCACCTCAGCTGGGTGTACCTGGGGGCTGCGACCTGGTCCCAGCCTGCTGCAAGTCCATCCCCACCATCAGGGACCCTGGTGAACAAGCAGGCTGGGGCTTAGACTCTGTGCCCTGGGGAAACCCCAAGCTGTGGATCTATAGAGCTCACTACCATAGGCGTGACACTTTGTAGAGGTATGCCTGGGTCATTAGTTTAGTAAGTTAGGGCACGTTAGTATTCATGTTGGACTGTGCACCACATTTGAGGTATTAAACAAGTCCATCACAAAGGGTTAACTCGGCAGGAGGAGTGGAAGAGTAGCCGGTATGAGTATCCAAATAATGTTGTGAAGTGTACAGCAGCGTGTCATGCAGCATGGTACACAGCAGGGCAGAGGATCTTCCAGTAGCGAGGGGGTCAGTGGTCTGGCTTCCTCCCCAATGGTCAATTTCCCATAGCAACCCACGTGATGGAGATCTACAGCCTATCTGCACAGTATGGGCGAGAGTAAAAGACTTAACTGAGAGCACGTGTGCAGGAGCTGAGCAGGACCCCATTCTGTCACTGGGAGTGAGGTGGCAGAGGTACACTGGATGGGTGTTACAAGAAGGTGTGTAGTGGCAAGGAATGGTATGTACACAGGAGTCACACAGCTACACACTGTGTATGGCTCATCACTAAGCTGGAGTGCGGCCATAAGGTTGATTTCATCTGAACATGTCCCCACTGGTCCCCGGCATTGATGAACATGCTAATGTAACCAAAGATACCCCATGTGCAGGACAAGTGACCTCCTTACAACCTGGCAAGCCCACCTCCTCACAAATGGCATGGCGGAGCAGCTCGGCCAGCCCACAGTGGTACAGGGTCTCTTTAAGGTTACTGATTTCTGAAGCGACATAACAGCCAAATGTCAACATAGAGTTCATCGACTATTTTGTACGGGCATGCAAGAGTTTTGTAGCGATAGGTGCAGTGGTAGAGATAGCGAATAGTAGAACATACAAATCACCATTCTGATCTGAAAATAAGAGAAAGTTTTGTACTTATCCAGTACTGTTGAGTTCTTACCCTACTGTATACTGATTATTATTATTATACAGTATTTATAAAGCGCCAATAGTTCGCTCAGCGTTGTACATTACAAAGGGGGACAGAACATGTGACAGAACAATACCAATACAATGCAAAACATGAGGGGATCGAGGGCCCTGCTCTTTCGAGCTTACAATCTAGGCGGGAGGGGATGGTGGCACAGGTGGAGAAAGCTGTGGCGGACGGAGTGGTAGGAAGAGTGCTGATGAGCTTCAGGTATGGCACATTATTACTCTGTATTGCTTTTTTCTACAGAGGAATCAATATATTTGAAGTAAATGAAGACAATACAAAAGCAATGAATGGTCAGTCAATATCACTCAATAATTCATATGAACTTTGTCCTAATCACCCTGCAGAACCAAGCACTAGAAATGGCTCTTTGGAATGTTGTCCATCCACACTAAGAGGGTAGTTTAAAGGCAATAATATGGGATAGCAATGTAAGGCTTTTAGCCTGAAGCAACCAACAAAACTAGCAGGAATTATAATTTTTTTCAACAGGAATGACAGTTTATTAAAGAATAGCAACATTTACATAGGAAGAGCAGCTTACATCTCCTTTGGCTTGGTAGTGATGGGTGAATCATTTGGTAAGTAATTCAATTTGCCAAGGGTCTGGAAGGGGGGGGGGGTCAATTTTGTTACAATCTGGCCATTTTGAAATCTAATAGGCAAACTACTGGCAAAACAGGTATGGAATGCTGAATACTGCCATTGGTGTGCATTCAAAAATAACTTTTGTTAACATATCATACAGGAGGAAGAGGGTCTTTTCATGTGGCTTCAAAGAAAACACCGTTGAACCTGGTACTGTATGTGGACCTTTAGTTTTGCTTGCAGGACATTTCTTCCTGTTTTAAGTTTTCTGTTCCTCGTCTGCATTGGTTGAAAGTGGTGAACAGGGTAGGGTCCCCAACACAGTCGGTGGACATTTTAAAAAAGACCAGACTGACGTTACTTGGATTGCTGTTGGCTGGAACGACTTACTGGAAGGTGGTTTATGCTGGGTACTAGAAGAGAGGAGTAAAGGAACTGATGCAGAGACAGTGTTGTGTGTGGTTGTGGAATAAGGGCGCTGTTCTGGGTGTGCATGGCCTGTGCAGGTGCTCCATCAGAATTGTGTTAAAAAGGAATCATGCTTTGCATGTGTAATGGTGGTTTCAGGAAAACATTGTCCGCTGGCTGCAGTGTTGCATTACCGGGCTCTGGAAAAGAGAGAAGTAGAGCCCAAGACCACATGCTTGTGCTTGAAGGGAGAGCTGTTGCCTATTCCTAAGGACAATTTTCTATTTGTGAGTACCACACTCTTTTTGCAGCACACACCTGACATGGTATAGCTGTTCCACAGAATTAGTCTAAAGGATCTCTTAGACTGTGTGTGAGCATCTGGGGTACAGAGAGTCAGAGAGACAAGCGAAGCCCTGCACAAAACCCCATTTGGAATAAGCCACTACTGGAACAACACGGTGCGACAGCAGAGGAGATACTATGGAGCAAGAATTGTCACTGAGGGCAATGTCAGGTTGTCTACAATGATGCTGGGCCTCTTCCACTGTTTTGGTTTACTTTTTTAGATTGGGGAATTGCAAATACATTCAACTAGGAGTAAGCACTCTGATGGGAGATTCAGGACCCCAACACTGGCCAACTATATACAGAGTTCACTGGCCAGTGGCATGGAAAGAGACCCTTACCTTAGTTGGGCAATGTTTAGAGTTATCTTATTTCTATCAATATAACCATTGTTTCCCAGTGGAGGGGGGAAAGTAGGTCTACAATTGTCAGAGCCTGGGTCCGAACCTGGGTCTGAACCTGGGCCTTCTGCGGTGAGTGGCAATGTTTCTTCTTGCTGAGCCACCTGAAATGCTGAACAGTTCCCTTGACAATTATTTGGATGATCCTACCTTGACCTTGTTTATCATGAACCTTGAACCCCTTGCTCCTCCCATGAACTTCCTGATATAAGCCATGTCTCTGCACTTCCTGTTTGCCAGATTATTGTGCTTTCCAGCCAGTATCGTGCTCCTTATTGTCTCTGCTGTTACCCTATTTTGCTTCACTCGTTATTGACCCTTGGCTTGTTCTCGACAACGCTTCTGCCTGATCCCAACCTGCGACTGCTCCTTACCAACTTTGGCTTGTTTACTGACCACGCTTCCATTTGATCCTTTCCTGCTTATATGCTACTGGACCTCCGCTTGCTCACCTCCTGGTGGGGTGATCCTGAGAACCGCAACCTGGTGCTAACACGCAGCCAAATCCATGTCCACCATTAGGAGCTCTAGTGAACACCGGTTGGTACTTAGACCCCGCACCTCAGGTGATCCCACTACTCCGCCACGGTGACCTGCCTGTGTACCTATCCTGCTGGCAGGCTTTCAGGTAAGCCTTTCCACTGCTATAGCAACTGGTCTTTGAGACTGACCCCTGATCATGACAACAATTGAAAATCCACATGTAAAGAAGAGCTCCCACTGACTATCCTGATAAGCGGCTTGCCATGGCTGATGCCTTTACCACTGTATACCAGCCACAACTGATCCTTTCCCCACCAGCGCTCTAGCAATTCTATACAGCTAAGTAGTGATGATCAAAAAGCCTGCGGGAAGACTCTTCAGTCTTGGCCACATGACCCAAGATAGTGCTGAATTCTACTCCACCTGCAGCAACAGGGCTGCAGTTTAGCTTGAGAATTTTGCCTGCACTCCAGTGAGGAGATTATGAGTGAATCAAAAGGTAACATACCTCCTGTACCTTAGAACACCATGCCCATACACAGGAGAATGCAGGTGGTGGCCAAGGGTGACATTCATTTCTTAGATTCTGCTACTTCTGCCTTGTCCTGGCTGGATCAACATGAACATACCATACAACACACCCACGAATAACATCAGCCATGTATTTTCTCCCTAATTTTACATGCCTCAGGGTTGCATGCAGCACAAGCACATTGGCACTTGGTACTGCACTTTCACCCCCACCTCCCCACACTGGCTTCCCAGTTCTCGTTTTCTTTCTGGGACTAGGACCTTAATAGCTAAGCAGCAATTAAAACAAGTCATTATTTTGTGCTTTAGTGAAATATCAACTAGCTATGGTGTGCCTTTAGGAGACGCATCTAATGAAAGACACCAGTGATCCACTTCATAGATCTCATTATAATATTTCACTTCACTCATGCTATACCTCCTATTCAAAAAGATTTAACATCCTTATCCATAAGAATATCTTGATCACCTATCAGCACACTAAACTAGATGAGGAAGGCAGATATATTCTCTTGTACTGTACTGTGAGTATTTCTGCATTTGCTCTTGCTAATATTTAACATATCTTCCCCATATTCAGCAGATGTTTTTATACAGTTTATACAATCCTGGAGTATTTACAGAGATGTCCCAATGATTATCCTTGGGGACTTTAACAAAGTAATGGGTTTATCTCATGACATATTTTGCTCTACCCCATTGTCCACAGGCTGTCCACCTACTTCACTGGCAATACTGGCAAGGAAACGGGGCCAACTAGATTTTTGTCACTCCCAACATCAAGCTGCCTATTAATACACCTGTTGTTCTAGAAACCATGGAACGCTCTTTAGGATTAATTTAGTGCTGGAGAATAAGCCCTGTCTTGTTATAGTCCACCAATGTATAATCAAACCTACGGGCTTGTCAGACCATGCCCCACTTTTGGTGGGGGTCTGTCTGGTGCTCCACCTTGTCAGGCTGTCAGAAGAAGCTACTGTCACCCAGGGTACTCACCATGCAGGTTTAGGGGCTCTAGGATGTCTTTTCTGAGTAGAAAAACTGTTCTTGCAATTTTCTTCAGGTTTGGCAACTCCTGCATTGGGCATTGGAACCTTGAGGCTTTTGAAAAAACTTACTGAATTTACTGAGGCTCTTACCTCCTTACCCACAAACAAGACCCCTGGGGTAGATTGACTCCAAGCTTAAGCTTCCACTTGCCTATCTCCTGCACACTTTACAAGAGGCAATTGAATTGGATGTTCTGCCCCATATGAATCTATAACAGTCCTTCCAAACTCAGATTAAGATCTGTCCAAACCAGACTCCTACCAGCCTATATCACTGCTTACCATGGATAGCAGAATATATTCTTAAGTGGGCCATAGATGGGTTAACGTTCAGCCAGTTCAGCAGAGACCAGAAGAAATTGGATAAGTTTGTGGCCATCCCTTGTCAAACAGACATGTTGGAAAACTTTTGTCACTCAGTGGCTGCAGCCAATGGGCTGCGGCAGTTGATCAGTGTACTCTGACAGCACTGGGTGTAGCTGCCAGAATGCCTTGCCACTGCATTCACCTAATTTATGTAGATAAAAGAATCTGTTCATTTTTTTTTTTTTTTTTCAGCCTGCTGGATCTGTAACACTTACAGGTCTTATTGCTCTCCCCAGTCTGTGACTGGTTAGTGAAAGGAAATGCGGCACACTAATGAGTTCATCTCTCTGTTACCCCTCTAGCCTCCCTTCAGCATGTTCCTTGTTACATTCATTAGCTAAGCAGCACAGTTGATTGGGTCCCTGTGCTGCCAATCTCTACTCTCCCAGTATGAGCTCTACTGTACAGTGGATTTCAAGAAGCTAATACTGAGATGAATTCATATATTTACACTACTTGCTTTTACATTTTTTTTTTAAATCAGGCAGTTTTCATTGAAAGTATTTTTTTAATCAAATAAAAACAATACAACAAATATCTCAATGCAAAGAAAAACACAAAAGAAGATCCAAAGAGGATGAAAATGTGTGACAGTCATACAACAACAAAAATTGTGCATTCCATAGGTTTTGAAGACTTAGAGTGATTGTAAGAAATATATATATATATATATATATACATATTATATTATATAAAGGACAAACATGTTATACTTACCTGCTCTGTGGTTTTGCACAGAGCAGCCCAATCCTCCTCTTCTCGGGTCCCCCACCGGTGCTCCAGGCCCCTCCCTCCTGCCAAGTGCACCCACAGCAAGCAACATGCTATGGAGGCACCCAAGCAGGCTCGCTCCTGAGCCGCTGCTCATTGTGTCCATTCACACACAGCCGTGGCTCTGCCCTGCCCCCCCTCTCCTCATTGGCTCACTGGCTGTGATTGACATGCTGCTGTCTCAGCCAATGAGGAGGAAGAGACCGCCGATGGGAGACTGCTGCATATAGAATGCATGAAGGCAAAAAACCTTGAGCCTTTACAATCACTTTAAGACCATATATTTACCAGAAAGTGAGAATTACCCCCAGTTACCCATCCAAACTTCACCCCAAAAACTGAGTTATGATTCCATAATGCAAAGGTATTAAACCATATACTATAGGCAGAGCAATTACCCATCCTCCTTAATATAAATGAATAAATGTAATTGTATTAATGAGTACATACCTGCATTCTGTGTTTTAGATCAGCTTGCAGTTCAGCTCTACATTGACTCGTACTGCTAAATCTAAAAGTAACTTGTCAGGATGTAAATACTGAAGCTGTTATTATTGATTTATTAGTGCAAGAGATGCAGGATCGGATACTAAACCTAATGAATGACTAACACCGCATCCAGTATTAGAACATCTGATATGTTCATTGACTCACCGAGGAATGAAGCAAGGATGGGGATGATAGCCCCAGAGAATGCATCTTCAAAAACAATTCAGCAAGTACTCCCATAATTTTATTCATTAAAATCTGCCTGTGTCTGATTGTTAATCAGACGTACAGGGAATCCTGCTGTCTGGCCACTGTATGCAGGCAGTAGAATGCATTCAAGAAGTTCTCAAGCTGAAAGTTTACTTTAGTTATTTAGTACATGTGTAGTGCTCTTTTTTTTTGGGGGGGGGGGTATGAGAAATGTCCCTCCCCAAACAGAATATTGCCTAAACCTGTAAGCAAATAAGAGAACTAGAACCTTTGCTAAGTGGAAAAGTGGTTTTGGTAATAAAGTTGGCAGTGCTCCCACCCAGGACAGGGCCTATCTGGACCGAAGGGATTCCCTTCTTGGGAAATTAATCAGTAATCTAAACAAAGAGTTTAGGAGCAAAGGAACTACTGTAACCAGCATACAACATTAACCATAACTATATAGATGTGAACCATTATAGAAGTAATACAAGCTTTATATAGGAAGATTATTAACAACAGTATGTATATCCCATGTACAAACAGGTAAGTAGCAGTCCTGGTGGAATTGTGCCCATTTACCTGGGTATATATTTAATTTATTTATTTATCACAGGTACTTATATAGTGCCGTCAATTTTACGCAGCGCTATATATATATATATATATATATATATATATATATATATAGTACATTCACATCAGTCCCTAACCCTCAAGGGGTGTACAATCTAAAGTCCCTAACTTACATTCATACATATACTAGGGCCAATTTAGACAGGATCCAATTAACCTACCAGCATGTCTTTGGAGTGTGGGAGGAAGCCCACACAGGCACAGGGAGAATGTGCAAACTAACTACAGGCAGGTGGTGCCATGGCTGGGATTTGAACCAATGACCCTAGTACTGCCAGGTGGAAGTGCTAACCATTTAGCCACCGTGTTGCCCATATATATAATTATTAATAGAGACCTCAAGATGTTGCAGCAAATTTCAGTTGCAGGGACCCCTGAGGATTATGCAGCATCTGTCTTAGTGTCAGAGACATGAAGACAAGATCAGCAGTCATGAGGAAATTTTACAGCTGTTGTCCAACCAGCCTGGAATGGAGCTTCTCATCAGCACGAACTGTGGTGTAGCACTGGAACTCAGAGACAGCCTATCTACTGTGCACTTTAGTCCCTTCATAGTAGTTTCTAAATCTCATGTGCAACCAGACCTCTAACTGTCAGAAGTGGCTGTTGAATGCCCAACCTGGCTTTAGCCTATGCTGGTTAATGAGCCCTGAGCTAAAACAAGTTATAGAATCTCAGACCAGAAGAGACAGGGTTAACTAAAATACCAGGAGCTGCGTATAACCTATACTGTATATAACAAAACACAGGTTCACCTACTAATATACTGAAAGGTGGTCACTACACCCATAGTTGCACAGATCTAGCTATCTGGCACTGTGCATGTGAGATAATATCAATAGGACAGAGACTTGTCGGGGTGGAACCTGTGCTGTGGAGGAGTAAGAGAAATGTCTGTGTTTTTTTTGTTTTTTATTCTTGCTGAGGACAGTAATTATTGATATAATGTATATATGATATATTTATAATTTTTATTTGTATGTGTTATTTTATAATTATACGGTAACATAGTTAGTCTGGCTGAAAAGTCCATCCAGTTCAACCATAACAAAATAAATAAATAAATAAACACAAGTTATAATCCTATACCCACAGTTGATCCAGAGGAAGGCAAAAAAAACAGAAAAGCATGATCCAATTTGCTCCTGCATGGGAAAATTACCTTCCTGATTCCCCGAGAGGCAATCAGATATTCCCTGGATCAACGTTACCTATAAATCTTAATATCCAGTTATATTCTGTGTATCTAGGGAGGAATCCAGGCCTTTTTTAAAGCAATCCACTGAGCTGGCCAGAACCAACTCTTGAGGGTGTCTATTCCACATTTTCACAGCTCTTACTGTGAAGAAACCTTTCCGTATTTGGAGATTACATTTCTTTTCCCCCAGACGTAAAGAGTGCCCCCTTGTCCTCTGTGATGACCTCAGGGTGAATAAACTCTACACCGAGTTCACTATATGAATCACTGATGTATTTATACATGTTGATCATATCCACCCTTAATCTCTTTTGAAAAGAGAATAAATTCCATTCCTCTAATCTTTCCTCATAGCTGAGCTCCTCCATGCCTGTTATCAGTTTGGTTGCCCTTCTCTGCACTTTCTCCAGTTCCCCAATGTTCTTTTTGTGAATTGGTGCCCAAAATTGAACTGCATATTCCAAATGAAGTCTTACTAATGATTTGTACAGGGTAATATGATATCTCTCTTTCTCTGGAGTCTATACCGCTTTTAATACAAGAGAGGATTTTGCTCTCTTTAGAAACTACAGCTTGGCATTGCATGCCATTATTAAGCTTGTGATATACCAGAACTCCCAGATCCTTCTCTGTATCCTCTTTCTTTTCTTTCAAGTACACATGACTGTATCTGTGATTGGACATCTCTTTTAAACCTGACATGGTACTATGTTTGGTTCTGATGAAGTGAGGTGTGCTACGAAACACGTAGAACACGCATCTCCAAAATACGTAAGTTCCTAACCCCAGGCACTACTAAACAACTCATTCACTCCCTTATTATCTCACGACTCGACTACTGCAAGTCCCTTCTCACCGGCCTGCCTCATCACAGACTATCCCCGCTTCAGTCTATCCTGAACTCAGAGGCCAGACTCATCCACCTTACCAACTGCTCCGCTTCTGCCACCCCCCCTCTGTCATTCCCTCCACTGGCTCCCGATTGCCCAACGCATTAAATTCAAACTACTAACACAGACATACAAAGCCATTCATAACACTGCCCCAAACTACCTCACCAACCTGATACCCAAATACCACCCAACCCGTACTCTTCGCTCCTCACAAGACCTCCTACTTTCTAGCTCCCTGGTCTCCACCTCCCACGCCCGACTGCAGGACTTCTCCAGGACTTCCCCCATCCTCTGGAACTCACTACCCCAATCCATCAGACTGTCACCTACCCTCCTCACCTTTAGGCGCACCCTGAAAACCCATCTCTTCAGGGAAGCCTACCCTGCCCTGACCTAACAGCCGATCTCCTTCACTCCTCCTTCCACTCCATCCCTCACAGCCACTTCCTCCTGTACCACTATCCCATCCCTCCTAGATTGTAAGCTTGAAAGAGCAGGGCCCTTGACCCCCTTGTGTTTTGTTACTGTATTGTCTCATGTTCTGTCCCCCACTATAATGTACAGCGCTGAGCAAACCTTTTAGCGCTATATAAATACTGTGTAATAATAATAAAAATAATATGTAATTTTGACCATCATATGTACCACTGTTTGGGTCAACCTACATCATTGTGATGTTCACATATGATTGCTGTCTTTAACACATTTTGGTATTTGTCTATGAATATTTCATGAGAATTGTAATAAAAGACTGTTTTATCATCTTTACAGTATATTATACTGTATATACTGTATATACTGTTTCTTTACAGTATACAAAATACATTACCCAGCCAATCCTAAGCCATCTCTTGATTGATCTAAAACTAACCAGTTGCTGTAGGTCACTGTGATGTGTAGTTTGTAGTTGCTCTTTGCAATGCCCTTTTGAATAATTCCAGTAGTTTTCATTCTACTTTTCCTTTAATATACAGCTCCTTCCTAATATCATTCACTAGCTGAACTTTGGCTAGCTCTGTACAGCTTGTGTTTTCCTAATCTCCATAGTTATGCCTAGAGACAATGAGTGTCAATATTTGTAAAGAGGCACCTGCTAGTACTGCTGATGGCAATTCTCTCAACTCCAGAATTAAATTATACCCCCAAGCTGGGAGAGCTGCTTGACAATAGAATTGTGCAATTTTCTTTAAATTTTTAATAAACCTGACAATTTTGCCTTTCAAGTCAGATCTTTTAAAATACAATGAATATTTTTAACACCATTAATGAAATAGAATTCAAGATGCTCATATAAATTAAACTGTTTATGTTGGGTTTTCTCCCTTACTGTTGAAGTGATCCATTCACTGATTTACACCAGTATGGTTCACTGCCCATTTAATTTTTTATCACTTGCCCTCCAGAGGATTTACGCCCCTTCTTGACCAGGCCTTTTTTTGTTATTTGGCACTGCGCTATTTCAACTGGTAACTGCACGGTCATGCTATGCTGTACCCAAACTAATTTGTCCTTTTTTCACACCTGTGCGATTTTTTTTTTTTTAATTAATATGTTTACATTTAAAACCAAAATTATATAAAATTTTATTAGGCTAATAAATATATAAATATTATTTTTAAAAAAAATAAAATTTAAAAAATAAAAATATAATTGAAATAAATGGTATATTTGCTAAAATCCACAATTAATTATATGTACTAATATATAATACATATATATTTTAAACCCCAATCTGCTGAAATATCAGATACATTAATATAACAATATTGGTTTAGGTTGTGCTCATATCTATGTGTATGGAAAGGATTATTGTTAATTATATATGACTATTCATATGTGATTGTTCAATGTTGCCAGCTGCGGTAGTAGTGCACACTGTGATCATCACTTAAGCGGAGGAATTGCGATGAGAATTAGTATCCTTAGGACACTCCATGGGTTTAGTCATTAATTATCTGGAGGACTGCACAGCACAGTTATCTATTCATTCATATAGTAAAATGAGGGCTAACAAATAGCTCTGAAAGTAATGACATAATTTATTATACATGAAATAAGCTTCAAGAACATGGCTGCTGCCATATAGACCACAAGAAAATGGCACTGAGGCGATCCCTGTATAAAAGAATGAGCGTCGTGCCGTCCAATTATTTCCCCCTGATGAAACCACGTGACCCGGTGGAGTAACACGTAGGGGAGGGGCTCTGACATCACGAAGCTCTTACGAAAAGTGAGAGAGGTACCAGCAGGATTGCATGAGAGAACTGATAGTGGTATTTGGAGTATTTTGACTACAAAAAGCGCATTAACAGCATACACATGTGAGTGGAATACAGCTTATAAATAAATGCTTTTAATAAGGATAAAACACTATGTTTTGATTATTTCTTATGGCATTTGAACCGATGGAGGTGGACTACTAGAGGACTGAAAGGAATCCAGACCCTTAGGATAACAATCCCATCTATATTCAGTCCATACAAGGGACACAAGCTTTATATGACCTCACTTATCGGTTTGGTCATATATATACAGTATAAGGTGAGAGCACAACTGGTGAAGGTGCACAAGTGATTGGTTTGCTAATACACCAGAGGTGAATCGAGCTACAGCTGTTCTGATTATACCATTGTAACTGCAGAGATCACGGATGGGATATGGACATTGAGTTAATTTTTGGAAGATTTATATGAATTTTGAAGATTATATATTTGTTTGTTTTTAGTGGAGCACGGCACAATTTTTGATACTTAATTAAATGTATTTTGCTACATGTCTTTGATTAAAAAAAATCCCAATAGGTGTATATTAATTGGTTTGTGTGAAAGTTATAATGTCTACAAACTATGGTATAGATACTGGAATTTACACAGCTTTTACTTTCTGAATTCCTATTACATTTCTTGAGGTGCTAAAATACCAGGGCAGTACAAACCCCTCCAAATTACCCCTTTTTGGAAAGTAGACACCCGAAGCAATGTGCTGAGAGGCATGTTGAGTCCATGGAAGATTTATTTTTTTTCCACAAGTTTTTGGAAAATGGCAATTTTTTTTTTCTTTTTTACACAAAGTTGTCACTTAAATGATATATTGTTCACAAATGCCATTGGTATATGTGGAATTACACTCCAAAATACATTCTGCTGCTTCTACCGAGTATGGGGATACCACATGTGTGAGACTCTATGGGAGTCTAGCCACATACAGGAGCCTGAAATCCAATGACCACTTTGAGAGCCTGAACCCCCCCAAATGACCCCTTTTTGGAAAGTAGACACCCCGAGGAATTTAACAAGAGGCAGGGTGAGTATTTTGAAGATCTCATTTTTCTCACAAGGTGTTGAAAAATAAAAAAAGAAAAGAAAAATTATGTTTTTGTTTTATTTCTTCCTTTTCCAAAAACGTCTGGCAACAAATGAGATCTGCAAAATACTCACTATGCTTCTTATCAAATTCCTTGGGGTGTATAATTTCCAAAAAGGGGTTATTTGGGGGGGGGGGGGGGTTTCATACTATTCTGGCATTTCAGGGCCTCCAAAATTGTGATAGGTAGTCAGGAAGTGTAATGAGGAAATAAAGCCATTTAAAAGCCCTAAGGTGCTTTTTGAATTTTGGGGTCCTGTTCACGTCTAGACTGCCAAAAAGTCTCTCCCGTGTAGTATCCCCATACTTGAGAGAAGTAGCAGAATGTATTTTGGGGACAAATTCCACATATACCTATGGCACATGTAAGCAATAAATCATTTAATTGTCAATTTTGTGTAAAAAAAGAGGAAAAAATATTTTTGTAATTTTCCAAAAACGTGTGGGAAAAAAAATAATAAATTCTTCTATTGATGAAACATGCCTCTCCGCAAATAGTTTAGAGTGTCTAATTTCCAAAATGGGGTCATTTGGGAGGGTTCATTTTATGCCCAGCATTAGAAGTTTATGCCACACATCACTCACTCTTCTAACCACCTGAAGACACCTTTTCTGACACTTTTTGTACACATGAAAACTACGGAGATGATTGGCACCATACGGTCTCCATTAAGCTCTACGGTCAGCTGGCAGAGACACAACGGGTGCATTCTCCGGTTCCCCCACTGGCACGAGACTGCCCAAGAAGCCTGTGGAAGGTAACGGGAGGGGGGGGCATCTTCTCCTTCTGCTTGTAAAAGCAATCCTGCAGCTAATTAGCCACCAGGATTGCCTTTATATGAAAGCTGGTCGCCGGATGAAAAAAATGATACCAGGTTGATGCCTGCAGCATCATCCTGGTATACCCACTCAAAGTAAAGTGATGTACCAGTACATCGCTGGTCCTTATTGGATATATATGCTATGTTCTTTTTTTTTTATGCAGCCTGTGGGTTAAATGGAAAAAAAGACAAGAAATCTCTGCCAGAAAAAGTGTGTGGTATGCCCACCATTAGAATATACTGCCCTGCATCCACCCACTTCCAATGGTGGGCACACATGGAATGCTCTTTTTTTGTGGGCTGAACAAAAAAAAAGAACCCTATAGATTCCTCTATTCACATCGATTGATGTGGATAAAGAAATCTCTGCCCCCAATTTTTTTTTTTTAAATATATGCTGAAGCATAGGGGCCTTCCGCCCACTGGCCACCCCAGGCGCAAATGCTTTTATCCAAACAGTGCTGCGCACACTTACTTGTATTCTTACTATGTATATTCTGAGTGCAAGACCCTGTTACTGTCTGAATAAATAGGTGCTGCAGCTGAATGGCATTCCTGCAATAAAACAGGAATGGTTAACAATAAAACAGTAACAGTAAAACCATAACAGTAGAACAGTAACTCGACAACAGCAAAAAAAAAACTACAACTGTTTGTTTTTGGGGGGTTTTTTTATTTTTTTTTTTTTTACATTTCCTTATTATGTTTTTTAACTTTTTTTTTTTTTTTTAAATTGTAACAAGCAGATATTAGGGTCTCTCAAAATGCAATAGCCAGTTTCTTGAGAACCTAACATCTTTTGAGACCCTGTGCAAATATGTGCCCTTAACTGTGCCGTGCTGTACCCTGTATTAATAGTCCACTAGTGTATGGTAGTGACAAAAGCAGTCCTTGAGGCAGAGACTAGGTTGGCCAGGACAGGAGGAACAAATAAAAGTGTGTGTCACACCTAATTCCATGTCTGTTACTGACACAACATCTTTTTTGGGGTGTCCTTTGGGTTGGCGTACCAGAAATAGCATTGGGAAAATGCCTTTCATGCATCCGGCTAACTGCATCTGGATTGGGGGTTTGGGCCATAACACCTTCTGGATACAAAAGGGCCGTGATGATCTCTTCCTAGAATTTTAGGAAGGATCCACTACATCCAGTTGCCTTGTAAAGCACAAAAGCGTTATATATAGACAATTGAAATGAATAAACACTCTTTTTTTTGTACCAGTGTCTGGCTTTTCAGTAAATTAAGTATGGCTTCATCATCTGGTCACTGAAGTCCACTCCTCCCATGTTAAGGTTACTGTCATGGACACAGAGGGGCTTCTCAACAACACCAGCTGTCGTGGCAATTTGGATGGTCGTTTTTGTGTGAATGGAAGACAGAATGAAAACATTCTGTTTGTTCCTCCCAGTTCACTGCGAGCAATTCATGTACATATACATGATATTCTGGGTCAGTATGTACAGAAAATCAAGGTCAGAACACATAAACATGTAACAGTGTTGTTTCATATGATGAAATATATCAAATGTATAGAACAGAAACTACAAGAAATAAACATTCAATTGTTCTGTGCACTCTCAAAACTCATACATACTGTATATACTGCATTAGAAAACTGAATAAAGAACGTGTTGTCAAAAACAAGATGGTATTAGAGTCATTTTTACTCCTTCTCATAAGAGTAATAGGTTTCATTCTGTGGTGCAGAGGAGTCAGCACATAAATGAGAAGTCTAGTGCAAAGATTGGTATGCATTGTAGGAAGCCATTCATGACTCTACTAATCTCAATGATACTTTAATTGTGCAGTACTAACAAAGGAAGGAGATCACTTAACTAAAGGTATAAACCTCTCTAAGTAAGCCCCATGGGCGGGGTGAAACACGTCAGCAGGGCTTGGCAAGGAGGAGGCGGGCTGAAGCCATAATTTACTCTACTCTGTATGGAAGCTGGGTTCCGGTGTGTGGTGCTTCTATTCTGATCTACTTCTACTTCTGTTAGCCTGGATGAGATTTTTTGAACGCCAGCACCTGTTCAGTGTTTTGGACTGATGAGGAAAGTTTCACAGTACTTTGAGCGGCACTCTATGTTCCTTGTGTGTGAGTCACTATAATCCAGCATGATTTGAAGAAGCCATTTTAAATGCTGGAAAATTTACCATAGAAAAACTGAGACACCATCCTGGAGCAGTAAAGAATTGTATTGTTGCTTTATTATTTTTTACTAAAAATTGTAATTGTAGTTTTTTTATATTAGAATTTATTCTAAAATTATGCTGGATTGCCACTTCTACTGTAAGCAACCACTTTTATCTCCACATTAGCTAACTGATCTGAAACTCTGGGCCCATAGAATACCAGGCAGACCTGCTATGAACATGTGATCCAAAGGAAAATATGTTCTGCTTCAAAGAAAATTTCCTACACACGAGTACTAAGTCTGAAGATAGAAGATATAGTTGGGCAAAACAATGGCTCAGTAAATGTCAGTCCAGTGGAGATCAAAATTTATGCAAATGAAATTCAAAATAATCACTAAAGGTCCTGAACTGTTTTCTCTGCAGATGCTAACTCGTTTCAAGGGTATTCCCTCTACTTCAGAGCCAATGAAACGCTTTAGCGGCTGCAGAACCCTGGAACACCTGCTCGGTCTCACAGGAAGGGTGCCATCCGTTCCAGTTGTTCTATTGGAAATTTGCTATAGGTTCAATGCTTAGCATTGTTTCTAAATATATTACTTTTACATATCTAATAAATATTGTCTCAATTAATGCACAAGGCTGGTGCACCCTCCCTTTGTCCTTTTTGTGCTTAGAGTTCATGGATTACCCAGTTTGAAGAAGGCAGCAAGGCCAAGTGGTTCTCAAAAGACTGAGACTTGGGTGATGTGCTTGGGATGCCTGGAGTATAGAGAGAAAAGAACTCGTGTTGTACCTTAGCATGAAAAAAAAATATTGTCATTTTTCGCTAACTTTAGAATACAACAAACATTTTATCAACTGACCTAAACCAGTGTCCTGCAGGATTGTCTGCATATATATTTGCCCTGATGGCTTCACAGATTTATAAATATGTCACTTTATATACAAGTAATGGATCAATACAAAGATTTTATGCAAAAGGATCTCCATGTTAATTTTTGATAGGAGAGGTTAAGGTAAATCTAAACCCACACTTGATGACATTTAGTTTATAAAATTGCTATATATATCATAATTAATTGCCATGTTTTATTCTTTAGAAAATACAGGGTTTTTTTCATCCAAATGTTGCTAAACACTTCTCGTCTACATGCACTCCAACAATGGCTGCATCGTATTTCTCAGGGCAGCTTCCCTCATAGTGACAATGATGCCACATGCCACTGCAATGAGCATTGGTGCAGTTCCTTTTAGTCTTCACTGAAAGGCTGACAACGCAAGAAGACAAGTGAGCGATAGCGTGTCACACTATTACAGGAAGTGCCCAAACAAGGACTTCATGGCAGGATAACCAGGTTTTGTTTTTTAATAAAAGCTGCAGATTTAAAAAAAATTAAGATCACTTTTAAGATTTTATTAATGTATTTATTAATTTATTGATGTAGTTTAATATTTTTTATAACTATTACATGAGATTTTAGTGACTGGGGTTAGATGCAATTTGAATCCAACAATCTGAGCAGATGGAAGTTTAGCAGAGAGTATGAAATGCAGTTGTGAATTTTGTGAATCAATACTTCAAATACTGCAGCTGACATTAATGGACAGGAGAATTCTCAGCACGTCCTAACGACCTGAAGGATATTTGTCTAAATTAAGATGTTACCTAATAAAATATTAAGAAAGTGATGTGTTTTCAATGCTCTTAGCATTTTTAAGTATTCATGAGTTTTACAACTATGAAATTGGAAAATGCCTTTCTAAGCCATATGTAACATTTATCTACTCACAGCATAAGAATGAGGAAGACAATATAGGATTAAACATGCTTTAGATGTCTTATTTAAATGTAGGATGTGCTTACTGTTACCGATCAACATTCATTATACATGTCTAGCACAATAGCTATGAAACAACCTTAAGCCTGGGATCACATATAGGCGGTGTGGTATATCGCATGTGATTCGCACAGGAACCGCACCGCATTCCTGTGCAAATCACATGTGATTTGTGTGTTGTGCGATTGGAGCCATACATTTTGTATGTCTCTAATTGTACCGCACCCGCACCAAAAACATGCAGGACCCTTTTTATGGTCCTCACTAGAATCAGATCGCATGGGTTTTCATACCTATGTGATCCTATTCTGCACATCGCACCGCGTTTTGCGAACCACTTTTGGGGTGTTGTTAACATACACACCCGCACCAGTTCTCATGAATGGGGTGCGATCTGACGCGGTGCGGAATTTGCACAGAAAAAGTTGTGAATTCCGTACCACGTCAGTGTGAACCAGGACTAAAGGATAAGTTCACCTTTTAACAAAAAATAATAAATGCACATTTTTTTGCATGAAAAAATTTTAATTTATTATGATTTGTTTCTGGAGCCTCTAAAGCAGGGATCTCCAAACGTTTCAAACAAAGGGCCAGTATACAGTCTTTCAGACTTTAGGAGGGCTGAATTAGGGCCAGTGAGGATAGAATATGTCCTGGCCCCAGCGTCAGTGAGAATAAACATGGCCTCAGGGTTGATGGTAGGTAGGAGGAGGAGTAGTGCCTCATCATTGGTTCTAGTGGGAAGAATAGTACACCATCATTGGTTCTAGTGGGAAGAATAGTACACTATCATTGGTTCTAGTGGGAAGAATAGTACACCATCATTGGTTCTAGTAGGAAGACTAGTACACCATCATTGGTTCTAGTGGGAAGAATAGTAAACCATCATTGGTTCTAGTGGGAAGAATAGTACACCATCATTGGTTCTAGTGGGAAGAATAGTACACCATCATTGGTTCTAGTGGGAAGAATAGTACACCATCATTGGTTCTAGGGGGAAGAATAGTACACCACCATTGGTTCTAGTAGGAAGAATAGTACACCATTATTGGTTCTAGTAGGAAGAATAGTACACCATCATTGGTTCTAGTGGGAAGAATAGTACACCATCATTGGTTCTTGTGGGAAGAATAGTACACCATCATTGGTTCAAGTGGGAAGAATAGTACACCATCATTGGTTCTAGGGGGAAGAATAGTACACCATCATTGGTTCTAGCGGGAAGAATAGTACACCATCATTGGTTCTAGCGGGAAGAATAGTACACCATAATTGGTTTCAGTAGAATAAATGCTGCCTCATTGTTGGTCTCAGTGGGAGGAATAGTGCCCCAAGGGCCGGATAAAGGGAAGCAAAGGGCCATATTCGGCCCTCAGGCCGCAGTTTGGAGACCCCTGCTCTAAAGCATTACACCGGCGATCTGCTGACCTGACAGTGTATCTGTGTGCCTATACATTCCATATGGGCAAGCAGATACTTACTAACAGAAATACTCAATGAACTAGCACAGTGCTCCACAGCTCCATGGTACATCATTGAGAACTACAAGCCAACAGATGCAAAGACTGTTGGAACTTGTAGTGTTCCCATTCACAAAATACTGTGAATGAGTGATGTGGCCGGATGGGCAGAGCCCCACACAGCTGCGTTTTTTTAAAATCTGGAAGGTTCCCCGCTAGCTGTCACAACGTGATTGGGGGAAAGGGGGAGAGGTGGTGGGGGGCAGTCCATTCCTAACATGTTATATGGGTGCAACTGAATATGCGTGTAACATGTAGACTGTAACATGTATCCTTTACCTCCAAAATATGATGTACTGACCCATCATATGCACATGCAATTCTTTTATATCCTGTTCAGTGAAATGTGGTCATTAAAGGGTATGTAAACACTAACAATGAAATTCCCTTCTCAGCTCTTCTTTTAGTTGTTAAATATAACATTGAAGTTATGTGTTTAACATCTGTTTGATAAATGCTAAATAAATATCTTTTTTTCTGGCAGAAATCGGCATTGCACAGTGTTAGAACTACAGACCTCCCCCCATGTTAAGAAGAAGAGGATAGGGGGGATGTTCTATAGTTCCAACACACTTCTTGTCCTAGGGTAACAATAGTACTCTTCCATAAATACAATATGGTGAGTGAGTGTTATCATCCTGGAACAGAAAGAGTGGTTCTCTGAATGCACAGCCGCTGCCAAGTGCTCCCTTACATAACCAAGCCAGAGTTGCTGAATCGCATAACCAGACTGAATTAAAAAAGGTAAGTACACACATGTTTTTTTATACAGGGTATGCAAGATAGGAGGAGGGGAGAGGAAACATTAAGAATAGTTAGAATTAGCCTTTACTAGCACTTTTTAGCCAAAACAATATAGACATACACATACTATGAAATCTTAAACAAACAACATAGACAGTAACTTGTCTTATTGGTCAACATATCAGTTTCACTATAATTCAAAGCAGTCTGGCAAACCTCCTTGTTTGGGAGTAGCGGTTCTCCCAAATTATTATCAGATCCAAAGCTGTTTGTTATAAATATATATATATATATATATATATATATAGTGAATATAGCGAACTGTGCCTCTCAATACACCCTCTCAACTGTAAAATTTTGGATTTTACAATTAGTAATTAGTAACATAGCAATGCAGCTCACCTGCCTTTGCTGACATAGGATTTTGTGGTGTACATTTTCAGTGCAAAACTCTACCAATGGTGATCAAAAGCTGAACACCAGGCAAACATCCAAGGAAGCTGTTTTACTTTCCAAAAGTTTTACATTTCTTCTGTTCTGTCCTGCGATTTACACAGCCTAGTCACACAGCCCAGCCAGGATGACACCACATTTCTGTTACAGGTAGGCAATGCATTGGTGTCTCCTCCCTGCCCTAAGCCTGACACATGAACGGTGAAGAAGCAGCAACAGACTAATAAGGTTATCTCTCTGCTCCCTCCTCCTGTCAGCATGTCCCTTATCAGTTTATTTGCATGCAGCTTATCTAATTGGCACCCACTACTGACCCTCCCTTTCCCAGTCTGAGTGTTGCTGTTTAGGGGATTGCAAAAGCTGATATAAAGCTACATTCAGCTAAAGTGTTACTAAACCCACAACAGTAAATTCAGTCTGTATATGCAGTAAAGCATGTTTGTTATACTCACTGTGGAACCTAAGAGGTTGATCATCTGCATTGTGTAAAAGGGATGTTTGATCCTTTCTTCTCTTCCCCTCCTCTTGTTGAAATGATCACCTGATACAGACTGAATTCGTAGTCACATGCATATGCTCCGTTTGGTGCATATTGCTAGAGAGGTTTTTTTTTCTTGGGAGAGTGCATGTGATCAGCACAGGGCCAATCAGCACTGTCCAGACAGAGGGCCAGGACTTTCACATCCCCCTAGAGAAAAAAGAAAACTCCTCCTATAAGCTTTAACCAGTGCTCTGCTGAAGTCACAAGACTGCTCTAACTGCTGATGAGAAAAGGTATTTAGCAGTTCATATTTACTAAAATAATGGCACTTCTATATTCTGTGTATTGTGGGAGACCAGATATAGTGAATGCAGGGTCCTGGGTTTAGTAACACCGCTTCCCCGCCACCCTATAGCAGATATACTGCTACAGTATAAAACCTACAGAGTAGGTTGCTCACAAATGTAGTTATCCAATTATATTTTTTGTAGAACAAATGAAGAACAATTCACATCATACACAGTATACAGTATTTGGCCTTTTTAATGTCTAATTTCTGAATCTTTTCGTACACAGACATCCAACAGAAAGAACAGAACTGCTATTACTGTATCTGTTTAACAATTAATCATTGCAAAATAAAATATGTTGGTCTTTAAAGTAGATCTCTTTGGATTTATGGGTTCTATGCTTAATTAAAGGTTTCATGAAGAAAGATTTGGAATATGAAATGATTTATTGACAAACTGTGTAGGAAATTTAGAAAATAATTAAGATACTCGTCCCATTTGGCTTTTTATGAGATAGGATGCTTTTAATAATATGGAGATTGCATTGCTCTTTTATAACATTGCGTTCTGAAGTGTCTGGAACGTTATAGGATTAATGCACTTTTAAACAAAGTGTACTTATCCTTTCAGCCCCTTCCCCATGCCTAAAATACCTTCCTTTCCCTAAATATGCTCTTGCCTCTACTTTGTGTACCCTACCACAATGTTTACATCCCTCAGGAAAAGCCTTCTTTGCACAGTAGATCCCCCCGAGAGTTCAATGAAACTGACTGTCTCCAGGGACAGTAAATGGTCTTGTAGAATTATGCAAAAAAAAATCTTTCCAGGATTCTCATTGAAGCAGCATCTTGATGGATCTAATATTTCTTGATGTAGAACAATTTGAAAAATAAGCATAGTAATCGTTAATTAAAAAAACATAAAACCCGGTTGTGGAGCCACAAGCTGTCACAGCCGGGTGCCCACTCTGAAGATGCCGGCGCCAGGAAGAGAAGACAGCCGGTGAAACAGCAGTGGTAAGGACACTGCTGGATCGAGGAACAGGTAAGTGGTTGTATTTTAAAAGACAGCAGCTACAGTTTTTGTACAAGATAAGTGGCAGCAGTGGACTGATCTGTGGGAGACTCTTATAAATCTTTAAAGTGACAGGTCAAAGGAAGAATGGTAGTAGATGGATTGAACTGTGTTGCTGTGATGGATTTTTACACCAGCTGGACATAGAGTATGTAGCTCTACCCTTGTAAGGGCCGCTTGACAATATATGGGTTCCCTGTTCTGCAGCTCAATCCCAAGAACAAGCGCAACTCCTCTGGCATACCTAGTGAGATAAAATCACTGCAAACACAAGACGAGATGATGGTGATTACAAGATAGTACTTTTTTCGAGAATATTAGTTCAGCAGAAATGACAAATTGTGAACTGTGGATATTCTCCCACATTGCATGGCTTAGTATTAAACAGAATTATAGCAATATGCAGTAAAACAGCAATACCAGTGAACCTGATTGTATAACTAGCAAACCTCAACTATGACCCCAGGAGGAAGAGGGGGAAGAGGAGACTATTGGTCAGTCAGGTACCTCTAGGCCCTGATACCACAGGCAAAATTAACAGCACAATATGTTAAAACTGGGTAGGATTTCCCCCTTAAATAACCGAGGGACAATTCAGCAATGATGATAACCAGTAAGTAACCACTCTGTAGATGGAGTCCTTTGAATAAAGAAGTCCTAAAGGTAGGTGTATTCCTTGGTTTTCGGCTAGCTTTATGTGGGGTTCAGATTTTTTCACGATGCAATGGCCACTAATAGGATAAAGGAAATTAGCAGATGATACCCCCCAACAGAAATCTTTAATTAGGTAAAGAGGGGAAATAAAGTTGTCTGCATGCAATGCCTATATTGTAACAGAGAGGATTAGTGGGCTTGAACCCGCTCACCAGACCCCTGGTGAATGTCACAACCGAAATCCGCTGTGGAAGATCAGGCTCCTGGCAGTGCAGAATGTTACTAGATTGCCTCCTGACAACCAATCAGAGCGTGGGTAATGATGCCTGCAAGATGCTCAGTGGTGGCCAATCCAATTTCCAAACAATACCGCAATCCCTGGAATGCTGACAGTTGCCCCGTGGTGCCGGGCAATGCCAGGCCATCGAGCAGGGTTCACTTGTCCAAATCCCCACGCCAAGAGATGGCATGGCTTCAGCAAGGAAATATATATCACCCCCCAGAACCCTCTTCAGTTCCCTTCCAACTGGTATATGTAGTCCAGATAATTTAAGAAATACAGTGTAACTAGGCTGTATAACTACAAGTCCCAACATCCTCTGCTTTCCAGACACACTTCCCACTCTGCTAGTAGGAAATTATGTATTTACTCTTTGTAAAATTTGTAATTTGCACTGAACACTAGAGGGGAAGGAATCTCAACATGTGCAGCAAATGTCCCTGAATTGCAGAATGATCCAATCTGAACCCAGCTACATGTGATTTCATCAGGGCGAGCTGTTCTATATAATATGTATACACATAACCAAGAAACTAATGTTTAATGTACAGACACTTTGATTGGTTTACTAAAACTTTGACAAAAAACAAACTGGAAGCTGATTGGTTTCTATGCAGAGCCGCATCAGATTTTGCACTCTCCAGTTTGTTTTAGTAAATTAGCCTCTCTGACTTACATGACTGCATTATACATTTGTCAGCATCTTAGTTCAAGACTAGAGATGAGCGAATCGAACTCGGCGAAGTGGAATTCGTTTCGAATATTAGAAAAATATTAGAAATTTTTCCAAAAATGGCGGCGACATGTGCGGCGACGGAGCAGGGATCTCTGGGAAGGCGCACAGACAAGGCGCGCTGACCCATAATGCATTCATTCATGACATGTGATCGCATTAGCCAATCACCAGCCAGCCAGCCAGCACTGTGTAATGGTGGAGCTATAAATTGCGGCCATCTTACAATTCTCCATTTGCCTCTGGTCATTCAAGAGAGACAGATCTCTCTGTATTAGGGACACAGAATCGTTACTTAGGGACACAGAACCGTTACTTAGGGACACAGAACCGTTACTTAGGGACACAGAATAGTTACTTAGGGACACAGAACCGTTACTTAGGGACACAGAACCGTTACTTAGGGACACACAATCGTTACTTAGGGAAACAGAACCGTTACTTAGGGACACAGAATTGTTACTCAGGGACAGACACAGAATTGTTACTCAGGGACAGACACAGAATTGTTACTGAGGGACACAGAATTGTTACTGAGGGACACAGAATTGTTACTGAGGGACACAGAATTGTTACTCAGGGACACAGAATTGTTATTCAGGGACACAGAATTGTTACTCAGGGACAGACACAGAATTGTTACTGAGGGACACAGAATTGTTACTGAGGGACACAGAATTGTTACTGAGGGACACAGAATTGTTACTCAGGGACAGACACAGAATTGTTACTGAGGGACACAGAATTGTTACTGAGGGACACAGAATCGTTACTCAGGGACACAGAATTGTTACTCAGGGACACAGAATTGTTACTGAGGGACACAGAATTGTTACTGAGGGACACAGAATTGTTACTCAGGGACACAGAATTGTTACTCAGGGACACAGAATTGTTACTCAGGGACAGACACAGAATTGTTACTGAGGGACACAGAATTGTTACTGAGGGACACAGAATTGTTACTCAGGGACAGACACAGAATTGTTACTGAGGGACACAGAATTGTTACTGAGGGACACAGAATTGTTACTCAGGGACACAGAATTGTTACTCAGGGACACAGAATTGTTACTCGGGGACACAGAATTGTTACTCGGGGAAACAGAATTGTTACTCAGGGACAGACACAGAATTGTTACTGAGGGACACAGAAATGTTACTGAGGGACACAGAATTGTTACTGAGGGACACAGAATTGTTACTCAGGGACAGACACAGAATTGTTACTGAGGGACACAGAATTGTTACTGAGGGACACAGAATTGTTACTCAGGGACAGACACAGAAATGTTACTGAGGGACACAGAATTGTTACTGAGGGACACAAAATTGTTACTGAGGGACACAGAATTGTTACTCAGGGACACAGAATTGTTACTCAGGGACACAGAATTGTTACTCAGGGACAGACACAGAATTGTTACTGAGGGACACAGAATTGTTACTGAGGGACACAGAATTGTTACTCAGGGACAGACACAGAATTGTTACTGAGGGACACAGAATTGTTACTGAGGGACACAGAATCGTTACTCAGGGACACAGAATTGTTACTCAGGGACACAGAATTGTTACTCAGGGACACAGAATTGTTACTGAGGGACACAGAATTGTTACTGAGGGACACAGAATTGTTACTCAGGGACACAGAATTGTTACTCAGGGACAGACACAGAATTGTTACTGAGGGACACAGAATTGTTACTGAGGGACACAGAATTGTTACTCAGGGACAGACACAGAATTGTTACTGAGGGACACAGAATAGTTACTGAGGGACACAGAATCGTTACTCAGGGACACAGAATTGTTACTGAGGGACACAGAATTGTTACTCAGGGACAGACACAGAATTGTTACTCAGGGACACAGAATTGTTACTCAGGGACAGACACAGAATTGTTACTGAGGGACACAGAATTGTTACTCAGGGACAGACACAGAATTGTTACTGAGGGACACAGAATTGTTACTCAGGGACACAGAATTGTTACTCAGGGACACAGAATTGTTACTCAGGGACACAGAATTGTTACTCAGGGACAGACACAGAATTGTTACTGAGGGACACAGAATTGTTACTCAGGGACAGACACAGAATTGTTACTGAGGGACACAGAATTGTTACTGAGGGACACAGAATTGTTACTCAGGGACACAGAATTGTTACTCAGGGACAGACACAGAATTGTTACTCAGGGACAGACACAGAATTGTTACTGAGGGACACAGAATTGTTACTGAGGGACACAGAATTGTTACTCAGGGACAGACACAGAATTGTTACTGAGGGACACAGAATTGTTACTGAGGGACACAGAATTGTTACTGAGGGACACAGAATTGTTACTCAGGGACACAGAATTGTTACTCAGGGACACAGAATTGTTACTCAGGGACACATAATTGTTACTCAAGGACAGACACAGAATTGTTACTGAGGGACACAGAATTGTTACTGAGGGACACAGAATTGTTACTCAGGGACAGACACAGCATTGTTACTGAGGGACACAGAATTGTTACTGAGGGACACAGAATTGTTACTCAGGGACACAGAATTGTTACTCAGGGACACAGAATTGTTACTCAGGGACAGACACAGAATTGTTACTCAGGGACAGACACAGAATTGTTACTGAGGGACACATAATTGTTACTCAAGGACAGACACAGAATTGTTACTGAGGGACACAGAATTGTTACTGAGGGACACAGAATTGTTACTCAGGGACAGACACAGCATTGTTACTGAGGGACACAGAATTGTTACTGAGGGACACAGAATTGTTACTCAGGGACACAGAATTGTTACTCAGGGACACAGAATTGTTACTCAGGGACAGACACAGAATTGTTACTCAGGGACAGACACAGAATTGTTACTGAGGGACACAGAATTGTTACTGAGGGACACAGAATTGTTACTGAGGGACACAGAATTGTTACTGAGGGACACAGAATTGTTACTCAGGGACACAGAATTGTTACTCAGGGACACAGAATTGTTACTCAGGGACAGACACAGAATTGTTACTGAGGGACACAGAATTGTTACTGAGGGACACAGAATTGTTACTGAGGGACACAGAATTGTTACTGAGGGACAGACAGAATTGTTACTGAGGGACACAGAATTGTTACTCAGGGACAGACACAGAATTGTTACTGAGGGACACAGAATTGTTACTGAGGGACACACAATTGTTACTGAGGGACACACAATTGTTACTCGGGGACACACAATTGTTACTCAGGGACACACAATTGTTACTGAGGGACACAGAATTGTTACTCAGGGACACAGAATTGTTACTCAAGGACAGACACAGAATTGTTACTGAGGGACACAGAATTGTTACTCAGGGACACAGAATCGTTGAATTAAAGAGTATGTCAGACAACACGCAGAGGAGTGGCAGAGGAGGCAATGTTTTAGGAGCGAGCAGACGTGGCAGCAGAGGAAGGGGTCGAGGCAGCACTAGTCGCAGCCAGAGGCCAGTGCTCCCGGTGTCATCCAGCGGTCGTGTCTCCACCGACAACCCTGCCGTCATCGATTGGTTGGCTCGGTCGTCTTCCTCTTCCCAGGTCACCTCTAACACCTACAGCCAACGGTCGGTGGGTACGTCAGACACAACCGTTAGTTGGCATGGCCCGGGAGCAAGCCCACTGAAATCACGTGTCCTCTACCTGCCCCTGTCCTTTGGTGTTCCCTCACCAAGCGAAGTATCGCATGCTGTGGGCTCAGCCCCACTGTACAGTGAAGAAGAGCTAACAGAGGGCGGTCAGGAACGGGGGGAGACATCCGCCTCTTCAGCAGCCAGGCGAAGAAGTACTGGCGAGGAGAGTGGCTCGGTAGCCGGTCTAGAGACAGGTCTGTCTCCTGACCCACACGCAGCCGAGGGGGCTAGTAGTGAGGCGGAGACCCTAATTGATGATGATGAGGCTGATCGCACTTGGCAGCCTCGTCGCCATCAGGCTATTGCTTCCGCATCATCAGGAGAAGAGGGTGCCAGCTTGGCAGCGAGCAAAACAGTCGGTGGGTTGCCCAGGAGGCAGCAGGGTCGCAGCAGTGTCAGTGGAGGCAAACGGCCACGGAGTAGAGCAGCAGCTCCACTGCAGCCTACCACCACGGCCAGTGGTGGTGCCGGTGTGCACGGAGGAAGTAGCAGTCAGCCAGTGAGGAGTAGCGGGGGCAAAGTTTCCTACTCGGCGGTGTGGCAAATTTTTGTCAAGCCGCCCGAGGAAGTAAACGTAGCCGTATGTCGACTATGTGGCCAGAAAGTCAAGCGTGGCCAGGGGGCCCATGTTGGGACTACAGCGTTGCGTCAGCATATGCAGCGTCGCCATTTGGTGGCCTGGGAAAACCGTGATAAAGATACGGCGGTTCTGCCTGCCTCCTCATGCTGCTGCCAGGTCCAGAGTGTCTCATGGGTCCCTGTACGGCCTCCCATTGCTGCTGTCTCCATCGCCACACTCTGCCATGTGCCACTTTCAGGTCTCCTCACACTGCTGGTGTGTTCCATTTTGTCATAGGGTGCTGGCAGTTTACGGGCCTCCCATTGCTGCTGCCAGGCCTGTAATCTGCCATGGGCCCCTGTACCGCCTCCTCATGCTGCTGCCAGGTCCAGAGTCTCTCATGGGTCCCTGTACGGCCTCCCATTGCTGCTGTCTCCATCGCCACACTCTGCCATGTGCCACTTTCAGGTCTCCTCACACTGCTGGTGTGTTCCATTTTGTCATAGGGTGCTGGCAGATTACGGGCCTCCCATTGCTGCTGCCAGGCCCGTAATCTGCCATGGGCCCCTGTACCGCCTCCTCATGCTGCTTCCAGGTACAGAGTGTCTAATGGGTCCCTGTACGGCCTCCCATTGCTGCTGTCTCCATCGCCACACTCTGCCATGTGCCACTTTCAGGTCTCCTCACACTGCTGGTGTGTTCCATTTTGTCATAGGGTGCTGGCAGATTACGGGCCTCCCATTGCTGCTGCCAGGCCTGTAATCTGCCATAGGCCCCTGTACCGCCTCCTCATGCTGCTGCCAGGTCCAGAGTGTCTCATGGGTCCCTGTACGGCCTCCCATTGCTGCTGTCTCCATCGCCACACTCTGCCATGTGCCACTTTCAGGTCTCCTCACACTGCTGGTGGGTTCCATTTTGTCATAGGGTGCTGGCAGATTACGGGCCTCCCATTGCTGCTGCCAGGCCTGTAATCTGCCATGGGCCCCTGTACCGCCTCCTCATGCTGCTGCCAGGTCCAGAATCTCTCATGGGTCCCTGTACGGCCTCCCATTGCTGCTGTCTCCATCGCCACACTCTGCCATGTGCCACTTTCAGGTCTCCTCACACTGCTGGTATGTTCCATTTTGTCATAGGATGCTGGCAGATTACGGGCCTCCCATTGCTGCTGCCAGGCCTGTAATCTGCCATGGGCCCCTGTACCGCCTCCTCATGCTGCTGCCAGGTCCAGAGTCTCTCATGGGTCCCTGTACGGCCTCCCATTGCTGCTGTCTCCATCGCCACACTCTGCCATGTGCCACTTTCAGGTCTCCTCACACTGCTGGTGTGTTCCATTTTGTCATAGGGTGCTGGCAGATTACGGGCCTCCCATTGCTGCTGCCAAGCCCGTAATCTGCCATAGGCCCCTGTACCGCCTCCTCATGCTGCTGCCAGGTACAGAGTGTCTAATGGGTCCCTGTACGGCCTCCCATTGCTGCTGTCTCCATCGCCACACTCTGCCATGTGCCACTTTCAGGTCTCCTCACACTGCTGGTGTGTTCCATTTTGTCATAGGGTGCTGGCAGATTACGGGCCTCCCATTGCTGCTGCCAGGCCTGTAATCTGCCATGGGCCCCTGTACCGCCTCCTCATGCTGCTGCCAGGTCCAGAGTCTCTCATGGGTCCCTGTACGGCCTCCCATTGCTGCTGTCTCCATCGCCACACTCTGCCATGTGCCACTTTCAGGTCTCGTCACACTGCTGGTGTGTTCCATTTTGTCATAGGGTGCTGGCAGATTACGGGCCTCCCATTGCTGCTGCCAGGCCTGTAATCTGCCATGGGCCCCTGTACCGCCTCCTCATGCTGCTGCCAGGTCCAGAGTCTCTCATGGGTCCCTGTACGGCCTCCCATTGCTTCTGTCTCCATCGCCACACTCTGCCATGTGCCACTTTCAGGTCTCCTCACACTGCTGGTGTGTTCCATTTTGTCATAGGGTGCTGGCAGATTACGGGCCTCCCATTGCTGCTGCCAGGCCCGTAATCTGCCATGGGCCCCCGTACCGCCTCCTCATGCTGCTGCCAGGTCCAGAGTGTGTCATGGGTCCCTGTATGGCCTCCAATTGCTGCTGTCTCCATCGCCACCCTCTGCCATGTGCCACTTTCAGGTCTCCTCACACTGCTGGTGTGTTCCATTTTGTCATAGGGTGCTGGCAGATTACGGGCCTCCCATTGCTGCTGCCAGGCCTGTAATCTGCCATGGGCCCCTGTACCGCCTCCTCATGCTGCTACCAGGTACAGAGTGTCTAATGGGTCCCAGTATGGCCTCCAATTGCTGCTGTCTCCATCGCCACCCTCTGCCATGTGCCACTTTCAGGTCTCCTCACACTGCTGGTGTGTTCCATTTTGTCATAGGGTGCTGGCAGATTACGGGCCTCCCATTGCTGCTGCCAGGCCTGTAATCTGCCATGGGCCCCTGTACCGCCTCCTTATGCTGCTGCCAGGTCCAGAGTCTCTCATGGGTCCCTGTACGGCCTCCCATTGCTGCTGTCTCCATCGCCACACTCTGCCATGTGCCACTTTCAGGTCTCCTCACACTGCTGGTGTGTTCCATTTTGTCATAGGGTGCTGGCAGATTACGGGCCTCCCATTGCTGCTGCCAGGCCCGTAATCTGCCATGGGCCCCCGTACCGACTCCTCATGCTGTGACGTTGCAACAAGGTGGAATTCAACCCTACATATGTTAACCGCCTTTACGAACAGCGAAAGGCCATCACCGATTTCCTGATGTTACAAGCGGATAAAGGTTCTCCCCTGTGTAACTTAGATGTCAGCCATTGGCAGCTCATGCGTGACACCTGCCGCTTGCTCAGGCCCTTTGAGGAGGCCACGCTATTCGTGAGTCGGCAGGACTATGGGATGAATGACGTCATTCCTCTGTTGCACGTCCTGGAACAAATGCTGTTAACAATGGCTGGTCAGGGTGCGGTAGACGTGGCGCACAGATCTCAACGCCACATGACCCCTGTGGGGGCAGGACAGGAAGAAGAGGAGGAGGTAGAGGAGGACATTGGTGCTCAGGAATTATTGAGTGAAATGGGTGGTTTTTCCACTCAGCGGACAGGAGTGGAGGAGCAGGAGCATCTGGTAGAGGAGGAGGAGGAGACAGAGGACCCAGACGCACCGTGGCAGTATGCTGTGGAGATGGAGGCAGGGAGTCCCTCGCATTCCTTGGCACAAATGGCCCATAGCATGCTCGGTTGCTTGCGTAGCGACAGCCGAATAATAACCATCAGACAGAGGGATGACTTTTGGCTGTCCACCTTGTTGGACCCTCGCTACCGTTCAAAAATGGTGGCCTTTTTCACACCTGCTGAGAGGGAGGCCAAAATAACGTACTATAAAAACCACCTATGTAGTCAGTTGGTCTCTGCCTTTCTGCGCCAACGTCCATCCTCAGACACTGTGGGCCCTGTGCACTCGCGTTCCGCTGCCATGGCAGCAGGGGAGGGGTGGGGTGGTAGGAGCAGTGGCAGCTCCACCAGCAGCAGCTGCCTCAGTCTGCAGTCGATGATGAGTAGCTTTCTTCACCAGCGCAGTGAGGAAACTACTAACCAGCCGCAGCAGCAGCAGCATCAGGTGGACCTGGAGCAGGACCTCAAACAACAGGCTCGGGCCTACTTGGACAGCACCCTGCCAACCGAGGTAGACAATCCCCTTGACTACTGGGCAACGAAACTTGACCTTTGGCCCCAACTAGCTGAATTTGCCCTTGAAAGGCTGTCATGCCCGGCCAGTAGCGTGGCATCGGAGCGCGTGTTTAGTGCGGCAGGAGGTATTGTAACTCCGCGGAGGACACGACTGTCCACCCAAAGTGTGGAGAGACTCACGTTTGTGAAAATGAATCAGGCGTGGATTAGTCTGGATTTCAAACCACCAGTTCCTGACACAACTGACTAAATCCGCCATGAATCATGCCCCAAACATGTTATTATTTTTAACATAGGCCTCTGTATGGCCTTCAATTTAAGCTGCTTACGCTTCGCCACTCAGCCATGGGCCCCTGTACCGCCTCCTCTTGCTGCTGCCAGGTCCAGAGTGTGTCATGGGTCCCTGTACGGCCTCCCATTGCTGCTGACTTCATCGCCAGACTCTGCCATGTGCCACTTTCAGGTCTCCTTACACTGTTGGTGGGTTCCATTTTGTCATAGGGTGCTGGCAGATTACGGGCCTCCCATTGCTGCTGCCAGGCCCGTAATCTGCCATGGGCCCCCGTACCGACTCCTCATGCTGTGACGTTGCAACAAGGTGGAATTCAACCCTACATATGTTAACCGCCTTTACGAACAGCGAAAGGCCATCACCGATTTCCTGATGTTACAAGCGGATAAAGGTACTCCCCTGTGTAACTTAGATGTCAGCCATTGGCAGCTCATGCGTGACACCTGCCGCTTGCTCAGGCCCTTTGAGGAGGCCACGCTATTCGTGAGTCGGCAGGACTATGGGATGAACGACGTCATTCCTCTGTTGCACGTCCTGGAACAAATGCTGTTAACAATGGCTGGTCAGGGTGCGGTAGACGTGGCGCACAGATCTCAACGCCACATGACCCCTGTGGGGGCAGGACAGGAAGAAGAGGAGGAGGTAGAGGAGGACATTGGTGCTCAGGAATTATTGAGTGAAATGGGTGGTTTTTCCACTCAGCGGACAGGAGTGTAGGAGCAGGAGCATCTGGTAGAGGAGGAGACAGAGGACCCAGACGCACCGTGGCAGTATGCTGTGGAGATGGAGGCAGGGAGTCCCTCGCATTCCTTGGCACAAATGGCCCATAGCATGCTCGGTTGCTTGCGTAGCGACAGCCGAATAATAACCATCAGACAGAGGGATGACTTTTGGCTGTCCACCTTGTTGGACCCTCGCTACCGTTCAAAAATGGTGGCCTTTTTCACACCTGCTGAGAGGGAGGCCAAAATAACGTACTATAAAAACCACCTATGTAGTCAGTTGGTCTCTGCCTTTCTGCGCCAACGTCCATCCTCAGACACTGTGGGCCCTGTGCACTCGCGTTCCGCTGCCATGGCAGCAGGGGAGGGGTGGGGTGGTAGGAGCAGTGGCAGCTCCACCAGCAGCAGCTGCCTCAGTCTGCAGTCGATGATGAGTAGCTTTCTTCACCAGCGCAGTGAGGAAACTACTAACCAGCCGCAGCAGCAGCAGCATCAGGTGGACCTGGAGCAGGACCTCAAACAACAGGCTCGGGCCTACTTGGACAGCACCCTGCCAACCGAGGTAGACAATCCCCTTGACTACTGGGCAACGAAACTTGACCTTTGGCCCCAACTAGCTGAATTTGCCCTTGAAAGGCTGTCATGCCCGGCCAGTAGCGTGGCATCGGAGCGCGTGTTTAGTGCGGCAGGAGGTATTGTAACTCCGCGGAGGACACGACTGTCCACCCAAAGTGTGGAGAGACTCACGTTTGTGAAAATGAATCAGGCGTGGATTAGTCTGGATTTCAAACCACCAGTTCCTGACACAACTGACTAAATCCGCCATGAATCATGCCCCAAACATGTTATTATTTTTAACATAGGCCTCTGTATGGCCTTCAATTTAAGCTGCTTACGCTTCGCCACTCAGCCATGGGCCCCTGTACCGCCTCCTCTTGCTGCTGCCAGGTCCAGAGTGTGTCATGGGTCCCTGTACGGCCTCCCATTGCTGCTGACTTCATCGCCAGACTCTGCCATGTGCCACTTTCAGGTCTCCTTACACTGTTGGTGGGTTCCATTTTGTCATAGGGTGCTGGCAGATTACGGGCCTCCCATTGCTGCTGCCAGGCCCGTAATCTGCCATGGGCCCCCGTACCGCCTCCTCATGCTGCTGCCAGGTCCAGAGTGTGTCATGGGTCCCTGTACGGCCTCCCATTGCTGCTGTCTCCATCGCCACACTCTGCCATGTGCCACTTTCAGGTCTCCTCACACTGCTGGTGGGTTCCATTTTGTCATAGGGTGCTGGCAGATTACGGGCCTCCCATTGCTGCTGCCAGGCCCGTAATCTGCCATGGGCCCCCGTACCGCCTCCTCATGCTGCTGCCAGGTCCAGAGTGTCTCATGGGTCCCTGTACGGCCTCCCATTGCTGCTGTCTCCATCGCCACACTCTGCCATGTGCCACTTTCAGGTCTCCTCACACTGCTGGTGGGTTCCATTTTGTCATAGGGTGCTGGCAGATTACGGGCCTCCCATTGCTGCTGCCAGGCCCGTAATCTGCCATGGGCCCCCGTACCGCCTCCTCATGCTGCTGCCAGGTCCAGAGTGTGTCATGGGTCCCTGTACGGCCTCCCATTGCTGCTGTCTCCATCGCCACACTCTGCCATGTGCCACTTTCAGGTCTCCTCACACTGCTGGTGGGTTCCATTTTGTCATAGGGTGCTGGCAGATTACGGGCCTCCCATTGCTGCTGCCAGGCCCGTAATCTGCCATGGGCCCCCGTACCGCCTCCTCATGCTGCTGCCAGGTCCAGAGTGTCTCATGGGTCCCTGTACGGCCTCCCATTGCTGCTGTCTCCATCGCCACACTCTGCCATGTGCCACTTTCAGGTCTCCTCACACTGCTGGTGGGTTCCGTTTTGTCATAGGGTGCTGGCAGATTACGGGCCTCCCATTGCTGCTGCCAGGCCCGTAATCTGCCATGGGCCCCCGTACCGCCTCCTCATGCTGCTGCCAGGTCCAGAGTGTGTCATGGGTCCCTGTACGGCCTCCCATTGCTGCTGTCTCCATCGCCACACTCTGCCATGTGCCACTTTCAGGTCTCCTCACACTGCTGGTGGGTTCCATTTTGTCATAGGGTGCTGGCAGATTACGGGCCTCCCATTGCTGCTGCCAGGCCCGTAATCTGCCATGGGCCCCCGTACCGCCTCCTCATGCTGCTGCCAGGTCCAGAGTGTCTCATGGGTCCCTGTACGGCCTCCCATTGCTGCTGTCTCCATCGCCACACTCTGCCATGTGCCACTTTCAGGTCTCCTCACACTGCTGGTGGGTTCCATTTTGTCATAGGGTGCTGGCAGATTACGGGCCTCCCATTGCTGCTGCCAGGCCCGTAATCTGCCATGGGCCCCCGTACCGCCTCCTCATGCTGCTGCCAGGTCCAGAGTGTCTCATGGGTCCCTGTACGGCCTCCCATTGCTGCTGTCTCCATCGCCACACTCTGCCATGTGCCACTTTCAGGTCTCCTCACACTGCTGGTGGGTTCCATTTTTGTCATACGGTGCTGTATGGCCTCCCATTGCTGCTGCCTCCACCGCCACACTGTGGCTCCACACTCTGGTTTTGGCCCCGTGACTGCCCAAATGAGTGAAGTGTGCGGTGATTCTAAGATCGACGGCACTCATCTGCATGTCATACTGACTGACAGTATTATTTCTCTTCCCCAGCAGACTCCAAGGGCATTTAAATTAAAGGTACAGTGTTCTGCACTAATATAAAGGCTCTCTGAAGCCTAGAAACCCTTTTTATAAGTTAAATTCGCAGCGAATATATTCGCATCGAATCTAATTTAATCCTCGAATTCGCCGAATCAGCCGAATCGAATTTTTGAATACTTCGCTCATCTCTATTCAAGACGTAAATGCTGAACATTAATGATGCCAGACCAACATGGCATGAGGTTTCTGGAGAGACTGGAAGAAGGCATGTTCAGAAGGAAAAAAGGAAAGGAAATAAATACTGAAAATCCTAATCTTGCAAGGATTTACTTTGTTTTACTCTGTAGATCACTAGAGATGAGCGAATCGAAGTATCCGAAGTGGAATTCGAGTCGAATATCGGAAAAATTTCGATTCGTGCCGAATCCGAAAAATAGCCTAATTCGGACGCGCGAATCGAAATTTTTCAGAAAATGGCGGCGACATGTGCGGCGACGGAGCGGGGATGTCTGGGAAGGCGCGCAGACAAGGCGCGCTGACCCATAATGCATTCCTCAACTACATGTGATCGCATCAGCCAATCAGCAGCCAGCCAGCCAGCACTGTGTAATGGTCGAGCTATAAATAGCGGCCATTTTGGAATTCTTCATTTGCCTGCAGTTATTGAACAGAGGCAGACCGCTCTGTACTAGGGACAGGGACAGAGTTAGGGCCACAGAAACGATAATTGGGGACAGAGAAAAGTTACTTAGGGACAGAGAACCATTACTCAGGGACACAGACTTGTTAATGAGGGCCACAGAATCGTTATTTAGGGACAAAGAAACGCTAGTTAGGGCCACAGAATTCATAATCAGGGACAGACAGAATTGTTACTCAGTGCCAGAGAATTGTTACTTAGGGCCACAGAAACGTTATTAGGGCCACAGAATTGTTACTCAGGGACAGACAGAATTGTTACTGAGTGCCAGAGAATTGTTACTCAGGGACAGACAGAATTGTTACTGAGTGCCAGAGAATTGTTACTTAGGGCCACAGAAACTTTAATTAGGGCCACAGAATTTTTACTCAGGGACAGACAGAATTGTTACTGAGTGCCAGAGAATTGTTACTCAGGGACAGACAGAATTGTTACTGAGTGCCAGAGAATTGTTACTTAGGGCCCCAGAAACTTTACTTAGGGCCACAGAATTTTTACTCAGGGACAGACAGAATTGTTACTGAGTGCCAGAGAATTGTTACTCAGGGACAGACAGAATTGTTACTGAGTGCCAGAGAATTGTTACTTAGGGCCACAGAAACTTTACTTAGGGCCACAGAATTTTTACTCAGGGACAGACAGAATTGTTACTGAGTGCCAGAGAATTGTTACTCAGGGACAGACAGAATTGTTACTGAGTGCCAGAGAATTGTTACTTAGGGCCACAGAAACTTTACTTAGGGCCACAGAATTGTTACTCGCACAGACACAGAATTGTTACTCGCACAGACACAGAATTGTTACTGAAGGCCACAGAACTGTTACTTAGGGCCACAGAATTGTTACTCGCACAGACACAGAATTGTTACTCGCACAGACACAGAACTGTTACTGAGGGCCACAGAACTGTTACTTAGGGCCACAGAATTGTTACTCGCACAGACACAGAATTGTTACTCAGGGCCACAGAACTGTTACTTAGGGACAAAGAAACGCTAGTTAGGGCCACAGAATTCATACTCAGGGACAGACAGAATTGTTACGGAGTGCCAGAGAATTGTTACTCTGGGCCACAGAAACTTTACTTAGGGCCACAGAATTTTTACTCAGGGACAGACAGAATTGTTACTGAGTGCCAGAGAATTGTTACTCAGGGACAGACAGAATTGTTACGGAGTGCCAGAGAATTGTTACTCAGGGCCACAGAAACTTTACTTAGGGCCACAGAATTTTTACTCAGGGACAGACAGAATTGTTACTGAGTGCCAGAGAATTGTTACTCAGGGACAGACAGAATTGTTACGGAGTGCCAGAGAATTGTTACTTAGGGCCACAGAAACTTTACTTAGGGCCACAGAATTGTTACTCGCACAGACACAGAATTGTTACTCGCACAGACACAGAACTGTTACTGAGGGCCACAGAAACTTTACTTAGGGACAAAGAAACGCTAGTTAGGGCCACGGAATTCATACTCAGGGACAGACAGAATTGTTACGGAGTGCCAGAGAATTGTTACTCAGGGCCACAGAAACTTTACTTAGGGCCACAGAATTTTTACTCAGGGACAGACAGAATTGTTACTGAGTGCCAGAGAATTGTTACTCAGGGACAGACAGAATTGTTACGGAGTGTCAGAGAATTGTTACTCAGGGACAGACAGAATTGTTACTGAGTGCCAGAGAATTGTTACTTAGGGCCACAGAAACTTTAATTAGGGCCACAGAATTTTTACTCAGGGACAGACAGAATTGTTACTGAGTGCCAGAGAATTGTTACTCAGGGACAGACAGAATTGTTACTGAGTGCCAGAGAATTGTTACTTAGGGCCACAGAAACTTTACTTAGGGCCACAGAATTTTTACTCAGGGACAGACAGAATTGTTACTGAGTGCCAGAGAATTGTTACTCAGGGACAGACAGAATTGTTACTGAGTGCCAGAGAATTGTTACTCAGGGCCCCAGAAACTTTACTTAGGGCCACAGAATTTTTACTCAGGGACAGACAGAATTGTTACTGAGTGCCAGAGAATTGTTACTCAGGGACAGACAGAATTGTTACTGAGTGCCAGAGAATTGTTACTTAGGGCCACAGAAACTTTACTTAGGGCCACAGAATTGTTACTCGCACAGACACAGAATTGTTACTCGCACAGACACAGAATTGTTACTGAAGGCCACAGAACTGTTACTTAGGGCCACAGAATTGTTACTCGCACAGACACAGAATTGTTACTCGCACAGACACAGAACTGTTACTGAGGGCCACAGAACTGTTACTTAGGGCCACAGAATTGTTACTCGCACAGACACAGAATTGTTACTCAGGGCCACAGAACTGTTACTTAGGGACAAAGAAACGCTAGTTAGGGCCACAGAATTCATACTCAGGGACAGACAGAATTGTTACGGAGTGCCAGAGAATTGTTACTCAGGGCCACAGAAACTTTACTTAGGGCCACAGAATTTTTACTCAGGGACAGACAGAATTGTTACTGAGTGCCAGAGAATTGTTACTCAGGGACAGACAGAATTGTTACGGAGTGCCAGAGAATTGTTACTCAGGGACAGACAGAATTGTTACTGAGTGCCAGAGAATTGTTACTTAGGGCCACAGAAACTTTAATTAGGGCCACAGAATTTTTACTCAGGGACAGACAGAATTGTTACTGAGTGCCAGAGAATTGTTACTCAGGGACAGACAGAATTGTTACGGAGTGCCAGAGAATTGTTACTCAGGGCCACAGAAACTTTACTTAGGGCCACAGAATTTTTACTCAGGGACAGACAGAATTGTTACTGAGTGCCAGAGAATTGTTACTCAGGGACAGACAGAATTGTTACGGAGTGCCAGAGAATTGTTACTCAGGGCCACAGAAACTTTACTTAGGGCCACAGAATTTTTACTCAGGGACAGACAGAATTGTTACTGAGTGCCAGAGAATTGTTACTCAGGGACAGACAGAATTGTTACGGAGTGCCAGAGAATTGTTACTCAGGGACAGACAGAATTGTTACTGAGTGCCAGAGAATTGTTACTTAGGGCAACAGAAACTTTAATTAGGGCCACAGAATTTTTACTCAGGGACAGACAGAATTGTTACTGAGTGCCAGAGAATTGTTACTCAGGGACAGACAGAATTGTTACCGAGTGCCAGAGAATTGTTACTCAGGGACAGACAGAATTGTTACTGAGTGCCAGAGAATTGTTACTTAGGGCCACAGAAACTTTAATTAGGGCCACAGAATTTTTACTCAGGGACAGACAGAATTGTTACTGAGTGCCAGAGAATTGTTACTCAGGGACAGACAGAATTGTTACGGAGTGCCAGAGAATTGTTACTCAGGGCCACAGAAACTTTACTTAGGGCCACAGAATTTTTACTCAGGGACAGACAGAATTGTTACTGAGTGCCAGAGAATTGTTACTCAGGGACAGACAGAATTGTTACGGAGTGCCAGAGAATTGTTACTCAGGGACAGACAGAATTGTTACTGAGTGCCAGAGAATTGTTACTTAGGGCCACAGAAACTTTAATTAGGGCCACAGAATTTTTACTCAGGGACAGACAGAATTGTTACTGAGTGCCAGAGAATTGTTACTCAGGGACAGACAGAATTGTTACGGAGTGCCAGAGAATTGTTACTCAGGGACAGACAGAATTGTTACTGAGTGCCAGAGAATTGTTACTTAGGGCCACAGAAACTTTAATTAGGGCCACAGAATTTTTACTCAGGGACAGACAGAATTGTTACTGAGTGCCAGAGAATTGTTACTCAGGGACAGACAGAATTGTTACGGAGTGCCAGAGAATTGTTACTCAGGGCCACAGAAACTTTACTTAGGGCCACAGAATTTTTACTCAGGGACAGACAGAATTGTTACTGAGTGCCAGAGAATTGTTACTCAGGGACAGACAGAATTGTTACTGAGTGCCAGATAATTGTTACTCAGGGCCCCAGAAACTTTACTTAGGGCCACAGAATTTTTACTCAGGGACAGACAGAATTGTTACTGAGTGCCAGAGAATTGTTACTCAGGGACAGACAGAATTGTTACTGAGTGCCAGAGAATTGTTACTTAGGGCCACAGAAACTTTACTTAGGGCCACAGAATTGTTACTCGCACAGACACAGAATTGTTACTCGCACAGACACAGAATTGTTACTGAGGGCCACAGAACTGTTACTTGGGGCCACAGAAACGTTAATCAGGGACACAGAATTGTTACTGAGGGCCACAGAACTGTTACTTAGGGCCACAGAATTGTTACTCGCACAGACACAGAATTGTTACTCAGGGACACAGAATTGTTACTCAGGGACACATAATCGTTTAATTAAAGAGTATGTCAGACAACATGCAGAGGAGTGGCAGAGGAGGCAATGTTTTAGGAGCGAGCAGACGTGGCAGCAGAGGAAGGGGTCGAGGCAGCACTATTCGCAGCCAGAGGCCAGTGCTCCCGGTGTCATCCAGCGGTCGTGTCTCCACCGACAACCCTGCCGTCGTCGATTGGTTGGCTCGGTCGTCTTCCTCTTCCCAGGTCACCTCTGACACCTACAGCCAACGGTCGGTGGGTACGTCAGACACAACCGTTAGTTGGCATGGCCCGGGACCTAGCCCACTGAAATCACGTGTCCTCTACCTGTCCCTGTCCTTTGGTGTTCCCTCACCAAGCGAAGTATCGCATGCTGTGGGCTCAGCCCCACTGTACAGTGAGGAAGAGCTAACAGAGGGCGGTCAGGAACGGGGGGAGACATCCGCCTTTTCAGCAGCTAGGCGAAGAAGTAGTGGCGAGGAGAGTGGCCCGGTAGCCGGTCTAGAGACAGGTCTGTCTCCTGACCCAGACGCAGCCGAGGGGGCTAGTAGTGAGGCGGAGACCCTACTTGATGATGAGGAGGTTGATCGCACTTGGCAGCCTCGTCGTCATCAGGCAATTTCTTCCGCATCATCAGGAGAAGAGGGTGGCAGCTTGGCAGTGAGCGAAACAGTCGGTGGGTTGCCCAGGAGACAGCAGCAGGGTCGCAGCAGTGTCAGTGGAAGCAGTGTCAGTGGAGCCAAACGGCCACGGAGTAGAGCACCAGCTCCACTGCAGCCTACCACCACGGCCAGTAGTGGTGCCGGTGTGCACGGAGGAAGCAGCAGTCAGCCAGTGAGGAGTATCGGGGGCAAAGTTTCCTACTCGGCGGTGTGGCAATTTTTCGTCAAGCCGCCCGAGGAAGTAAACGTAGCCGTATGTCGACTATGTGGCCAGAAAGTCAAGCGTGGCCAGGGGGCCCATGTTGGGACTATTTGGGCCATGTTGGGACAATGGGAGACCTCCCATTGCTGCTGTCTCCATCGCCACACTCTGCCATGTGCCACTTTCAGGTCTCCTCACACACTGCTGGTGTGTTCAGTTTTTTGACATAGGGTGCTGGCAGATTACGGGCCTCCCATAGCTGCTGCCAGGCCCCTAATCTGCCATAGGCCCCTATATACCGCCTCCTCATGCTGCTGCCAGGTCCAGAGTCTGTCATGGGTCCCTGTATGGCCTCCCATTGCTGCTGTCTCCATCGCCACACTCTGCCATGTGCCACTTTCAGGTCTCCTCACACACTGCTGGTGTGTAGAATTTTTTGACATAGGGTGCTGGCAGATTACGGGCCTCCCATTGCTGCTGCCAGGCCCCTAATCTGCCATGGGCCCCTATATACCGCCTCCTCATGCTGCTGCCAGGTCCAGAGTCTGTCATGGGTCCCTGTACGGCCTCCCATTGCTGCTGTCTCCATCGCCACACTCTGCCATGTGCCACTTTCAGGTCTCCTCACACACTGCTGGTGTGTAGAATTTTTTGACATAGGGTGCTGGCAGATTATGGGCCTCCCATAGCTGCTGCCAGGCCCCTAATCTGCCATGGGCCCCTATATACCGCCTCCTCATGCTGCTGCCAGGTCCACAGTGTCTCATGCCATGTGCCACTTTCAGGTCTCCTCACACTGCTGGTGTGTTGAATTTTTTGACATAGGGTGCTGGCAGATTATGGGCCTCCTATAGCTGCTGCCAGGCCCCTAATCTGCCATAGGCCCCTATATACCGCTTCCTCATGCTGCTGCCAGGTCCAGAGTCTGTCATGGGTCCCTGTACGGCCTCCCATTGCTGCTGTCTCCATCGCCACACTCTGCCATCTGCCACTTTCAGGTCTCCTCACACACTGCTGGTGTGTAGAATTTTTTGACATAGGGTGCTGGCAGATTACGGGCCTCCCATTGCTGCTGCCAGGCCCCTAATCTGCCATGGGCCCCTATATACCGCCTCCTCATGCTGCTGCCAGGTCCAGAGTCTGTCATGGGTCCCTGTACGGCCTCCCATTGCTGCTGTCTCCATCGCCACACTCTGCCATGTGCCACTTTCAGGTCTCCTCACACACTGCTGGTGTGTAGAATTTTTTGACATAGGGTGTTGGCAGATTACGGGCCTCCCATTGCTGCTGCCAGGCCCCTAATCTGCCATGGGCCCCTATATACCGCCTCCTCATGCTGCTGCCAGGTCCAGAGTCTGTCATGGGTCCCTGTACGGCCTCCCATTGCTGCTGTCTCCATCGCCACACTCTGCCATGTGCCACTTTCAGGTCTCCTCACACACTGCTGGTGTGTAGAATTTTTTGACATAGGGTGTTGGCAGATTACGGGCCTCCCATTGCTGCTGCCAAGCCCCTAATCTGCCATGGGCCCCTATATACCGCCTCCTCATGCTGCTGCCAGGTCCAGAGTCTGTCATGGGTCCCTGTACGGCCTCCCATTGCTGCTGTCTCCATCGCCACACTCTGCCATGTGCCACTTTCAGGTCTCCTCACACACTGCTGGTGTGTAGAATTTTTTGACATAGGGTGCTGGCAGATTACGGGCCTCCCATTGCTGCTGCCAGGCCCCTAATCTGCCATGGGCCCCTATATACCGCCTCCTCATGCTGCTGCCAGGTCCAGAGTCTGTCATGGGTCCCTGTACGGCCTCCCATTGCTGCTGTCTCCATCGCCACACTCTGCCATGTGCCACTTTCAGGTCTCCTCACACACTGCTGGTGTGTAGAATTTTTTGACATAGGGTGCTGGCAGATTATGGGCCTCCCATAGCTGCTGCCAGGCCCCTAATCTGCCATGGGCCCCTATATACCGCCTCCTCATGCTGCTGCCAGGTCCACAGTGTCTCATGCCATGTGCCACTTTCAGGTCTCCTCACACTGCTGGTGTGTTGAATTTTTTGACATAGGGTGCTGGCAGATTATGGGCCTCCTATAGCTGCTGCCAGGCCCCTAATCTGCCATAGGCCCCTATATACCGCTTCCTCATGCTGCTGCCAGGTCCAGAGTCTGTCATGGGTCCCTGTACGGCCTCCCATTGCTGCTGTCTCCATCGCCACACTCTGCCATGTGCCACTTTCAGGTCTCCTCACACACTGCTGGTGTGTACAATTTTTTGACATAGGGTGCTGGCAGATTATGGGCCTCCTATAGCTGCTGCCAGGCCCCTAATCTGCCATAGGCCCCTATATACCGCTTCCTCATGCTGCTGCCAGGTCCAGAGTCTGTCATGGGTCCCTGTACGGCCTCCCATTGCTGCTGTCTCCATCGCCACACTCTGCCATGTGCCACTTTCAGGTCTCCTCACACACTGCTGGTGTGTAGAATTTTTTGACATAGGGTGCTGGCAGATTACGGGCCTCCCATTGCTGCTGCCAGGCCCCTAATCTGCCATGGGCCCCTATATACCGCCTCCTCATGCTGCTGCCAGGTCCAGAGTCTGTCATGGGTCCCTGTACGGCCTCCCATTGCTGCTGTCTCCATCGCCACACTCTGCCATGTGCCACTTTCAGGTCTCCTCACACACTGCTGGTGTGTAGAATTTTTTGACATAGGGTGCTGGCAGATTACGGGCCTCCCATTGCTGCTGCCAGGCCCCTAATCTGCCATGGGCCCCTATATACCGCCTCCTCATGCTGCTGCCAGGTCCACAGTGTCTCATGCCATGTGCCACTTTCAGGTCTCCTCACACTGCTGGTGTGTTGAATTTTTTGACATAGGGTGCTGGCAGATTATGGGCCTCCTATAGCTGCTGCCAGGCCCCTAATCTGCCATAGGCCCCTATATACCGCTTCCTCATGCTGCTGCCAGGTCCAGAGTCTGTCATGGGTCCCTGTACGGCCTCCCATTGCTGCTGTCTCCATCGCCACACTCTGCCATGTGCCACTTTCAGGTCTCCTCACACACTGCTGGTGTGTAGAATTTTTTGACATAGGGTGCTGGCAGATTACGGGCCTCCCATTGCTGCTGCCAGGCCCCTAATCTGCCATGGGCCCCTATATACCGCCTCCTCATGCTGCTGCCAGGTCCAGAGTCTGTCATGGGTCCCTGTACGGCCTCCCATTGCTGCTGTCTCCATCGCCACACTCTGCCATGTGCCACTTTCAGGTCTCCTCACACACTGCTGGTGTGTAGAATTTTTTTGACATAGGGTGCTGGCAGATTACGGGCCTCCCATTGCTGCTGCCAGGCCCCTAATCTGCCATGGGCCCCTATATACCGCCTCCTCATGCTGCTGCCAGGTCCAGAGTCTGTCATGGGTCCCTGTACGGCCTCCCATTGCTGCTGTCTCCATCGCCACACTCTGCCATGTGCCACTTTCAGGTCTCCTCACACACTGCTGGTGTGTAGAATTTTTTGACATAGGGTGCTGGCAGATTATGGGCCTCCCATAGCTGCTGCCAGGCCCCTAATCTGCCATGGGCCCCTATATACCGCCTCCTCATGCTGCTGCCAGGTCCACAGTGTCTCATGCCATGTGCCACTTTCAGGTCTCCTCACACTGCTGGTGTGTTGAATTTTTTGACATAGGGTGCTGGCAGATTATGGGCCTCCTATAGCTGCTGCCAGGCCCCTAATCTGCCATAGGCCCCTATATACCGCTTCCTCATGCTGCTGCCAGGTCCAGAGTCTGTCATGGGTCCCTGTACGGCCTCCCATTGCTGCTGTCTCCATCGCCACACTCTGCCATGTGCCACTTTCAGGTCTCCTCACACACTGCTGGTGTGTAGAATTTTTTGACATAGGGTGCTGGCAGATTACGGGCCTCCCATTGCTGCTGCCAGGCCCCTAATCTGCCATGGGCCCCTATATACCGCCTCCTCATGCTGCTGCCAGGTCCAGAGTCTGTCATGGGTCCCTGTACGGCCTCCCATTGCTGCTGTCTCCATCGCCACACTCTGCCATGTGCCACTTTCAGGTCTCCTCACACACTGCTGGTGTGTAGAATTTTTTGACATAGGGTGCTGGCAGATTATGGGCCTCCCATAGCTGCTGCCAGGCCCCTAATCTGCCATGGGCCCCTATATACCGCCTCCTCATGCTGCTGCCAGGTCCACAGTGTCTCATGCCATGTGCCACTTTCAGGTCTCCTCACACTGCTGGTGTGTTGAATTTTTTGACATAGGGTGCTGGCAGATTATGGGCCTCCTATAGCTGCTGCCAGGCCCCTAATCTGCCATAGGCCCCTATATACCGCTTCCTCATGCTGCTGCCAGGTCCAGAGTCTGTCATGGGTCCCTGTACGGCCTCCCATTGCTGCTGTCTCCATCGCCACACTCTGCCATGTGCCACTTTCAGGTCTCCTCACACACTGCTGGTGTGTAGAATTTTTTGACATAGGGTGCTGGCAGATTACGGGCCTCCCATTGCTGCTGCCAGGCCCCTAATCTGCCATGGGCCCCTATATACCGCCTCCTCATGCTGCTGCCAGGTCCAGAGTCTGTCATGGGTCCCTGTACGGCCTCCCATTGCTGCTGTCTCCATCGCCACACTCTGCCATGTGCCACTTTCAGGTCTCCTCACACACTGCTGGTGTGTAGAATTTTTTGACATAGGGTGCTGGCAGATTATGGGCCTCCCATAGCTGCTGCCAGGCCCCTAATCTGCCATGGGCCCCTATATACCGCCTCCTCATGCTGCTGCCAGGTCCACAGTGTCTCATGCCATGTGCCACTTTCAGGTCTCCTCACACTGCTGGTGTGTTGAATTTTTTGACATAGGGTGCTGGCAGATTATGGGCCTCCTATAGCTGCTGCCAGGCCCCTAATCTGCCATAGGCCCCTATATACCGCTTCCTCATGCTGCTGCCAGGTCCAGAGTCTGTCATGGGTCCCTGTACGGCCTCCCATTGCTGCTGTCTCCATCGCCACACTCTGCCATGTGCCACTTTCAGGTCTCCTCACACACTGCTGGTGTGTAGAATTTTTTGACATAGGGTGCTGGCAGATTACGGGCCTCCCATTGCTTCTGCCAGGCCCCTAATCTGCCATGGGCCCCTATATATCGCCTCCTCATGCTGCTGCCAGGTCCAGAGTCTGTCATGGGTCCCTGTACGGCCTCCCATTGCTGCTGTCTCCATCGCCACACTCTGCCATGTGCCACTTTCAGGTCTCCTCACACACTGCTGGTGTGTAGAATTTTTTGACATAGGGTGCTGGCAGATTACGGGCCTCCCATTGCTGCTGCCAGGCCCCTAATCTGCCATGGGCCCCTATATACCGCCTCCTCATGCTGCTGCCAGGTCCAGAGTCTGTCATGGGTCCCTGTACGGCCTCCCATTGCTGCTGTCTCCATCGCCACACTCTGCCATGTGCCACTTTCAGGTCTCCTCACACACTGCTGGTGTGTAGAATTTTTTGACATAGGGTGTTGGCAGATTACGGGCCTCCCATTGCTGCTGCCAGGCACGTAATCTGCCATGGGCCCCCGTACCGACTCCTCATGCTGTGACGTTGCAACAAGGTGGAATTCAACCCTACATATGTTAGACCGCCTTTACGAACAGCGAAAGGCCATCACCGATTTCCTGATGTTAAAAGCGGATAAAGGTGCTCCCTGTGTAACTTAGATGTCAGCCATTGGCAGCTCATGCGTGACACCTGCACTTGCTCAGGCCCTTTGAGGAGGCCACGCTATTCGTGAGTCGGCAGGACTATGGGATGAACGACGTCATTCCTCTGTTGCACGTCCTGGAACAAATGCTGTTAACAATGGCTGGTCAGGGTGCGGTAGACGTGGCGCACAGATCTCAACGCCACATGACCCCTGTGGGGGCAGGACAGGAAGAAGAGGAGGAGGTAGAGGAGGACATTGGTGCTCAGGAATTATTGAGTGAAATGGGTGGTTTTTCCACTCAGCGGACAGGAGTGGAGGAGCAGGAGCATCTGGTAGAGGAGGAGGAGGAGGAGGAGACAGAGGACCCAGACGCACCGTGGCAGTATGCTGTGGAGATGGAGGCAGGGAGTCCCTCGCATTCCTTGGCACAAATGGCCCATAGCATGCTCGCTTGCTTGCGTAGCGACAGCCGAATAATAACCATCAGACAGAGGGATGACTTTTGGCTGTCCACCTTGTTGGACCCTCGCTACCGTTCAAAAATGGTGGCCTTTTTCACACCTGCTGAGAGGGAGGCCAAAATAACGTACTATAAAAACCACCTATGTAGTCAGCTGGTCTCTGCCTGTCTGCGCCAACGTCCATCCTCAGACACTGTGGGCCCTGTGCGCTCGCGTTCCGCTGCCATGGCAGCAGGGGAGGGGTGGGGTGGTAGGAGCAGTGGCAGCTCCACCAGCAGCGGCTGCCTCAGTCTGCAGTCGATGATGAGTAGCTTTCTTCACCAGCGCAGTGAGGAAACTACTAACCAGCCGCAGCAGCAGCAGCATCAGGTGGACCTGGAGCAGGACCTCAAACAACAGGCTTAGGCCTACTTGGACAGCACCCTGCCAACCGAGGTAGACAATCCCCTTGACTACTGGGCAACGAAACTTGACCTTTGGCCCCAACTAGCTGAATTTGCCCTTGAAAGGCTGTCATGCCCGGCCAGTAGCGTGGCATCGGAGCGCGTGTTTAGTGCGGCAGGAGGTATTGCAACTCCGCGGAGGACACGACTGTCCACCCAAAGTGTGGAGAGACTGACGTTTGTGAAAATGAATCAGGCGTGGATTAGTCTGGATTTCAAACCACCAGTTCCTGACACAACTGCCTAAATCCGCCATGAATCATGCCCCAAACATGTGCCACTTTCAGGTCTCCTCACACTGCTGGTGTGTTCCATTTTTTGTCATAGGGTGCTGGCAGATTACGGGCCTCCCATAGCTGCTGCCAGGCCCCTAATCTGCCATGGGCCCCTATACCGCCTCCTCATGCTGCTGCCAAGTCCAGAGTCTCTCATGGGTCCCTGTACGGCCTCCCATTGCTGCTGTCTCCATCGCCACACTCTGCCATGTGCCACTTTCAGGTATCCTCACACTGCTGGTGTATTCCATTTTTTGTCATAGGGTGCTGGCAGATTACGGGCCTCCCATAGCTGCTGCCAGGCCCCTAATCTGCCATGGGCCCCTATACCGCCTCCTCATGCTGCTGCCAGGTCCAGAGTCTGTCATGGGTCCCTGTACGGCCTCCCATTGCTGCTGTCTCCATCGCCACACTCTGCCATGTGCCACTTTCAGGTCTCCTCACACTGCTGGTGGGTTCCATTTTTTGTCATAGGGTGCTGGCAGATTACGGGCCTCCCATAGCTGCTGCCAGGCCCCTAATCTGCCATGGGCCCCCGTACCGACTCCTCATGCTGCTGCCAGGCCCGTAATCTGTCATGGGCCCCTGTTGTCGCTTGTTGGCATATTCCGCTCGTTCAGATGCTCCTTCTCCTGCTACTCCTCTTCACGGATTCCGTCAGCAGTCTTTCTTGGAATCCGTTTCCAAGAGACAACAGTTTGCGAGCACGCACCAGACGGTGCAGAAACTGAACGTCCTCCTGTCCAAGTTGCTGCTGCCAGGCTCGTAATCTGTCATGCGCCCCTGTACCGCCTCCTCATGCTGCTGCCAGGTCCAGAGTGTGTCATGGGCCCCCGTACCGACTCCAAATGCTGCTGCCAGGCCCGTAATCTGTCATGGGCCCCTGTACCGCCTCCCCATGCTGCTGCCAGGTCCAGATTGTGTCATGGGTCCCTGTACGGCCTCCCATTGCTGCTGCCAGGCCCGTAATCTGCCATGGGCCCCCGTACCGACTCCTCATGCTGCTGCCAGGCCCGTAATCTGCCATGGGCCCCTGTACCGCCTCCTCATGCTGCTGCCAGGTCCAGAGTGTGTCATGGGTCCCTGTACGGCCTCCCATTGCTGCTGTCTCTATCGCCACACTCTGCCATGTGCCACTTTCAGGTCTCCTCACACTGCTGGTGGTTTCCATTTTTGTCATAGGGTGCTGTATGGCCTCCCATTGCTGCTGCCTCCACCGCCACACTGTGGCTCCACACTCTGGTTTTGGCCCCGTGACTGCCCAAATGAGTGAAGTGTGCGGTGATTCTAAGATCGACGGCACTCATCTGCATGTCATACTGCCTGACAGTATTATTTCTCTTCCCCAGCAGACTCCAAGGGCATTTAAATTAAAGGTACAGTGTTCAGCACTAATATTAAGTCTCTCTGAAGCCTAGAAACACCCTTTTTTAAGTTAAATTCACAGCGAATATATTCGACTCGAATCGAAATTTTTCTACGAATTCGCCGAATCAGTCGAATCTAATTTTTGAATACTTCGCTCATCTCTATAGATCACCTGCAGGGGGGAGTTCAAAAGCTGTGACCCTTTGCATGGAAGCAGCGGTCTCTTTGCTTTGGTCTCACATGGTTCCTGCTGGGGCAGATCTACAGCAAAGCTTACACTCCTTTAGAAATCCTCAGAGCCTTGAACTGACTTTAGGATTAATTCTGTGAATTTGTGACATACAAGGAAGTACCTAAAAAGGTCTGTTAAATTTGTTTTAGATTAAATGGTAACTCCACTTTCGTTTGAAAAAAAGCAAATAAAAAAAAATAATATAGTGTATACAATTGCGATGCAAGTCACATTGTAATTGAATGTTATTACAAATTACCTTTCCTTTTTCAATCTGCAGCGCTGTAATGTTTTTGTAAAATGCAATGCAATATGCTTACCTGGAGGCACAGAACACAATATGCTTACCTGGATGTACAGAACACCCCCCAGAAATATAATTTCCTCCGTGTGTGATTGGCTCACTGATTTTCCCAGAAATTTGCACTAAGATACAAGTCAGAAGTCAGGCATCCCCTGCAACAGAAATGTCATTTTTAGTGAGATACTCCCAAAGGGCAATCCCATTTGAAGGGATGCAGATCTTGCCACTTTCATCCTTAGAGCCCTGTATGAAATCATTCCCATACAGATTCACTCTGCACATGGACACAGATAAACAAACATCTACTTCAGAATAACAAAAGGTAGGAATATGCAAAAAAGTTTGTTAAAACCCATGCAATGTACATCGATCACCCAGAGAGGAATGTTTTTTATCAGCAAAAGTGGAGTTACTCTTTAATTGTCAAGTTGATGAGCTCTGCATGGATGTTAAATGGCTGTCATCCAATACCAATGATTTGGGGTACACAAGCCCTGGCAGATATCTGCCATAGAAAAGGAAATTGGCTGGGCTGGAATTCTCTTCCGTGCAGACTATGAATCCTCTACAGCACAGGTGGCAAACACAAGGCCCGCAGGCCAAATCCATCCAACCAGGCATTGTTGTGTGGCCCGCAAATGGACGCCAGCTGCCACCTCCCAGCTCTTTCCCACTCTTACCGATGTCACTTGTAAACACAGAAACCTTCTGTGATAGTTGTGTTCTCAGCAGCTCCTGGATCCCTGAAGGCTCAGGGCAGTGCTCACTGAGGGGCACAGCAGGTACAGATCTAACAGAAGAATCTCCCTACAAGATGGCAGAAATGAATTCCGTTGTACTGGGGCCGTACACTCTGCCTACACAGGTAGTACAGCCCAATACACAGGGAGGGAGCCGCTTAGTAGAGATTGGAGGAAGCTTTGGGGAGGGGGGGTTAGGGTGGTGGAGATGTCAAGCAATTTGTGTGCAGAGGTGGGGGGATGCGGGGGAGTGGTGGGTGCAGAGTTCAGAACCCAGGAGGATGGGTGAAAATAAGATGTTGCACACTATGCATAGTGCATCCCTAAATTCTGCCCTCTGTACATAGTGTACCCCTAGACCCTACAATCTGTACACAGCAACCCCTGAATCCTGCACTCTGTACACAGTGCACCCTTAAACCCTGCACTCTGTACATAGCACACCCCTAAACCCTGCAGTCTGCACACAGCGCACTTCCGAACCCTGCACTCTGCACACAGCACACCCCTAAACCCTGCACTCTGTACATAACACATCCCTAGACCCTGCACTATGTACAGTACACAGTGCACTCCTAAACCCTGCACTCTGTACATAGCACACCCTTAGACCCTACACTCTGTACACAGTGCACCCCTGAACCCTTCACTCTGCAAACAGTACATCCCTAAACTCTGCACTCTGTACACAGCGCACCCCGTAAACCCTGCATTCTGTATGTAGTGCACCTCTAAACCCTGCACTCTGCACATAGTGTACTCCTAAACTCTGCACTCTGTACATAGCGCATTTCCAAACCCTGCAGTCTGTACATAGCGCACCCCTAAACCCTGCACTCTGTATGTAGCACACCCCTGAACCCTGCGCTCCAATAAAGTAAATACTTAGTCTTACAGATACAATTGGCCCACTGAGGACAACCACTGATGAAGCAGCCCCTGATGAATTTGAGTTTGACACCCCTGCTCTACAGCAAAACTACTGCTCTCATGACCCTGCATACAAGTAGGATAAGAGTATCTATGCAGTTTTTAGTCTATAGAAGAGCTTTGGGAAGATTCCTACATTTTGCTACTTTCAAAATAAATACACGGACTGTTGTCCACTATAGCTGAGTGCACATGTAATCAGGCTACTAAAATTGTTAGCAATTGATCAATTAATACACATATGGAACAAACGTCTCCCTATGGAGTGAGGTACCCAAGTAACATGTAAATGAAGTACTGATCATCACACAATGCTTCAGATACAGTATATGTAGTCAATTGCTACTACTATGTGCTACTCATGTACCTCACTCCATAGAAATAGATTTTTTGCATAAATGTTGCATTTAAATTTAAAGATTTTAGTAGCATGAAAAACCACCCATGTGCTCCCAGCCTACGAGATAATTTAATATAATAATATATTTTTTTCTTTGCAAAAATTATTTCAAATTTTGCTGTAAATCTCCACAAGTCCAGGGAAAAAAAACAAAAGACAAAGACATCTTCATCCTTATGATTGATGTATATGCTAAAGGAAGGAACAATATTTTCACTTGCAAAGCATATCCCATTGACAAAAGGCAAAATCTGCACCACAAAACCTTCATCTACTTGTCATAATGTACGTTGCAAAATTATATTTAGCTAAGAGTACCAAACAAACACTTGCCTGGTGCAGATAGTGTTGGTTTAGTAGGATGGGTACCTGAATAAGAAATCCTGTTCAGTATATAACACTAGCCTGTGATTACATGTATTCACCCTGCAGACAATTTCCCATAATGAGCAGACAATCGTGAAAGTAGACAAGCCCATGGTAAGTTAAACAGTGGAATCCACAGTTGTTATTTCTCTTTTTTTCCTCTTACAAAGTTTACTGAATTAAGTAAATAAGCAAATGTGCTTCTCAAGTGCAGTTGACTTTAGTGATTTACGGTAATTATACTGTCTATACCTTGTTTTCTATGCTTACTGCATATATCTAATAATAAACACAACAGTGACCTTGAATGGGATATTTTGATGGTGCAGATTATATAATGCTTAGAGCCTTGATGGTGTTTGTAGCATTGAAGTACCTGCACCTTCATATAGGATCATGGTCTGGACCACCAATACCTCTTAGATTAGCGCTAAATAGAACATCAATTCATCAATTTATTCTAATCTTTTCTTACAAGTATAAATTGCAAGCTCTTCTTTATTCTTTATAATATTAGAAAAGATTTCACTCTGTTAAAATCAATCTAACAAAAAATATCCAGCTGTGCAGAAATTACAGCGTTTTATTTTCCTATACTCTATAATGTAGGCTACGAGACAACCGTAACTATGATAAAATAACACTATGTCTGGTGTTTAGTAAAAATATTTCCAGAATTTTTTTATTTTTTTTTTTCTCTGTTTTATCACACCAACACTTTTATGAAAAGATTTTTCTGTTCAGTTTTTAGTTTACAAATAGCCAATGGCTTCGTTATTTTAGTCTTCCTGCTGAAGTGGACTGCATAAGCCACAAAACTTGTTGACTGTGTTATATGTGTACCTTGTGATCAAAAACCGTCCTTTACCATCCAAGACACATTCATAACTCTCCTCCTTTATGGGTGCCTCTTCACACCTCAGCATCCATTTTTGGGGCTCATCTCCTCAATTACTGTGTACACTAGGTTTCACTGTCTTTCACAGCGGGACCCACTGGAAGAACCCAGACAAGAATTGAGTCCATCCACCTTTGTTCCTGTCCAGACATCTTGCAACCTGACAGATATGAGTATTCATATATAAATATTGTTTTGACTAATCATCCTTCAACTGGCCTCATTATACCTATACCACACACACAAGGTTTTCTCCCAGGGCTTCTTCCCCATTTTTTTCTGTTCCTCCATTCTCCGTACCTTTGAATATTTCCTTTACGTAAAGTGGAGTTTCAGCCATTTTTGTGCTTATTAAAAGTCAGTAGCTTCAGTTTTTGTAGCTTCTGACTTTTAATAAACATACACTTACCTGTCCCAAGGTCCAGCGCTGTGCTCACCCACGCCATCCCTTCTCTCCTTCTCTCCATGGCGCCTGCATTTCAACTGTGGGCACCAGGCTGTGACAGCTTGTGGCTTCCCAGCTGGTTGCCTACTATGCATGCATGAGTCGCGCTGCATATCCTGATTGGTCCAGCAGTCTTCTGGGACCTGTTAAGGTTCCCAGGAGACTGCAGGAGTAAGGAGGGGGCATTACTTCCGGCTCACTTTGCTGCGGCGAACTGAACCTGAAATGGGAGTGGGTTCATTAAAAACCAGGTACCCGCTCCCCCCCCAAAAGCTGCCAAATATGGCAGTGGAGGGGTGGAACTCCACTTTAAGGTCTTAATTGGGGTTGATTATGTTTAACGAAAAGTTTAAAAGCGTTAAATAGAAATATATTGTAATTTAAAAAATGTATTTACCTGTAAGATTGCTGATCTCATGTGCAATTCAAAGAAATGTACTTTAATCGGCAGAATTAAGAAACAGCTTATGGAGGAGAAGGACCATAGTATACAGGCTACACCCAGGCTACTTTGATGACTTTTTTTGGACATATGCTGTGTACCTAATGTTATTAACTGCCCAAATTAAGCAGAACTCCAGGCAAAAACTTCCTTACATGTCCTTGTTGCTGATTTCCTTCCTTCACTGAATTTTTTGCATCCATCTTCTGGTTCAGCCTATTCATTTTCAAATGAAACCGTTAATTCTCTTTGGTTTCCTGTTTTTAAGACCGGTGTCTGCCATGTCTCCTATTCTCCCAGCCACTGGTCTTGGCACATCCCTTCTGTAGTTCTTTCTCCAGGAAGCAGTGATGTAATTCTGCCCCACTTCCAGTGCTGGGCAGACCAGGACTCTCAGACCCTCAGACACATTCAACATGTACAGGCCAAGTGTTCCCGCCCACATTCACTACAATTTCTTGTGGTTGATGGGAACTGTAGTTTCCCTTTACTGCAGAGAGAGAGAAAGGAGATGATATGATGTAATCCCTGCTCTTACACCTCCTCCTTGGCAGAGCAGATGCTGTTATTTTTTGAATTACAGAGATGAGGTCATGAAAATTCAATTAAACGTTTCTCCTAAAAAGTAAGGATTTTCAAAATTGTATTAACTGTTATTGTTTTGTATAGGGGCAGGTACTAATGGGTGATTTTTTTTACCTGTCCCACAGTTTCTCTTTAAAGTGTATCAAAAGGCAACACTTTTTTTTGTTTAGGATAGAGTGTGGAAGCGTTAAAACCACTGTCAGGTGTTTATTGCTGTCTAAGTCCCTGTCTGTTACCCTATTTATTTGTTCTAGTGACAAATGTCACAGTGAAAATGCTGGGAAAGTCAACATTTCATGGTTGTCATTGGAAGAGGAATTCTTCCTATAGGGACATCAGCTGATACCATTCCTGTCAGTATGCTGTCCTTAAAATTTAGGAATATCAGTCTGCCTATAACTAGACTGAGTTCTTTGAGGACTCTCGGGTGTAAGCCATCTGGTACTGGAGATTTATTTGTGTTAAGCTTTTCAAGTCTTTTTCGGACACCGGCTTCTGTAAGCCAAAAGAGTACACTCTGTAATGCGCTACTAATGATACGGCCATGATTACTATACCCCTCTATTTCCTTAGTAAAAACTGAGAATTGATTTAATACAGTTGCCTTCTCCTTGTTATTTGAAACTAACTTCGCTTTAGCATCTTTTATGGAGCCAATATGTTCTGACCTCGCTTTTTTACTATTAATATAGTTAAAGAATTTTGGGAGGTTTTTTTTACTCTTCTCTGCTATGTGTTTCCTGTGGTCTATCTTTGCTGTCCTGATTGCATTCTTACACTTCTTATTGCATTCCTTATAGTCTTGGAATGCTGAAAATGACCCCTCTGCCTTATTATTATTATTATACAGTATTTATAAAGCACCAATAGTTCGCTCAGCGCTGTACATTACAAAGGGGACAGAACATGTGACAGAACAATACCAATACAATGCAAAACATGAGGGGATTGAGGGCCCTGCTCTTTCGAGCTTACCATCTAGGAGGGAGGGGATAGTGGTACAGGAGGAGATAGCTGTGGGGGATGGAGTGGTAGGAAGAGTGGAGGAGGTCGGCAAGTTAGCAGGGGGTGGGGTAGGCTTCCCTGAAGAGGTGGGTTTTCAGGGTGCACCTAAAGGAGAGGAGAGTAGGTGATAATCTGATGGGTTGGGGCAGGGAGTTCCAGAGGATGGGTGACACCATGGAGAAGTCCTGGAGGCGGGCATGGGAGGAGGAGACCAGGGAACTAGAGAGAAGGAGGTCTTGTGAGGAGCGGAGTGTGCGTGCTGGGCGGTACTTGGATATTAGGTCAGTGATGTAGTTCGGGGCAGTATGGTGGACAGCTTTGTACGTCAGTGTTAGGATTTTGAATTTGATCCATTGCACAATCGGAAGCCAGTGGAGGGATTGGCAGACGGGGGTGGCGGAAATGGAGCGGTTGGAAAGGTGAATGAGTCTGGCAGCCGTATTCAGGATCGACTGAAGTGGGGATAGCCAGCGGCGAGGCAGGCCAGTGAGGAGGGAGTTGCAGTAGTCGAGTCGTGATATGATGAGGGAGTGGATGAGCTGTTTAGTGGTTTCTGGGGTTAGGAACGTGCGTATTTTGGCGATGTTGCGGAGGTGGAGTCTGCACGAGTTTGTTAAAGATTGGACTTGGGGCTGGAAGGATAGGTTGGAGTCCAGAATGACACCAAGTACTCTGGCCTGCAGGGCGGGTTAGATGGTGGCATTGTTGGATGTGATGGAGAAGTCAATGGGGGGTGGTGTCCGGGCTGGGGGGAAGACAAGAAACTCGGTTTTGGAGAGGTTCAGTTTAAGGAAGTGGAGCGACATCCAGTCTGATATGTCGCTCAGTAGGTGTGTGATTCGGGCAGAGACTGAGGGGGTGAGGTGGGGGGTTGAGATATTTTTTTTTTTATATTATATTTTATATATTTTTTATTTACTTATATTTTTTAAAGGCCATTTTTTTCTCTTTAATGTGTTTTTACATTAAAGTTTAGCCACCCAGGTTTAATGTTCACCCATTGGAATATAGTGGATGATATCTCTATTTAATTTGTTCCTAAAGTACTCCCATTTTTCTTACGTGTTCAATGTTTCTAGGATTTGGTCCCATTTAATATTTTGTAGTATTGAGCATAGTTTAGAAATGTTGGCTCTTTTGAAATTAAAGCGGAGTTCCACTCACTCTGTAAAAAAATAAAAGTCAGCAGCTACAAAAACTGTCGCTGCTGACTTTTAAAAAGCAGCCACTCACCTGTCCCACGATTCCGTGTTGCCCCCGCCGCAGCCCTTTTCAACGGTTGTCCTGTATTCCAGGCACTGGCATCTTCAGTGTGGGCACCCGGCTGTGACAGCTTGTGACTTCACAGCTGGGTGCCCACTGCGCATGCATGGGTAGCGCTGCGCTTCCTGCATGGCCCCGTCATCTTCTGGGACCTGTCACGTGTCCCACAAGACTTCGGGGAGGGAGGGTAGGAGGACAACTTCCATTTCTGACCGCCTAGGCGATTCCCCCCCCCCCACTCCCCAAAGGTGCCAATCCTTAATGGGGAATGGGGGATCAATCTTTAAAGCGGAACTTCCCCTTTTGGGTGGAACTCCGCTTTAAGTGTTCTTGTACTACCCATGTGTCTCCTCTTCCTATGCTGAATGTAAATATCCTGTGATCACTGGTTCCCAAGTTGTCTTGTATTTCCACTTCTGCGATCAGATCTGAGCTATTTGTAATTAACCACTGGCCCTCCAGAAGATTTACCCCCCCACCTTCCTGACCAGGCCATTTTTTGCGATACAGCGCTGCGTTATTTTAACTAACATTTGTGTGGTCATGCAACACAGCACCCAAATGAAATTTACATCCTTTGTTTCCTACAAATAGAGCTTTCTTTCAGTGGTATTTGATCACCTGTGCGTTTTTAATTTTTTTGCTTTAAACAAAAAAAGACCGTCAATTTTGAAAAAAAAACAATATTTTTGACTTTTTGCTATTAAATGTCCAGTAAAAAAATTTTAAAAATCCAATTTCTTCATAAATTTAGGCCAAAATGTATTCTGAGTGTACGTGTAAATTATTTGGTTTATATAAAAGTTATAGTGTCTACAAATGGCGGTATTTAGACTGGAATTTTTTTTTTTTACTAGTAATGGCAGTGATCAGCGGCTTATAGCGGGACTGCAGGACTGCGGCAGGCATTCTGACACGGGGGGGGGGGGGGGACTGACTAACTGCTACTGACATCCCCAGTGACACCAATATACTGATCAGGGCTAATAAAAAGCACTGACACTGTACTAATAGCACTGGGCAGGAAGGGGTTAACATCTGGAGCGATCAAAGGGTTAGCTGTGTGCTGTTTTACTGTTTGCTGAGTGTGTGCTTTAGACTGTAAGCACACTGCTTCGTATGGCTCTACTATACACAGGCCTCTCACCCATCGGTGATACTCAGCGATTGATAGCCAAGGGTACGCGCGTGCCCTCTACCCGGAACTACAAAATCAAGTTTATATACGTGATTTTGCGCAGCCATGCCCCCCTGTAGCAGTATTTTTGCTATAGGGTAGCACAGGAGCGGTTAATAGGTCTAACGATGCATTCTGTCTAGTTGGAGCATCCACCAATTGACACATGAAGTTGTCCTGTAAGACATTTAAAAAATAATGAGCCTTAAGTAAGTGGGCTGTTCCTTTTGCCCAATCAATATCTGGATAGTTGAAGTTCCCCATTATGATGATGTTGCCCTGCCTTTCTAACTGTGATAGGAGATCCAACTCCTCCTCATATTTCAGATTAGAGGGCCTGTAACATACCCCCATGGTTAACTTCCCACTTGTTTCTTCTCTTTGAAGTTTCACCCACAGGGACTCCTCATCCCCCCTTGCCCCATTTGTAATGTCATCCCTCGCATTCACTAGCAAAATATTCTTTATGTACAGGCATATCCCTCCTCCCATTCTACATTTCCTGTCCCTCCAATACAAGGAATACTCCTGGATAGTTGCTAGCAAGTCAAGTGAGCTGTCAAACCAAGTTTCTGATATTCCCACAAAGTCAAAATGCTCATCAGTGCATCAGCAGCTCAAGTTCTTCCATTTTGTTATCTAGGCTCCTAGCATTTGTGCATATGCCTCTCAGTTTGTACAAGTGCATATTATTTCCTCCTTTCCTTCTGTGGCATTTGTTTTGCCAGCCCATTTTCCCAGATTTTAGGTATTTTGGTTATAGCACCCTCTGACCTTCTTTTATTGCAGGCTATTACTTCCTTGGAGCCCTCTCCCCCACTACTTAGTTTAAAAGCCCCTCCAACGTTTTGGCCATCTTCTCCCCAAACAGAGCTGCACCCTTCCCCTTTAAGGTGTAGTCTGTCCCTACTATAGAGCCAGTAACTGACCGAGAACTCAGCCCAGTTCTCCAGAACCCTGAAACCCTTTTCCTGCACCAATTCCTCAGCCACTTGTTTTCTTAGCTCCTGCTGCCTCTCTGGGGTGGCTCGAGGTACAGGTAGTATTTCTGAAAATATCACCTTGGAAGTCCTTCTCTGCAATATAGCCCCTAAATCCCTGAAATCATTTTTAAGGACACTTTACCTTCCTCTAACTTTGTCATGACAGCTGGGTCCTCCCCAGTCCCACCCAACAATCTGTCCTTCTGATCTACGATATGCCGAACCCGAGCGCCCAGTAAACAACATACTGTTTAGCTATTGTGGTCTTTGTAACAGATTGCCCTGCTTTCCTGCTAATAACTGAGTCCCCTACCACCAGTATCTGCCTAACCTTGCCTGTATCCTTGCCCCCCTCCTTACCAGAGCAGTAATTCCCCTGGCAACTAGGGGACGGAGACTGTTTCAGCCATGTCACCCCTGAACTGATATCCCCAACATCATGCAACTGGGCATATTTGTTGGGATATTCCAACTCAGGACTAACCTCTTCCCTTTACCCCTCCTTCTAACCATCACCCAGCTACTTACCTCTAGCTCTTGTACCTTCATATCCCCTCCCCCTTCTATAACGGCCACCTGTCAGCACCTGCTTCTTGTATGCAATATCCAAGCTCCTTTTCAGGTTTTTGATGCTTCGCAGTATTGTCAAACGATTCTCTAGATCAAGGATCTGGGCTTCCAGAGAAGCAACTAGCTCACATCTTGGACAGCTGTGTTTGCCCTCGAACAGCTCTGCAAGGAATGTATACATGGAGCAAGATGGGTTGCGTCACCAATCCTGTTGGACATTTTACCCTCTTACCTAATGGAGATATTCCAGAAAAGATTTTTTTCCCCTTTTTTCCCTAATATATATAAATTTCTTAGACCTACTTGCTTAATCCTTATCTGAGCAGTAGCTGTTATTATTTTTTTTATTTATTTGTGTATTTGGGATACTCATAGTACTACAAATTACCTGCAGTACTCCAATATTACTGTAGGAGGGTTATATTTACTATGCATAAGAGCTGAAGATTTTGAGATCAGTGCTTCCATCCAATTATTAAATGATTGCTAAATTCAGCGTCATACCATGTGCGTTTTGATACTTCCTGGTTTTTCAAAAATGACCGTGTGTGAAATCTATCTGGCGTAAATTCCATCATCTATATCGCCATTATTGGTACATGTGGAACACTCAATATACATCGTATCCCTTGTTTGGATTTTGCTGTGGGGGTGAATGCCCTGTCTGGTTTCCACTTTACGTCACTCATATGGGCTTGGGTCCATTTATATATTTAGACAAGTATTACCATTCAGGTCTTCACTCAAATTATTTATATGGCTTTGTTGAGAATTACTCTATTTATTATTTTTTCATTATGGACATAATTATTTAAAGTATTTTCCTTTCTGCTGTCCCCATTTATCATTATGTTAATTCATTGATTTATTTCTCTGGTTTTGAGATACAGTATATAGGATATGGTTGCACTTCATTCTATATGTGTCCTTCAGCATTATATATAACCGTTTTTCATGGTTTTTCTTTTCTCCCCTATTATTCTTTCAGTGCATGTACTACCATCTCCCCACAGGCCTATCATCATCATTTAGGTGTCGGGACTCTCTTGCACATGGCATCATCCCGGATGACCGCGTCATTCCCATCCTTTCCTTGTCTTTGTTGGTGGTGGTGAGGTCTCTCCCCCCTATTTTCCTTTTCCCTTATCTGTATTTTATCCGCTTATTATGCTGCAGTAAATGTTTTGTAATTTTTCATTAATTAAGCCGCTGTTTGTCCTTTTTTGGACCTGCTTGACCTAGGGGTTTCTTTACCCTAGGTTCTTTTTCCTTTTCCTATGTACTCCAATTCACTCCCAGCACACCAAGTCATTAAGTCACTCCACCTTATTCCCAGTACTACAAATTACTACAAATTACCCCCAGCACTCCAAGTTACTCAGAACACTCCCACATTACTTTCTACACTCCCAAATTACATCCAATTCTCCCAAGATACTCCCGATCCCCAAGTTACTCCCAATATTCCTGGTACTCTCCGCCACTTGCAGTACTCCAATCTGCCACCAAAATGTCAAGTTACCCAAATTACTCTACTTGCTCCAAATTGCCCCAGTATTTCAAATTACTCCAAAAATACTCCACGTACTCCCAGTTATTCCTAAAATAGTCCCACTACTCCAACTTACTAAAAAAAAATACTCCCAAAATACCCCCAGTACTCCAAGTTACTAAAAAGAAAATACTCCCAAAGTACTCCCAGTACTCCAAAAATACTTCCAGTACTCCAAAATTTAAAAAAACAGAATAAAAAATACTCCAAGTTACTCCCAGTGCTCCAATAATATTCACAAAGCCTGTTTCTCCCCTTGTTTTGTACTCACAAAGCTCCTACAGTACACCAGTTCCTGCAGTTGGTCCTATCACTGTGTTTCACTCTCACCATGCCTGCAGCTTCACCTGTCAGTGTGTCCCTACTCCCGCACCCTTTCATGGCTTGCTGGTTCACCTGTCAGCTAGTCCCTCTGCCAATCTCCTCCTGTTGTTGTCTTCCTCTCACAGATTCCGTGTGCCTCTGGTAGCTCCAAGTAACAGCCTGCCTCAGCGTGCTTCCTTGTCCCCAGTGTCAGCCCACTCTCACCTCCTCTCCAGCCCATTTCTCCTCTTCTCAGGTGTTAGCCCTCTCTCTCCAGCAGCGGGCGACCACTCCCCCCCCCCCTCCAGCGTCAGCCCTCTCTCTCCAGCAGTGTGAGCCCGCTCCTCCTCCTCTCTAGCTTCAGCCCTCTTTCTCCAGCAGCGTGAGCCTGCTCCTCCTCCTTTCCTGCATCAGCCCCCTCTCTCCAGCAGTGTGAGCCTGCTCCTCCTCCTCTCCAGCATCAGCCCTCTGTCTCCAGCAGTCACACCACTATTTCCAATTTTTAAGGATAGCCTACTGACAGGAATGTTACCAACTGATTGGTGAAAGGACAATGTGGTGCCAATATTTAAAAAAGGGCAGAGATATATTCCTGAAAACTGTAGACCAGTCAGTCTAACATCAATAGTATGTAAACTATTGGAGGGGATCATAAGAGACTATATCTAAGATTTTGCTGATGAAAAGTATCATTAGTAGTAATCAACATGGCTTTATGAAAGGTCATTCTTACCAAACCAATCTGTTAACATTCTTTGAGGATGTGAGCTCCCATCTAGATAAAGGAAGGCCTGTGGATGTGGTGTACCTGGACACCCCTTATGATTAAGTCCCTGGAAGTGACGCAACACGTCAAGGGAAGTGACGTTGGACGCACAGAGTGGCAGGCGCAGCACCCTTTGGTGCCTAGTGCACTGTGGCATTAGAAAAATTATGCAATTGCTGTTTCTTTGTTTGATTAGACTGACTTTACTCTGTAATTCCTCCAATGCCGCTCTATGGATGCAGTAGGTTTAAAGAGCACACCGAATACTTTAGTTAACTTCTTTAATAACTTCAATCTTCTTCATATAACACTGCTTACAATGGCTTGTTTCATTTATCATACAGTAGCTTATTTCTTTCATATTACAGTGGTTTGATTCGATAAATTTGTTCTGTATATTTCGATAGATTGATAAATTCACTTGGATTTATAAATTCGTTAGATTACTCTACAGTGACTTGATTCGTAAGTTCGGTGGAACTACAAGTAAACACATACAACAGTTTTTAGACACAAATCTACCTGCACTGTTAAACAATAGAGGAACACACAAGTGCATTAAATACCTATTTGGCCTTCTCTACTTCAATGGAGCTTCTCTGATTGGAACTTTGTCTGTTTCCTCCTCTGTCTGGTGAGCATGTGTCTCTAGAAAATGCTAGCAGGGAGTTTTACACAGGCATAAATGTGAAACTGGCTGGGATTGGTTAAGGCTCTGTACAGTGTGAGGCTGTCTGTGATTGGCTCACCTTATACTAACTCTTAAAGGCATATTTTCCTTTTCTGCTTCTGCTAACACAATTAATATAAAAATGTCATATAACAATCAAAGACATAAATCACAGCAATGATTCTGCTTTTGGCTTTAACATATGCACATATATACTGTACTGAGGTTATTGGCAGGTTTGGTATACACATATATGTGAACCATATTAACAACCTAGGACTGGTCTTAGCTGGCCAGCTACACAGAGAGGAACCGGAAGTGGCAGATCGGCCATCTTGGACAATGGAAATTACATGCTAAACATTCCTGGAGGCTGCTCAGTGACCATAGAGGTTGGAGTTATGGGAATAAAGCGTTTTAAGATAGTTTTGATGTAATCATAACATTAAAGTATATTTTGATGATTACAAACGGTATTACACTATATCCTTTTTTCATATATTATCTGCATATCTGTGGAGCATGGGTACTATGAGTACTGTGGAGTACTCCCAATAAAGTCAGGATGACATCTAGGAGAAGCGTTTATGAGGCTGTGATGACATCATAAAGAGTGTTACTCAGGCTGGGAAGGCGTTTTTGGAGTTATATGAATTTATCCCCTACGTTAATAAGACGTGTTGTTATGGCTTTTTTGGTAAGGGTATTTACTCCTTACACTTTTTGTCACTTGGATTATTTATTCACAAGTGAATCACATATCACGGTTGTTACACTGTGTTAACTTTTCACTTATGTGGTCACGTTTGATTTAAAATCACACAGTGCATATTATTTTGGAGATATTGGTATTTATTTATGTATTTTGTATAAAGTTAATGCACTATATTAGTTTTCCTTTTTTTGAGGTTCATATTTTCCTTTGGAGCCAATTGGAGGGCTTGGCAACAAAGATTTGAGAATTTTTCATATTGGAATTGGAGTTGGGAATGACTTTGATTTTTTGACACAAGTATATAAAAAAATAATAATTTTATTATTTTTGTTTTGTATATAATTTTATATTTTTTGTGTGTTTTTTTGTCAATCATACGGATTTCACATTTTGTATTTTATATTATAGTATGTTTTGAGCATATTGGGGTGGTATTGAGTACCTGGATTTTGCTAAAGCATTCGATACAGTTCCCCATAAACGCTTAATTTACAAACTGAGTACTGTAGGCATGGACCATAGGGTTTGTTCATGGATAGAAAACTGATTACAGGGACACGTCCAAAGGGTAGTGATAAATAGCATGTACTCAGACTGGTCTGGAGTGGAAATTGGGGTACCCCAGGGCCCTGTCCTAAGACCAATCCTATTAAGGTAAGTAGGGCAATAACTTCAAACCAGGATATATAAACTTTACAAGAAGGTCTCAATAAAATAAAGGAGTGGCAAATACATGGCAAATGAGGTTTAATATTGAAAAATATAAAGTAATGCACTTGGGGGCTAAACACACTAATGTCAGTTACTCGCTAGGGGAAGAACCAGAACTAGGGTTCAATCCAGGATGGAAAAATGCAGAATGCATAAAAAAGGGTATTTACACGAGAGATAAAATGATAATCCTGTCACTTTACAAAACCCTGGATCGGCCACATCTGGAGTATGCTGTCCACTTCAGGTCACCAGTCATCAGAAAGGATGTACTAGAACTGGAGAGAGTTCAGAGGTCTGCAGAGGTAATAAGGGGCCTGGGGGACCTCAGTTCCTACAAACATTAGAAAAAAAACGTATTCTCCCTGGAGAACAGATGCTTGAGAGGAGATATTATATCAATATACTGTATAAATACCTTAGTGGTGATTTTAGCATAAGGAATAAACTATTCCTTATATTATAGTATAAGAAGACACAGGGCCACTCAATAAAATTGGAGGAGAAACGGTTTAGCCTTAAACTGTGTAGGGGGTTTTTCACTGTCAGGGGGCTAAGGATGTGGAACGCACTTCCACAATTGGTGGTGTCAGCGGGAAGTATCGATAGTTTCAAAAAACTGTTGGATGGGCAACTTAATGAACACAATATACAGGGATATGGGGTATGAATTTTTTACATAAGCACACACACACCCACAAAGGTTGAACTGGATGGACTTCTGTCTTTATTCAACCTTACCAGCTATGTGACTATGTAACTATTACATCTGTTTATAGGAAAACCTCTGTTTTCTTTTACTTTAAAGAGACTATCTCTCAATTCCTGGTGTGTCTCTGTTACAGGAACTGACAGTAACTTTCCCCAGCAAGAGTTTAATTGCATATACAGTGAGGAACACCCTGCAATTTTGCAAGTTCTCTCACTTAGAAATCATGGAGGGGTCTGAAATTCACATTGTAGGTGCATTCCCACTCTGAGAGACAGAATTAAAAAAAAAATTCAGGAAATCACATTGTATGATTTTTAAAGAATTTATTTGTCTTGCACTGCTGAACATCTGAACATAAGTATTTGAACACCTGAGAAAATCAGTGTTAATATTTGGTACAGAAGCCTTTGTTTGCAATTACAGAGGTCAAACGTTTCCTGTAGTTCTTGACCAGGTTTGCACACACTGCAACAGGGATTTTGGCCCACTCCTCCACACAGATCTCCTCTAGATTTGACAGGTTTCGGGGCTGTCGCTGAGCAACATGGAGTTTCAGCTCCCTCCAAAGATGTTCTATTGGATTTAGGTCTGGAGACTGGCTAGGCCACTCCAGAACCTTGATATGCTTCTTACGGAGCCACTCCTTGGTTATCCTGACTGTGTGCTTCGGGTCGTTGTCATGTTGGAAGACCCAGCCACGACCCATCTTCAATGCTCTGACTGAGAGAAGGAGGTTGTTGCTCAAAATCTCACAATAAATGGCCCCTTTCATCCTCTCCTTAATACAGTGCAGTCGTCCTGTCCCCTTCGCAGAAAAGCACCCCCATGCTTCCACCCCCATGCTTCACAGTAGGGATGGTGTTCTTGGGATGCAACTCATCCTTCTTTTTCCTCCAAACACGACGCGTGAAGTTTAGACCAAATAGTTCTACTTTGGTCTCATCTAACCACATGACTTTCACCCATGCCTCCTCTGGATCATCCAGATGGTCATTGGCAAACTTCAGACGGGCCTGGACATGTGATGACTTGAACAGGGGAACCTTCCGTGCAATGCATGATTTGAAACCATGACGGCGTAGTGTTCTACCGACAGTGACCTTTGAAACTGTGGTCCCAGCTCTCTTCATGTCATTGACCAGCTCCTCCCTTGTAGTTCTGGGCTGATTCCTCACCTTTCTTATCATCAGTGATACCCCACGAGGTGAGATCTTGCATGGAGCCCCAGTCTGAGGGAGACTGACAGTCGTCTTTAACCTCTTCCATTTTCTAACAATTGCTCCAACAGTTGATCTATTTTCACCAAGCTGCTTGGCAATTGCCCCGTAGCCCTTTCCAGTGGAGGTCCACAATTTTGTCTCTGGTGTCTTTTGACAGCTCTTTGGTCTTGCCCATGGTAGTAGTTGGCGTCTGACTGACTGTGGGGTGGACAGGTGTCTTTAAAGAGCTCAGACAGGTGCTACTAAGTTAGATTAATGAGTGGAGTAGAGGTGGCCTTTTTAAAGGAACAGTAACAGGTCTTTGGGAGCCAGAATTCTTGCAGTTTCTTAGGTGTTCAAATACTTATGTTCAGCAGTGCAAGACAAATAAATTCTTTAAAAAGTCATACAATGTGATTTCCTGAATTTTTTTTTTTAAATTCTGTCTCTCAGAGTGGGAATGCACCTACAATGTGAATTTCAGACCCCTCCATGATTTCCAAGTGGGAGAACTTGCAAAATTGCAGGGTGTTCAAATACTTCTGTTCCGCACTGTAGATTCTCTGGATCAGCTATCTGTAATTTTATTCCTTTTATATACTAATATTTATTTGTACCTTTAGAAACACACTCAGCCCTGTACTGAGTTCACTACAAACAGCTCTTGTGAAACTTTTTCCATGCTTTTGCAGCTCTTACAGTAAAAAACCCTTTCCATATGTTTCAGTTAAACATCTTTTCCACCAGGTTCAAACAGTGCCATTGTATTATTTTCAATTATTTCAAAGATAATAACCATCCACCAAATCTACTATATGAATCATTTATGCAATTTACAAGATACTCCATAATCTCTTCTAATATGAATCTGTCACACGTTAGCCTGCAGTTTCTTGTTTTTGTTCTTACCTCCTTGCTGCAGTGCTGTTCCTGATCCCTTTCACATGTGTGTTTGTCTGTGCTCACCTATGGGCATCGTCTGCTGTTCTCTGGGTTTTATTTCCTTCCCTTCCATTACTTCCTGGCCCGCCTCCTTGTTTGCCTGCCTATATAAGACATGCTCAGTCTAGGCTACTTTGCCTGAGAAGCTTCCTAGTTGTCTGAGCTCCTGTGTGCTGCTATCTCCTGTATCCTGCATTGACTACTCATGTACCGACCCTGGCTTCATTCTCTGACTGTGCTTGTTTTCTGCCCGTCCTGACCTCGGCTAGTCTATCGGATTTCCGTTTGTCTCCTCCCATTGTACTCTGCTCCTGTGAGCGGTCTCCTCATCCTCAGCTGGGTGTACCTGGGGGCCGCGACCTGGTCCCAGATGCTGCAATCAGTGCTCAATTCACTTTGAACTAGCAGCCGACCATTTTCCTACTGACCGTTCCAAGGTGGCATACATGATTTCCCTCCTTTCGGGTGAAGCACTGGCTTGGGCCTTGCCACTGTGAGAGCATCAGGATTGCACTATTTCCAGTCTCCCAGCCTTCCAGCAAACTTTCCGGGAAAACCTTTGATGTGCCCGGCAGAGCTTCATCTGCTGCCAGAGCCCTTCTTCGACTTCATCAAAGTAGCATGACGGTTGGTCAGTATGCAGTTCAGTTTCGCACCTTAGCTTCAGAACTGGCATGGAATAATGAGGCCCTTTCTGGAACTTTTTGGCAGGGTCTAGCGGACCGTATTAAGGACAAGCTAGCTGGGAGAACCATACCCACCACCCTGGTGACTTGATTGCTCTTAGCATCCAAATCGATGTCCGCTTCCAGGAGCGAGATCTGGAAAGGTCTGGTCCATGTTGACCCCAAGTGGGTTCGTTAGCTCCTGTTTTCCAAAAATCCCCTGATCGATCTACTTCTGCAACTGTACCACCATCCGAGGAACCTATGCAGTTAGGCCAAACATGCCTCACTCCACAAGAGCGATCGCGTCGACTAAGACTTGGTCTATGCCTTTACTGTGGGGCTGAGGATCATGTAATTAAGTCTTGTTCGGTCCGTCCGGGAAACTCTCAGGTCTATCACACTCTGCGGGAGGTGATCTAGACCAGAACCTGAACTCCGCCACCTTCCCTTGAGTTGTTATACCTGTCTCCATGCATTGGGCTCTGAACTCATATCATGTTTCGGTTTATGTGGACTCTGGGGCAGCCAGAAATTTTATCAAACACTCATTGGCCACTAAATTGGGCATTCCTCTTGTCCTCTTGATGACACCCCTGTCAGTATAAATGAAATGAAGGAAATGATGCATCGCTACTCTGATGCTACTAATATAACTAATGCTTAATATTTAAACAATATATAAAAGTGCATATACACAAAGTGACACAATGTGCAGAAAAACACAAACAGTGACCTGATCCTCCAGGGATCTGCAGATATATATTGGTGAACCGATCCTCAATGGATCCAATAGTGTACACAGTGAGTAATGCACCACCTCAATGACGGTAATCACAGACTTTTTACTGTATAGTATAAATGTGCACAAATCCTAAATAAGGATCCAAAGTGATGGTGTGAACAAAACAAACAAGACAAGAAATTATAAATTCAGCCCAAAGAACGGACTGATAAGTGACACGTCCAAAATTTGGACTCAGAGGTAAAGAAACGCATAAACGTGCATAAACAAGTGCATCAACATGCAAAAGCCAAATATCTGAATCCCCAAAAAATTATAAAGTATTCCCATACACAAATCAATACATACATAAAAAAGCACAGCAAATGATAAATACATAAGTGAACTTATAGCATGCAAAATGCATGACTCCAAACTATAAGAAAAAATGTGAAAAAATGTCCAAATGTGGTACTACACCACCATATATTCAAATAAACAAAATAACACTCGTGCTCGCGGATGGTGAATGTGGGTAATCACAGAAGAGTATCCGTCAAAAGCCGGATTGGCCGCTCACCTCCTTGCTTCGACCCGCAGGGGGTCAAAACACTTTTGGGATCACTAAACCGGATCCTCCATGTATATGATTCCTCTATTCCTGGATATCTCTCCCCTCAGCGATCTCCCTCTCAGGGATGTGCGTGCAAGTAGCAGAATCCTCTCCAGGTACACGGATAAGGTATAAGCCAGTATCTCAAAAAACATAGGTAGAACCTTCCATAGTGTAATACCTTTTATTAAGCTCAATATAAAGTGAAGAAATCCAAATAGTACACTCACATTGTCATCCTTCACAAACCAGCATTTAGAACCTCATGTTCTGGGTGTATCTGCATGAGTATGTTCAATTGGGTGCAGCAAGATGGCGTCCGCGCCGGGAGTGTGTCACCACGCCTCAGGGCCCTGAGGCAGTCACGTGACTAAAGTGACATAATGCATAGCCTCGGTGACGCACTTTACATCTGGCAGCTTCCAAGTACAAAATAGCTGCAGATCGCCATCGCCGCGTGAGTCCCAAATTTCTCCCTTATGACAAGGTATGGCTCTCTACGAAGAATATCCGTCTACAGGTACCCTCTATGAAATTTGCTTGTTGGTTCATTGGTCCCTTTACCATACTCCGTCAGGTCAATCCTGTTGCTTTTAAACTTCATCTCCCCTCACATTTGAGATTCCCTAATGTTTTCCATGTTTCTCTTCTGAGACCGTACATCATCAACAGGTTTTCCTGTCCTCATCATCATCCTTCCCCAATAGTGAGTACTTCGGATCAGTATGAAGTCAAGCAAATCTTGGATTCTAAATTCATCAGAGGGAAGCTCTTGTATCTAATTGACTGGAAGGGATATTGTCCTGAGGAAAGGTGTTGGATTCCTTCTACTGATGTTTCTGCACCCCGTCTGTGGAATTTTTTCATCAAAAGCTTCCCCTTAAGCCTGGCCCTACAAAAGTGGGGAGACCTCATAAGAGGGGGGGTACTGTCACAAGTTAGCCTGCAGTTTCATGTTTGTGTTCTTACCTCCTTGCTACAGTGCTGTTCCTGATCCCTTTCACATGTGTGTTTGTCTGTGCTCACCTAAGGGCGTCATCTGCTGTTCTCTGGGTTTTATTTCCTTCCCTTCCATCACTTCTTGGCCCACCTCCTTGTTTGCCTGCCTTTATAAGACATGCTCAGTCTAGGCCACTTTGCCTGAGCAACTTCCTAGTTGTCTGAGCTCCTGTGTGTTGCTATTTCCTGTATCCTGTATTGACTACTCGTATACTGACCCCGGATTCATTCTCTGACTGTGCTTGTTTTCCGCCCGTCCTGACCTTGGCTAGTATATCGGATTTCCGTTTGTCTCCTCCCATTGTACTCTGCACCGATGAGCGGTCTCCTCATCCTCACCTGGACATACCCAGGGGCCGCGACCTGGTCCCAGCTTGCTGCAAGTCCATCCTCACCATCAGGGGCTCTGGTGAAGAAGCAAGCTGGGGCTTAGACTTTGCGCCCTGGGCAACCCCAAGTTGACTATCTACAAGGGCTCTCTACCACAGGTGCTGACAGAATCTTTAGTCATTCTAACTTCAGTGGAGTTTACAGGGTAAACTTGTGGAAATTCCTGTAATCATCCATACTAATAACTTGAAAGTTATTAAAGTTAAAGTTATAACGCAACGCTAATTGGGCCATACACATTCTGAAGCTATGTTGGCACCTAAAGGTATACTAGAAAAAAAATCTCACTCCGCAAAGTAATAACCATTGTAGAAGCTCATGAAAAACAAGCCTCTCCAGCTTCTAGACCGTACCACTTGTCATTTGTGATTCAATGTCTTGGTTACCAGCCCCAGAGAACTAATATTAGAGGCACTTCTAAGAAAAAAGAAAACAGATGCTTCATTTCCATTGAAGTGCACCAAATAAAAGGAGCATGGAAAATTATTCACATTTTTTTCTTGTTACCAGTTGATTAGATCTAAGATCTAAAAATATGAGAACCTTCCATATTATCTTCCCTGTGAGGGTGGTGTATATGATGTGGGTCTGTTATAAGAGGCATGGCTGCTCTATGCTACAAAACATGTGAGATTGCACATGTTTATGGAGTCAGAAAGTGTATACCAAAAAACTGCACAATAGACTAAGTGTCTTTTTAATTTTTACGCTGTTCAGTAGTCAGACCATTTAGAGGCTACTCTGCAATGATGCTACTGTATATATACATGATAATATAATTCAAATCCTACCTATGACAATTTTAAGAACTGTCTGACACCCAGATATCATCACTTAATAACACAATTTAACTTTATCACCAACTTGCATACATTTATAATACGGAAGTAGGCTTGTGATTTTAGCTAGTAGTAGAAGCCATTGTATTCAACATACTTAGAAAGGGTGTTGTTATAAGGATGGGCTGTATAATTTAGAATGTAGTATGGCTTAAAATGTAAAGGACTGTGATAGAAAGATGAAACATTTGACCAGCTTTCAATGAAGTAAGGTAGTGATATATGGAATATTTTAATTATTAAAGTGTAACTAAAGATAAAAAATAGAAATGACAAATATGCTTTACGTTTTCAATTTTCAATGGTTTCATCCTGTTTCTGTGGAATTCCATATTCCTGTGGATTCCATGGATGTTTCTCCAGATCTTTCCTACAAGAGATCCTCTTTTCTAAAATCAGAGAAAATCATCAGGTGCCCATATCTCATGACCTTTTTGACATCACCTAATGAAACGTTGGATTTATGTACAGTTGGCTTATCCTGGGATCTTGTGTAGACCAGACCCTGTGTTCTCTTATCCCTGCCCCTATATTCTGTTTCACTCCCCACCCCTCCCTCATCCCCTTTTAGTCACCCCTCTTCAGCTTCCTAATCCCCCTATGTCATACCCCTACTCCCCTTCCTACACTCTGTGTTTCAGTAACATTTTAGTCCTACATCACCTTTTTTCGCATTTCACATTAACTGTTCTTGGTGATACTACTGTTTTACCCTAGAACAGGGGTGTCAAACTGGTGGCCCTCCAGTTGCGAAACTGCAAGTCCCATCATGTCTCTGCTTTTGAGAGTCATGCTTGTAACTGTCAATCTTGCAATGCCTCATGGGACTTGTAGTTTGGCAACAGCTGGAGGGCTGCCAGCTTGACACCTGTGCCCTAGAACATACATACACATTCTATATCCATAGGGATTGATTTAGTAAAGAAAAATTAAGCGCTCAACTTTGGAAGGGATTTTTCCTTTAGCTTAGCAAATGGGTCAAAGCTCTGATGATATCATTCAATCATGTGCAAGCAAAAATACTGTTTTTTAATTTTCCTTGTATATAATTGGGTATTCATTGCAAAGTGAATTTTCGTTATATCCACTAAGCCAGGGGTAGGCAACCTGTGGCTCTCTAGCTGTTGTGGAACTACATTTCCCATGAGACATTGCAACATTACAAAACTGACAGTTACAGCTATGACGTGCAGAGGCATGATGGAACTTGTAGTACTGCAACAGCTGGAGAGCCGCAGGTTTCCTACAGCTGCACTAAGTTAATGGAAATTCCCTTGCACAGTAAATCAACCTCGTAGTGCACTAAATGAGCCCAGCTGTAATTAGTCAAATTTTTATTTGTTTCGTAGGGGGAAAAAAATAATGGTTGTTAAATGGCTTATAAGGTTACACACTTACATGTCACTATATTATATTTAAAGGCAGCTAGAATATACCCATAATTAAATAATGAATTCCCTAGATATGAATCTAGATGTGAAGCCAAGACTCTTATGGGAATGACTCGATTGGAAGGGCAGCTGTCGGTCTTGTAGTGTTTCAGTATGCATTATCTCATAAGGAGGCACCTGTCTGTCTGACCTCATCTGAATTTGAACCTCAGTCCTGCAAATTAGTACCATTATCTTATTAATTAAAACACAGAATAGTAAGTGAATTTGAAGTTCTCTGTATGATGGGACATTGTGATCCTGATCATTGTCCTCTCATAGCCTTTTCACTCTCACAGGGTGTACAGCTGTTTCCCGGTCTAAGAGAAACATAGCAGCAATATGACTCTTTGTTCCTGGATGAGATGGTGAGGTTGCCCTTTCAGCTTTCTTTTAACAAGGATTCTTCCCGCTATTAGATAAGGCAGTAAAATGAAATCTGATAGGCAGATGAGACTTTTTAGCTGTACGTCACTGACCTAAAACTGAAATCTCTGATCACCTATCAGATAATTTCCTAATGAGAGATGCATAGTTCATTGATTTATCAAGTTTTAATTGGTTATGGTGGCTTTAGCTTTCAGCACAAAACAGAACTTAATTAATAGCACTTTCAGTACCTAACATAATACAGTGACATTACAGGTTTATGACACAGGTTTATGACACAAATGCCTATAGATAGGAGTTTCTCTCTTGCAAATGGCCTTTTGGGTCTGGGAAACTGTTAAAGTGGAACTAATGTCTGAGTGCTTTGTCCAAAAAAGGCAGGCAGGGGCAAAGAATTAGTCACCAGCATTGCCTGTGGTCTCCCGGCAGCTGATTTTCCCCCATTACTGACCTACAGTTGTGTTCAAAATAATAGCAGTCAGACATCACTAACCTGATCAATCACTGTTTTTGGTAGAAATGATATTTTTACATGGCAAATGGTATACTAGCAGGTGTAGTAGAGTAATAGAAATCCAACAGAATCAACATTCATGACATGCATGCTGCTAATTCTGTGTAATTGAATCACTAATTGAAAGGGGCATGTTCAAAATAATAGCAGTGTGGAGTTCTATTAGTGAGGTCATTCATTCTTTGAAAAACAGGTGGCAATTATTGCCCTTATTTAAGGAAGAAAGGCAGCAAATGTTGTACATGCTGGTTACAGTGCATTTCTCTCTGAAATTCTGAGGAAAATGGGTCATTCCAGACATTGTTCAGAAGAACAGCGTACCTTGATTAAAAAGTTGATTGGAGAGGGGAAAACGTATAAAGAAGTGCAGAAAATGATAGGCTGCTCAGCTAAAATGATCGCAAATGCTTTAAAATGGCAACCAAAACTTGAAAGACGTGGAAGAAAGCGAAAAACTACCATTCGAATGGATAGAAGAATAGCCAAAATGGCAAGGACTCAGCCAACAATCAGCTCCAGGAAGATCAAAGAAGGTCTAAAGTTACCTGTGAGTACTGTTACAATTAAAAGATGCCTATGTGAAGCCAAGCTATCTGCAAGAAGCCCCCGCAAAGTCCCACTGTTGAAAAAAAAGACATGTGCTGAAGAGGTTACAATTTGCCAAAGAGCACATTGACTGGCCTAAAGAGAAATGGCGCAACATTTTGTGGACTGATGAAAGTAAGATTGTTGTTTTTGGGTCTAGTGGCCGGAGACAGTTTGTCAGACGACCCCCAAACACTGAATTCAAGCCACAGTACACTGTGAAGACAGTGAAGCATGGTTGTGCAAGCATCATGATATGGGGATGTTTCTCATACTACGGTGTTGGGCCTATTTATCGCATACCAGGGATCATGGATCAGTTTGAATACATCAGAATACTTGAAGAGGTCATGCTGCCTTATGCTGAAGAGGAAATGCCTTTGAAATGGGTGTTCCAACAAGACAACGACCCCAAACACACCAGAAAACGTGCAACATCTTGGTTCCAGACCAACAAGATTGACGTTATGGAGTGGCCAGCCCAATCCCTGGATCTTAATCCAATAGAAAACTTGTGGGGTGACATCAAAAATGCAGTTTCTGAGGCAAAACCAAGAAACAGAGAAGAACTGTGGAATGTAGTCCAGTCATCCTGGGCTGGAATACCTGTTCACAGGTGCCAGAAGTTGGTTGACTCCATGCAACACAGATGTACAGCAGTTCTCAGAAACAGTGCTTATACAACTAAATATTAATTAAGTGATTTAAAGGAAAGCAAAATCTTCAAACATTTTTCAGTTTATATAGTGAATGTTTGAGTTTGTAAAGAAGAATACAAACACTGCTATTTTTTTGAACAGTCTAATATTCACTTTTCTTCAATTTTTTTAGAGGAACAACACAAATTTGATATATTTTTCTTCATGTTTTGATTTGGAATAGAATGTGTAGTGTTCCCAATGCATTTGTGTGTATGGAAATAAAAGCTATTAGAAGGATTTTGAGCTTTATTCACTTTTTTCAACACACGGCTATTATTTTGAACAGAACTGTACATTACTTTGTTTTGTGTCTCTGTGTGGGGGTGGAGGCAGGCCTTTTGCTTCCTTATGTCAGAGTCCCCATCAAGAAAAACTAAATTTTGCCATAAATTTTATGAGATTTGCTGCCAGTCGGCAGTGCTAAAGTCTCACACTGCAGATATACAACCATAAGACTGTAGGCACAGGTGTGCCTTGGCACACTTCCATACAATTTTACAAGAAAGATCCCAGAAAAAAGAAACTGCCTAGGTACAATTAGCACTTCATAATGTTCCCTATAACATAGCAAACCTTTACGTTTTAGTTTAGTTCCACTTTAAGAGTAGAAGCAATCTTTTTTGTAAGTGGAGCATTACATTTAAAGGATATCTAAAAGCAAGAACAAAAAATGTTCATATTGCAGCTTACTTTCCTTAGATAAAGTGGCTTCCATAGGTTTTCTTTTTTTAGGCTAAGAACAAATTTAGCAAGCACAGAAAATACCTGTTGTTCTTGCCAGAAATACAGTGTTCTGCCCCTTCCTGTGAGCTGAAATGAAAACACGAATATCCCTATGTGTTTCTTTAACCTCACCCCTGCCGCCCTGTAGCAGAAATACTGCTACAGGGCCGCACGTGTGCAAAAAATCAGGTATATATACATGATTTTGCATTCCTGGGTAGGGGGTGTGCCCGAGCCATGTACACACCCTACCTGCGCCACCAATCGTGGCCGCGGCTGTCAATCACCAGGTCCCGGCCGGTAATTACTCACCGTGCCCGGTGATTTCCGATGATCACTGATGGGGAAGAAGGACTGTTTTGTTTACCAACAGTCCTCCTCCTTGCCAGCTCAGGCACACTGCTCTGGATGGCTGTGCACACATTACAATAAAACACACACACCACCCACTAGTAAAACAGTCCCTGCACACAGTTAACCCTTTGATCACCCCTCATGTTAACTCCTTCCTGCCCAGTGCCATTAGTACAGTGTCAGTGCTTTTTTTTTAGCACTGATCACTGTATTAGTGTCACTTGGGATGTCAGTGACACCAAGTCAGTTCCCCCCCAGTGTCAAAATGTCCGCCACAGTCCGGCAGTCCCGCTATAAGTCACTGATCGCTGCCATTACTAGTAAAAAAATATTAAAATCCCAGTATATATATTGCCATTTGTAAACGCTATAACTTTCAGGTAAACCAAATAATTTACACGTGTTTGGATTTTGTTTTAGCAAAGACATGTCACAGAATACATTTTGGCATAAATTTATGATGAAATTTGATTTTTTTTAATTTTTTTACTGGACATGTTTAATAGAAAAAAGTCAAAAATATTGTTTTTGTTTCTTAAAATTGCCTTTTTTTTAAAGCGCAAAAAAATTAAAAATGCACAGGTGGTCAAAAAAAGGACGTAAATTTCATTTGGGTACAGCATTGCATGACCGCGCAATTGTTAGTTAAAGTAATGCAGTGCCATATCACAAAAATGGTTAGGAAGGGGGGGTAAACACTCAGGAGGGCAAGTGGTTAAGCTGTCATTTGTAAACTATTAGTTCCCCTCCCTCTGTGCAATGTAGATGAATAGAGGAACCTACTTGTTGTCCAATTATAGAGAACAGCTTTGGTTCCCTCAAGTTGTGTTCATTAGGGTGGCACAGTGGCTCAGTGGTTAGCACATCTGCCTTGCAGTAAATGGGTCATGGGTTCGATTCCCAACCATGGTGCCTCCTGCATGGAGTTTGCATTTTCTCCCTGCGCTTGCTTGGTTTTCTCCGGGTACTCCGGTTTCCTCCCACATTCCAAAGACATACTGGTAGTTAATTGGCTCCTGTCTACATTGGCCTTAATATGTGTATGCATGAATGTGAATTAGGTACTTTAGATTGTACACCCCTTGAGGGTTAGGGACTAATGTGAATGTACAAAATATATATGTAAAGTGCTGCATAAATTGACAGTGCTATATAAGTACCTGAAATAAATTTGTTAAATATCCCCCATGGCTGTGTCCAGCTTCCCATGCCCTTTTTGACAATATTTTGCCTATTAGCCTAAAAATTGGTCAAAACATTAACAAGAGGATTTACCCCCATGGACTTTAATAGGATTTGCCTCTATGTACAGCTTTGCCAGATTTCAAACCAGATTTTCCAAACTCCTGGTGGTTTTAACCCAGGCTGATTCACCCATCAGTAATTTTTCTACAAGTGAAAGTTACTAGGGAAGAAGACTGGTCCAGAAAGTGTCCGGAAAGCTGTATCATGTGAAAAAAGCATTTGCTTTCATAAGAGACTTCATGTAGAGACTACTATGCACATGGCGGCATAGCTGGTGAATATGATCATAACATCACTCATACAGGCTAGTTACATTATTGTTACATAAAAGAAACACAACTCAGAACTCTGTACAGTGCTAAAATTTCCAGTTATTTAGTCAAACTTTAAAGCAGAAAAAGAACACAGCAGTAGATGAATTGTGAGAGGGACACAAAATGATGGCATCATGAGGTCAGCAGGCTCTTGCATGCTTTTTGCATGCAACTTGGCATACAGAAGGCTCTATTGTGGTGGCCAGTGATTTGGGTTTAAAACAATATCTACACTCAACTGCACATGAATGACAGATTAGGCTGACTTTTGCTGTCTCCAAGCATGGACACATCATAGATTCAAATGCAACTCAACGTTTTACTCAAAAAGATGTAATGGTTGATCCCAAAATCTTGGAATGCACAAAAAATTCCAAGTGTCGAGGAATGGTTTAGCAGGGTAGATAATATATGTTGTATAGAAGAAATAATGCATACATATGAAGACAGCTTAGATAAATTTGTAACTATGTGGATAGATTGGTTACAGTTTAAGAAATCTGAAAAGTATCTTGAGATAAATGTTAGAGAGCATAAATAATAAACAGAGTCTATCTATTTATCTATCTATCCATCTATTGCTCTATGTTTACTTGTGTCTCCTTTTGTTAGCCAAATGTACAAATGATTGTGCTACATGGTGGAGCAGTAAAAGAAGTTACATTTCCTTTTGTTTTCTTCAGGGTGCGGTCCAGGGGGGCGATATGTGGGTTTTGTCTGGGGGTGTGTGGAGGGAGGGGGTATTAAGAGGAATAATTGTGAAATTATATGAATAGTGATTTGTTTATATCTGGAAATTTTTGTAAATGGAAATAAAAATAAATAGAGAATAATTAAAAAAAAGATATTAAGGCACTACTCTATAAAATACAAGGTCCATAAATTAGTGAACCTTGCCATTAAAGCATATCCAAATTACACTGCTTTGACTTAAACATTTAATGAAATGTAAAAAAAATGCAAAATATACTCTTTAAAACCATAACCCCAATTTCACAGCATCCCTTCCCATCCCCATTTCCCAAATGATTCCCCAAATACTTAAAATATAGAATTCACATAGGAATTAGAGTATGTCATCTGAGAGAAAATAGCCACAAATATTTTATAGTGACTGGACAGTATGTAAGCAGCTTGGTTAAACTGCAGTTTAGGAGGACGAGACATGACAGGTTTTGTCATTAAATAGAAATTAAAGTGTATTATCTGATAGAAATAGAAGAAAATATTTTATAGGGGTTTGAGAGCATTTAAGCAGGTTGGTTATGCCACAAATAAAAAGAGAAAGACAAGGAAGGTATGTGCAAACAGAAATTACAGTGTATTATCTGAATGAAAATAGCCACATATAATTTATAGTGGCTGGTCAATATGTAAGTGAATTAGTTAGGCCACAAATAAAGAGAGACAGATGAGGAGTGAAGAGCCAGACTATTTGGCGGTTAGTAGTTCTGGACATTGACTCATTATATACCTCCATACCACACACTGTTGAATCCACAGCTTGTGAGAGTTTCCTGTTCATACAAATTTTTCTTTGTTTCAAATGGCAAGAAATATTGCTTGAATATTTTGGGCTGTATACTCTTTCTGAACTCTCTCAGCTTTTTTCATGGAAGTACATGAAAGCACTTAACTCCATTAAATGTAACCTATGAAAATGGACCACCTTACCACTGTCTTGGTTTAAAAGTCCTGGTTGGTTAATAAATGTCCTCAAAATGGACACCCTACCCAAACCACTATATCTCTTCCAAACTATCCCTCTACCCATACTAGCTGTCAAACCAGTTGGTGCAATACAGGGTCTTTTAGTATTTAAACTCCTAGATATGACCAGGGGCAGGCTTGACCAAGCGGAAATTGCCTTGAAGAGCATTGCCACCCCCAACACTCAACACGTGTTCCAGCTGGAAGAGTAGTTGTTACCTGAGAACGCTGCTCTTTGTTAGCAGTGTGAGCAGTATTCCGCCAGCCAGTTCTGAGGTCTCCCTGTCATTTACACCACAGCCAGAGCTTAGTGCACTTTTGTTTCTGCTACAATCTATGCCAGGTACAAGCTGTTTAAAAGGGAATGTGCTATTGTTTTTTTTTTAATCAAAAAAATTACACAGCATGCTAATTGGATCCCGTGCTCCTGTCCTTTTGTTTTGCATGCTGGTGAGTATGGGCCCTAATTAGAGATGAGCGAATCGAACATGGCGAAGTGGAATTCGTTTCGAAAATCAGGAAAAATTCGATTTGCGCCGAATCCGAAAATTAGCAAACTTCGGATGCACGAATCGAATTTTCCCAAAAATGGCGGCGACATGTGTGGCGACGGAGCGGGGATCTCTGGGAAGGCGCGCAGACAAGGCGCGCTGACCCATAATGCATTCATTCATGACATGTGATCGCATTAGCCAATCAGCAGCCAGCCAGCACTGTGTAATGGTGGAGCTATAAATTGCGGCCATCTTAGAATTCTCCATTAGCCTCCGGTCATTCAAGAGAGACAGACCTGTCTGTATTAGGGAAAGAGTTAGGGCCACAGAGAGTTTAGGGCCACAGAATCGTTACTCAGGGACACAGAATCGTTACTCAGGGACACAGAATCGTTACTCAGGGACACAGAATTGTTACTCAGGGACACAGAATTGTTACTCAGGGACACAGAATCGTTACTCAGGGACAGACACAGAATTGTTACTCAGGGACACAGAATCGTTACTCAGGGACACAGAATCGTTACTCAGGGACACAGAATCGTTACTCAGGGACACAGAATCGTTACTCAGGGACACAGAATTGTTACTCAGGGACACAGAATCGTTACTGAGGGACACAGAATCGTTACTCAGGGACACAGAATCGTTACTGAGGGACACAGAATCGTTACTCGGGGACACAGAATCGTTACTCGGGGACACAGAATCGTTACTCGGGGACACAGAATTGTTACTCAGGGACACAGAATCGTTACTTTCTGCTTCACAACCACTATTGAATTAAAGAGTATGTCAGACAACACGCAGAGGAGTGGCAGAGGAGGCAATGTTTCAGGAGCGAGCAGACGTGGCAGCAGAGGAAGGGGTCGAGGCAGCACTAGTCGCAGCCAGAGGCCAGTGCTCCCGGTGTCATCCAGCGGTCGTGTCTCCACCGACAACCCTGCCGTCATCGATTGGTTGACTCGGTCGTCTTCCTCTTCCCAGGTCACCTCTGACACCTACAGCCAACGGTCGGTGGGTACGTCAGACACAACCGTTAGTTGGCATGGCCCGGGAGCAAGCCCACTGAAATCACGTGTCCTCTACCTGCCCCTGTCCTTTGGTGTTCCCTCACCAAGTGAAGTATCGCATGCTGTGGGCTCAGCCCCACTGTACAGTGAGGAAGAGCTAACAGAGGGCGGTCAGGAACGGGGGGAGACATCCGCCTCTTCAGCAGCCAGGCGAAGAAGTACTGGCGAGGAGAGTGGCTCGGTAGCCGGTCTAGAGACAGGTCTGTCTCCTGACCCACACGCAGCCGAGGGGGCTAGTAGTGACGCGAGACCCTAATTGATGATGATGAGGCTGATCGCACTTGGCAGCCTCGTCGTCATCAGGCTATTGCTTCCGCATCATCAGGAGAAGAGGGTGCCAGCTTGCCAGCGAGCAAAACAGTCGGTGGGTTGCCCAGGAGGCAGCAGGGTCGCAGCAGTGTCAGTGGAGGCAAACGGCCACGGAGTAGAGCACCAGCTCCACTGCAGCCTACCACCACGGCCAGTAGTGGTGCCGGTGTGCACGGAGGAAGTAGCAGTCAGCCAGTGAGGAGAAGCGGGGGCAAAGTTTCCTACTCGGCGGTGTGGCAATTTTTCGTCAAGCCGCCCGAGGAAGTAAACGTAGCCGTATGTCGACTATGTGGCCAGAAAGTCAAGCGTGGCCAGGGGGCCCATGTTGGGACTACAGTGTTGCGTCAGCATATGCAGCGTCGCCATTCGGTGGCCTGGGAAAACCGTGATAAAGATACGGCGGTTCTGCCTGCCCCAGCCCCCGCTCCATCACCCGCTCCGTTACTTGCTCCGTCACCCGACGTCAATCGCCCTCTATCAGCCAGTCAAGGCTCCAACACCTCTGCTGAGGGGAGTTGTCGCTCGTTGGCATCTTCCGCTCGTTCAGATGCTCCTTCTCCTGCTACTCCTCTTCACGGATTCCGTCAGCAGTCTTTCTTGGAATCCGTTTCCAAGAGACAACAGTTTGCGAGCACGCACCCGACGGTGCAGAAGCTGAACGTCCTCCTGTCCAAGTTGCTGGTGCTGCAGTCCCTCCCTTTCCAAGTGGTGGACTCAGCACCTTTCCGAGAAATGATGGCTTGTGCCGAGCCGCGGTGGAGAGTGCCAAGCCGGCATTTCTTCGCCAAAAAGGCAGTGCCAGCCCTGCATTCACATGTAGAAGAGATGGTGGGCCAGTCTTTGAGCATGTCGGTCTCTGCCAAAGTGCACGGCAGCGCCGACGTGTGGAGCTGTAACTACGGTCAGGGACAGTACATGTCATTTACGGCCCACTGGGTGAACGTGGTGCCGGCACAGCCGCACCAGCAACTTGGACAGGTCACGCCGCTTTTGCCTCCACGTTTGCACGTCCTTGGTCCAGCAAAGATGTCCGCCTCTACCACCTCTTCTTCCGCCGTGTCCTCAGCCGCCACCCCCGTGCCAAGTCCCATTACCCGACCGGCATATCACATGTGCAGGGCGCAACGGTGTCACGCTGTGCTGCACCTGGTATGCCTTGGCGAACGTAGTCACACAGGGGAGGAACTTTTGAGTGTAATGAACAGAGAAATCGACAGATGGCTGTCTCCGCGCAAACTGAAAATCGGAACCATGTTGACCGACAACGGAAAGAACATGGTGTCTGCTCTGCATCAAGGAAGGTTGTGCCATGCGCCATGCATGGCTCACGTGTTCAATCTGGTTGTCAAGCGGTTCCCAAAATCCACCATCCCACTGCAAGACATCCTTAAAATGTCACGTAAACTTTGCATGCATTTCAGCCATTCCTACACCGCAAAGAACACCCTCCTTGAGCTGCAGCGGCAGAACGGAATTCCACAGCATCGCCTGATCTGCGACGTTGCAACAAGGTGGAATTCAACCCTACATATGTTAGACCGCCTTTACGAACAGCGAAAGGCCATCACCGATTTCCTGATTTGTTACAAGCGGATAAAGGTACTCCCCTGTGTAACTTAGATGTCAGCCATTGGCAGCTCATGCGTGACACCTGCCGCTTGCTCAGGCCCTTCGAGGAGGCCACGCTATTCGTGAGTCGGCAGGACTATGGGATGAACGACGTCATTCCTCTGTTGCACGTCCTGGAACAAATGCTGTTAACAATGGCTGGTCAGGGTGTGGTAGACGTGGCGCACAGATCTCAATGCCACATGACCCCTGTGGGGGCAGGACAGGAAGAAGAGGAGGAGGTAGAGGAGGACATTGGTGCTCAGGAATTATTGAGTGAAATGGGTGGTTTTTCCACTCAGCGGACAGGAGTGGAGGAGCAGGAGCATCTGGTAGAGGAGGAGGAGGAGACAGAGGACCCAGACGTACCGTGGCAGTATGCTGTGGAGATGGAGGCAGGGAGTCCCTCGCATTCCTTGGCACAAATGGCCCATAGCATGCTCGGTTGCTTGCGTAGCGACAGCCGAATAATAACCATCAGACAGAGGGATGACTTTTGGCTGTCCACCTTGTTGGACCCTCGCTACCGTTCAAAAATGGTGGCCTTTTTCACACCTGCTGAGAGGGAGGCCAAAATAAAGTACTATAAAAACCACCTATGTAGTCAGTTGGTCTCTACCTTTCTGCGCCAACGTCCATCCTCAGACACTGTGGGCCCTGTGCGCTCGCGTTCCGCTGCCATGGCAGCAGGGGAGGGGTGGGGTGGTAGGAGCAGTGGCAGCTCCACCAGCAGCGGCTGCCTCAGTCTGCAGTCGATGATGAGTAGCTTTCTTCACCAGCGCAGTGAGGAAACTACTAACCAGCCGCAGCAGCAGCAGCATCAGGTGGACCTGGAGCAGGACCTCAAACAACAGGCTCGGGCCTACTTGGACAGCACCCTGCCAACCGAGGTAGACAATCCCCTTGACTACTGGGCAACGAAACTTGACCTTTGGCCCCAACTAGCTGAATTTGCCCTTGAAAGGCTGTCATGCCCGGCCAGTAGCGTGGCATCGGAGCGCGTGTTTAGTGCGGCAGGAGGTATTGTAACTCCGCGGAGGACACGACTGTCCACCCAAAGTGTGGAGAGACTCACGTTTGTGAAAATGAATCAGGCGTGGATTAGTCTGGATTTCAAACCACCAGTTCCTGACACAACTGACTAAATCAGCCATGAATCATGCCCCAAACATGTTATTATTTTTAACATAGGCCTCTGTATGGCCTTCAATTTAAGCTGCTTACGCTTCGCCACTCTGCCATGGGCCCCTGTACCGCCTCCTCTTGCTGCTGCCAGGTCCAGAGTGTGTCATGGGTCCCTATACGGCCTCCCATTGCTGCTGACTTCATCGCCAGACTCTGCCATGTGCCACTTTCAGGTCTCCTTACACTGTTGGTGGGTTCCATTTTGTCATAGGGTGCTGTATGGCCTTCCATTGCTGCTGCCTCCACCGCCACCCTGCGCCATGTGCCTCTGTCGTCTGCTCACGCTGCTGACGGCTTCCGCTTTTTAACCGAGGCCTGTGTTTGGCTTCCGAATACTGCTGCATCCACCGCCACCCTGCGCCATGTGGCTCTGTCGTCTGCTCACGCTGCTGACGGCTTCCGCTTTTTAACCTAGGCCTGTGTATGGCTTCAGAATAATGCTGCCTACACCGCCACCCTGCGCCATGTGCCTCTGTCGTCTGCTCACGCTGCTGCCAGGTCCATACTGATTCATGGCCCCCTGTACCGGCTCCTCTTGAACGTGGTTCAGCGGGTTTGCATCACTTAACGGCAAATCGTTGACAATCGTTGACTATCAAGAGTCCAATGGCAGAGTGGCGGAGCAGAAGCAGCTTCAATTGAAGGCCATACACAGGCCTAGGTTTAAAAGTCCCTCACAGTTAATTCCAATAACGAACTCTACTCCTCCGTGCAATCTATTTACGAGACCCTGGGCAGGTCTGGGTCCAATTTGTGGTAGAGACTGGTTTTGTTCAGCCATGCTTGAGCGAGTAATAACAGGTCTGTGCTGCCCTTTGGTGTCTGGCTTAATGCGCACAACACTGAACGTCCCAGCGTTTGTCAACGATTTGCCGTTAAGTGATGCAAACCCGCTGAACCACGTTCATGAGGAGCCGGTACAGGGGGCCATGAATCAGTATGGACCTGGCAGCAGCGTGAGCAGACAACAGAGGCACATGGCGCAGGGTGGCGGTGTAGGCAGCATTATTCTGAAGCCAAACACAGGCCTCGGTTAAAAAGCGGAAGCCGTCAGCAGCATGAGCAGACGACAGAGACACATGGCGCAGGGTGGCGGTGGAGGCAGCAGCAATGGAAGGCCATACAGCACCCTATCAGAAAATGGAACCCACCAACAGTGTAAGGAGACCTGAAAGTGGCACATGGCAGAGTCTGGCGATGAAGTCAGCAGCAATGGGAGGCCGTACAGGGACCCATGACACACTCTGGACCTGGCAGCAGCAAGAGGAGGCGGTACAGGGGCCCATGGCAGAGTGGCAAAGCGTAAGCAGCTTAAATTGAAGGCCATACAGAGGCCTATGTTAAAAAGTCCCCCCAGCAGCAGCGTGGGGAGACGACTATTAGTCGTCTCCCCACGCTGCTGCTGGGGGGACTTTTTAACATAGGCCTCTGTATGGCCTTCAATTTTAGCTGCTTACGCTCCGCCACTCTGCCATGGGCCCCTGTACCGCCTCCTCATGCTGCTGCCAGGCCTGTAATCTGCCATGGGCCCCCGTACCGACTCCTCATGCTGCTGCCAGGCCCATAATCTGTCATGGGCCCCTGTACCGCCTCCTCATGCTGCTGCCAGGTCCAGAGTGTGTCATGGGTCCCTGTACGGCCTCCCATTGCTGCTGTCTCCATCGCCACACTCTGCCATGTGCCACTTTCAGGTCTCCTCACACTGCTGGTGGGTTCCATTTTGTCATAGGGTGCTGTATGGCCTCCCATTGCTGCTGCCAGGCCCGTAATCTGCCATGGGCCCCCGTACCGACTCCTCATGCTGCTGCCAGGCCCGTAATCTGTCATGGGCCCCTGTACCGCCTCCTCATGCTGCTGCCAGGTCCAGAGTGTGTCATGGGTCCCTGTACGGCCTCCCATTGCTGCTGTCTCCATCGCCACACTCTGCCATGTGCCACTTTCAGGTCTCCTCACACTGCTGGTGGGTTCCATTTTGTCATAGGGTGCTGTATGGCCTCCCATTGCTGCTGCCAGGCCCGTAATCTGCCATGGGCCCCCGTACCGACTCCTCATGCTGCTGCCAGGCCCGTAATCTGTCATGGGCCCCTGTACCGCCTCCTCATGCTGCTGCCAGGTCCAGAGTGTGTCATGGGTCCCTGTACGGCCTCCCATTGCTGCTGTCTCCATCGCCACACTCTGCCATGTGCCACTTTCAGGTCTCCTCACACTGCTGGTGGGTTCCATTTTGTCATAGGGTGCTGTATGGCCTCCCATTGCTGCTGCCAGGCCCGTAATCTGCCATGGGCCCCCGTACCGACTCCTCATGCTGCTGCCAGGCCCGTAATCTGTCATGGGCCTCTGTACCGCCTCCTCATGCTGCTGCCAGGTCCAGAGTGTGTCATGGGTCCCTGTACGGCCTCCCATTGCTGCTGTCTCCATCGCCACACTCTGCCATGTGCCACTTTCAGGTCTCCTCACACTGCTGCTGGGTTCCATTTTGTCATAGGGTGCTGTATGACCTCCCATTGCTGCTGCCAGGCCCGTAATCTGCTATGGGCCCCCGTACCGACTCCTCATGCTGCTGCCAGGCCCGTAATCTGTCATGGGCCCCTGTACCGCCTCCTCATGCTGCTGCCAGGTCCAGAGTGTGTCATGGGTCCCTGTACGGCCTCCCATTGCTGCTGTCTCCATCGCCACACTCTGCCATGTGCCACTTTCAGGTCTCCTCACACTGCTGGTGGGTTCCATTTTGTCATAGGGTGCTGTATGGCCTCCCATTGCTGCTGCCAGGCCCGTAATCTGCCATGGGCCCCCGTACTGACTCCTCATGCTGCTGCCAGGCCCGTAATCTGTCATGGGCCCCTGTACCGCCTCCTCATGCTGCTGCCAGGTCCAGAGTGTGTCATGGGTCCCTGTACGGCCTCCCATTGCTGCTGTCTCCATCGCCACACTCTGCCATGTGCCACTTTCAGGTCTCCTCACACTGCTGGTGGGTTCCATTTTGTCATAGGGTGCTGTATGGCCTCCCATTGCTGCTGCCAGGCCCGTAATCTGCCATGGGCCCCCGTACCGACTCCTCATGCTGCTGCCAGGCCCGTAATCTGTCATGGGCCCCTGTACCGCCTCCTCATGCTGCTGCCAGGTCCAGAGTGTGTCATGGGTCCCTGTACGGCCTCCCATTGCTGCTGTCTCCATCGCCACACTCTGCCATGTGCCACTTTCAGGTCTCCTCACACTGCTGGTGGGTTCCATTTTGTCATAGGGTGCTGTATGGCCTCCCATTGCTGCTGCCAGGCCCGTAATCTGCCATGGGCCCCCGTACCGACTCCTCATGCTGCTGCCAGGCCCGTAATCTGTCATAGGCCCCTGTACCGCCTCCTCATGCTGCTGCCAGGTCCAGAGTGTGTCATGGGTCCCTGTACGGCCTCCCATTGCTGCTGTCTCCATCGCCACACTCTGCCATGTGCCACTTTCAGGTCTCCTCACACTGCTGGTGGGTTCCATTTTGTCATAGGGTGCTGTATGGCCTCCCATTGCTGCTGCCAGGCCCGTAATCTGCCATGGGCCCCCGTACCGACTCCTCATGCTGCTGCCAGGCCCGTAATCTGTCATGGGCCCCTGTACCGCCTCCTCATGCTGCTGCCAGGTCCAGAGTGTGTCATGGGTCCCTGTACGGCCTCCCATTGCTGCTGTCTCCATCGCCACACTCTGCCATGTGCCACTTTCAGGTCTCCTCACACTGCTGGTGGGTTCCATTTTGTCATAGGGTGCTGTATGGCCTCCCATTGCTGCTGCCAGGCCCGTAATCTGCCATGGGCCCCCGTACCGACTCCTCATGCTGCTGCCAGGCCCGTAATCTGTCATGGGCCCCTGTACCGCCTCCTCATGCTGCTGCCAGGTCCAGAGTGTGTCATGGGTCCCTGTACGGCCTCCCATTGCTGCTGTCTCCATCGCCACACTCTGCCATGTGCCACTTTCAGGTCTCCTCACACTGCTGGTGGGTTCCATTTTGTCATAGGGTGCTGTATGGCCTCCCATTGCTGCTGCCAGGCCCGTAATCTGCCATGGGCCCCCGTACCGACTCCTCATGCTGCTGCCAGGCCCGTAATCTGTCATGGGCCTCTGTACCGCCTCCTCATGCTGCTGCCAGGTCCAGAGTGTGTCATGGGTCCCTGTACGGCCTCCCATTGCTGCTGTCTCCATCGCCACACTCTGCCATGTGCCACTTTCAGGTCTCCTCACACTGCTGGTGGGTTCCATTTTGTCATAGGGTGCTGTATGGCCTCCCATTGCTGCTGCCAGGCCCGTAATCTGCCATGGGCCCCCGTACCGACTCCTCATGCTGCTGCCAGGCCCGTAATCTGTCATGGGCCCCTGTACCGCCTCCTCATGCTGCTGCCAGGTCCAGAGTGTGTCATGGGTCCCTGTACGGCCTCCCATTGCTGCTGTCTCCATCGCCACACTCTGCCATGTGCCACTTTCAGGTCTCCTCACACTGCTGGTGGGTTCCATTTTGTCATAGGGTGCTGTATGGCCTCCCATTGCTGCTGCCAGGCCCGTAATCTGCCATGGGCCCCCGTACCGACTCCTCATGCTGCTGCCAGGCCCGTAATCTGTCATGGGCCCCTGTACCGCCTCCTCATGCTGCTGCCAGGTCCAGAGTGTGTCATGGGTCCCTGTACGGCCTCCCATTGCTGCTGTCTCCATCGCCACACTCTGCCATGTGCCACTTTCAGGTCTCCTCACACTGCTGGTGGGTTCCATTTTGTCATAGGGTGCTGTATGGCCTCCCATTGCTGCTGCCAGGCCCGTAATCTGCCATGGGCCCCCGTACCGACTCCTCATGCTGCTGCCAGGCCCGTAATCTGTCATGGGCCCCTGTACCGCCTCCTCATGCTGCTGCCAGGTCCAGAGTGTGTCATGGGTCCCTGTACGGCCTCCCATTGCTGCTGTCTCCATCGCCACACTCTGCCATGTGCCACTTTCAGGTCTCCTCACACTGCTGGTGGGTTCCATTTTGTCATAGGGTGCTGTATGGCCTCCCATTGCTGCTGCCAGGCCCGTAATCTGCCATGGGCCCCCGTACCGACTCCTCATGCTGCTGCCAGGCCCGTAATCTGTCATGGGCCTCTGTACCGCCTCCTCATGCTGCTGCCAGGTCCAGAGTGTGTCATGGGTCCCTGTACGGCCTCCCATTGCTGCTGTCTCCATCGCCACACTCTGCCATGTGCCACTTTCAGGTCTCCTCACACTGCTGGTGGGTTCCATTTTGTCATAGGGTGCTGTATGGCCTCCCATTGCTGCTGCCAGGCCCGTAATCTGCCATGGGCCCCCGTACCGACTCCTCATGCTGCTGCCAGGCCCGTAATCTGTCATGGGCCCCTGTACCGCCTCCTCATGCTGCTGCCAGGTCCAGAGTGTGTCATGGGTCCCTGTACGGCCTCCCATTGCTGCTGTCTCCATCGCCACACTCTGCCATGTGCCACTTTCAGGTCTCCTCACACTGCTGGTGGGTTCCATTTTGTCATAGGGTGCTGTATGGCCTCCCATTGCTGCTGCCAGGCCCGTAATCTGCCATGGGCCCCCGTACCGACTCCTCATGCTGCTGCCAGGCCCGTAATCTGTCATGGGCCTCTGTACCGCCTCCTCATGCTGCTGCCAGGTCCAGAGTGTGTCATGGGTCCCTGTACGGCCTCCCATTGCTGCTGTCTCCATCGCCACACTCTGCCATGTGCCACTTTCAGGTCTCCTCACACTGCTGGTGGGTTCCATTTTGTCATAGGGTGCTGTATGGCCTCCCATTGCTGCTGCCAGGCCCGTAATCTGCCATGGGCCCCCGTACCGACTCCTCATGCTGCTGCCAGGCCCGTAATCTGTCATGGGCCCCTGTACCGCCTCCTCATGCTGCTGCCAGGTCCAGAGTGTGTCATGGGTCCCTGTACGGCCTCCCATTGCTGCTGTCTCCATCGCCACACTCTGCCATGTGCCACTTTCAGGTCTCCTCACACTGCTGGTGGGTTCCATTTTGTCATAGGGTGCTGTATGGCCTCCCATTGCTGCTGCCAGGCCCGTAATCTGCCATGGGCCCCCGTACTGACTCCTCATGCTGCTGCCAGGCCCGTAATCTGTCATGGGCCCCTGTACCGCCTCCTCATGCTGCTGCCAGGTCCAGAGTGTGTCATGGGTCCCTGTACGGCCTCCCATTGCTGCTGTCTCCATCGCCACACTCTGCCATGTGCCACTTTCAGGTCTCCTCACACTGCTGGTGGGTTCCATTTTGTCATAGGGTGTTGTATGGCCTCCCATTGCTGCTGCCTCCACCGCCACACTGTGGCTCCACACTCTGGTTTTGGCCCCGTGACTGCCCAAATGAGTGAAGTGTGCTGTGATTCTAAGATCGACGGCACTCATCTGCATGTCATACTGACTGACAGTATTATTTCTCTTCCCCAGCAGACTCCAAGGGCATTTAAATTAAAGGTACAGTGTTCTGCACTAATATAAAGGCTCTCTGAAGCCTAGAAACACCCTTTTTACACGTTAAATTCGCAGCAAATATATTCGCCTTGAATCGAATTTATTCCGCGAATTCGGCGAATCAGCCGAATCGAATTTTTGAATAATTCGCTCATCTCTAGCCCTAATCCATGGAGAAGCTGGCAGAAATCACTCAATAGCCTAATGAAGGATTATTATCTTTGCTGAACAAAGATATTTACTTCAAGCTACATGGACTGGTAGCTTTTGTACTTGTGTGCTTTTTACTGTTTTTGATTGCGGTTTTTCAATATAGGGTACTGTCAGTTTCACTTGTGCACTAGCTATTTTATTCATTGATCATTTGCTGGTTCTTACACATAATATGGATCTTTTGACTGAAATCAGCTTCAAAGGGAGTGTCAGATTGGATATAAATTTTTTTTTCATGATTTAATTGGTAGCATATGCATGGATTCACCTCCAAATACTCAAGTCACTACTTCAATTACAAATCCCCCACACAGTAGAACTTTTGAACAGAATATGCTCAGATTATTTGTCAGAATAGAAGATACAAATAATATGGAGAATGTTCAATGGTAGGATATAGCATTCCTAAACAAAATATCTAGAACTGAATAAAACACCCCAGGCACTTGGAGTCCTTTAACAGTGTGATTTTTTTTTTTATGATGATCTGAATAAGGAATGGTGTCAAGTATGAGAGTTCTGCACCACAAAATAGATGAAGCTCATCTTCTCCCAAAGGGAGAAGGAAGATTGGCATCTACCATGAGTTGGTGCTAGCTATAATGAGAGACCTTGAGGAATATCAATCCTCAGATTTATATCCCCAATGGATGACAGTCCTCAATCATAAAACCAAACAGTGTGAGGATGATTTAGTCAGTACCAAAACTAATAAACTTGAATGAGACATAGTGGATTATAAGAGAGGCCAGGTATTGACATGCGCTAGCAAGAGAACGCTATACACAGACAACACCAGCCCTTACGGATCTGAACCCCAAGACTAATTTTAACATACTGTAGGACATATGAGACAGTCCAAACTTACAACTGACACAATCTAATAAGTCACAATGCATCAACTCCACCGCTCAAAAAGCTGAAGCATCTAGAAAAAAGAGTAATAATGACACATCCATTACAAAATTAAACCTACATCACAAATACTGAAACAAACAAAGAAAATAGTAATGATAAAACATCCAACACTAAGGTTGGATTTGGAACACAATCTGTGAGAGTGCATCCACCTCCACTAGTAATCCTTATGAAACAGAATCAATAAAATATATTAGGTCTACCCAGAATGTTTTTCAAGAGGTAGCAGAAATAGAAATTCCAGAAGAATCCACTAGTGTAGACATCACCTCAGATACAAGAAAAAAAGAGAGGAAGGCACCTCTAAGTGCAGTATTGACAATTTATTTAGTAAACAATGGATACATTGCACTTACAAGATAAATAGTTAAAAAGACTCATCGTGTGGTAATTAGATCCAGGTGGGACATCCAGCAGTCCAGCAGCAAACTCTGTCTATAGGATCAGGAAGTAGAGTCCAGGATGTGCCTGTGCATCAAAATGAAGCTAGGAGAGCAGAGTCGGATGTAGGAGGTGAAGGGGGCGGTAATGCATTTCGGAGCATGCTCAATAGGCTCCTTCTTCAGACTTCAGTATCAGTAGGCTCCAAGCATCAGAAGTAGGATAGCACCTAATAAGATATGGAACAACATTAATTAAAAGCCCAAAGACAACACCCTCAATTTCTTTTGGAATTTGAGAGGATTGTACCAGTGTAAAAAAAAAAGATTATGTTGGATATGTTCATTTCTACAACCAAAAAATCCTTTCCTGCCAGTAAAGAACAAGCCCACCAGATTAATAATTAATTCTACAGTAGTTCCTCCAGTGCCTCACCTGCCTATACGTCTTCCTTGACATAGGACGTACTATTTAAAACTGTATGCAAGAGATTTGGTGAGCATCGGGGGCTAATTGAGCAGGGTGGCATAGACTATAGAATGCCAAGCCATTTTAGGGACTTAAAATGTGGGTAGTGGAGACCATACCAAAAGGTGGATCCTTTACCGAGAGGTTTGAAAAATTATGCCACAGGGAGACAAGTTGGATATTCACCCTCAATACCCTGACTCCCACAGGGTTAAACAAGGAGCTGGAAATTCACACCATTATTTTAATAATTGATTTCAGTTTGTTTGCGTGCATTACTATTACTCATATGATAAGGCTTGTCCAGTTTGATACAACATTTTTGAAGGATGATAAACTGTACCTCCTTTTCACAAACAATGACAAATATTAACAAAATAATAACACCTTAGAACAGGGCTTGAAACTTCCACTTGCCTGCTCGCATTGGCGAGTGGAAATTATGGTGGGGGCAAGTGTCCCCAGGGCTGTCTTGCTGAGCAGGCTTGGAACTCAGTGCCGGATCTGTCACTCGCACTGGGAGCCGTCAGTCTGCTCAATAGTTGAGCAAAATGAAAGCAAAGGAAGGAGTGTGTGCTGTGCTCTCTGCCTCCCCCTAGAGTGCAGTTCCCGGCTCTGTGAGTGAAGGTAACGATATACTGCAAATTTTTATAGGGCTGTGTGTGAGTGTATGTGTGTGTATTTGTATGTGTGTGTGTCTGTGTGTATGTACATGTATCTGTGTGTATGTACATGTGTGTGTCTGTACATGTGTCTGCGTGTATGTACATGTATGTGTGTGTGTACATGTGTGTATGTGTGTACATGTGTCTGTATGTGTGTACATGTGTGTGTGTGTGTGTGTGTGTTTGTGTGTATGTACATGTGTCTGTATGTACATGTCTGTATATGTATGTACATGTGTCTGTGTCTATGTACATGTGTCTGTACGTGTGTATTTCTGAGTATGTACATGTGTCTGTGTGTATGTACATGTATGTGTGTGTGTACATGTGTCTGTGTATGTGTGTACATGAGTCTCTGTGCGTGTGTGTACATGTTTCTGTGTGTGTGTACATGTCTGTGTGTACAGGTGTCTGTTTGTGTGTGTGTATGTACATGTGTCTGTATGTAAACCTACATGTATGGGTGGTTTGGTCAGGTTCAGGATTATGTGGTTATTATGGGTGGTAGAGTATGGGGCATTTGAGGTATTGCTGGGTTGGATAGTAGGTAGGATATGCTTGGTAGAGTTATGGTTTTGTGAGTGAAAGATTATGGGGGGTTATGGTTGTATGCGGTGCATGGTCTAAGTATGATGGAGTGTTTAGGGGGACATTGGAAGCCCTGATGTAATGTGTGGGGACTCTGGGGACCCTATTGTAATGTGGTAACATTTAACAGGGTCATTTCATGAAATAATTTACGAGGATGTGTTTAGGGGCGGAATTAGGGGGTGTAGCAGGGTAGGGGTTGGGTGAGGCAACTGGTGGCGAGTAACTCTTAAGGTCTGGCTAGTAGCTCAGAACTTGAAATTTTTAACCCTTGCCTTAGAACACCTTTTTTCTAACTAGGCATTCATAGGCTCAATACGTGAACTATGGGCTTTTTTTTTTCCTTCCTTTGGATCAAATGTGGGCATAGGATCATAACTTTTTTTTTTTTCTATGGTTGAACTGGATGGACTTTTGTCTTTTTACAGCCAGACTAACTATGTAACTATGTAAGATAAGTGAACTAATAAAGTTTTTATTGATGTTTCATAGTAGTATTTTATAATTAATTTTAGAATTAATGTATTTTATATTTAATTTTATTATATAATTTTATATTATATACAGTGAAAATAATAGGTGTTTTTATGAAATGTTAGTAGGGTGATTTTAACATTTGATATTTCATAATATTGTTTTAATGTACAAATTTGCTATTTAATTTAATGCACAATTTTTGTTATGCAATTCTGTTAAAACTTTTCCATATAACAAAATATAGAGATTAATGTACACATAGTGTATGTCAGTGTATGTTTAATTCAATGGATGTATACAATTATTATATATAATATTTATGACCAGGGTAGGCTTGACTAAAGGGGTAATTCCCTTGAAATGTGTTGGCACTTCCTCCACTTGTTCCAGCTGGAAGAACGGATGGCAACTGAGAGTGCTGCTTTGTGATAGCAGTGTGAGCAGTATTCCGCTTGCTGGTTCCGAGATCTCTCTGCCATTTACACCACAACCGCAGCTTAGTGTGCACCTAGCTGGATACAAGCTGTTTAACAGTGACTGTGATATGTTTTTTCTCAATAAAATTGCATAGTGTGCTAATTGGATCCAGTCTTTTTGTGTTGCTAGTTGACTACTGCTGTGCGTTCATTCTTAAGCACTAATGAGAAGAGGACTGTGAAGGTTTTATCAGTGTTTTTCCATGTACATAAAACTATATTTCCTTGGACATGACTGCAAAAACTGAAGCATACGGTATTATGGTTATTGAGTATTTAAATGCAAAAAGAAAAACTAAGCAGAAGTGCATATCCAAGTCTGGCTACACGCCTACGGTGTAGAGCAGCCAGTAATTGCTTTCACATGTATAAACATGTCACACACAAGTTAATTTATTATTTTTTAATGTTCTTAATTTATGTCCAAAGCCAAAACTGTGTTTATTTTGTGAACAGAGTAGGAAATAGTCAAAACCTTTCCAAAATGAAGGGTAATACCCACTTAGCAAGATGTCCTCAGTGGAATATTTTCCCTGTATTCTTGTAAAATTTTGGATTTCCTATCACATTCTGCCTTAGTGATAATGGTCACTGTGACGATCGCGACGTCAGATCCCAGCCCTTCACACCAAACTCGTGATCAAAGGACTAGCCAATCTAAAACCGTGATGTCACGTGCGTAACAATGCCACGCCCAGCTGCACCCTGCACAAAGATTTTCCAGCTAATGGACCACTATCGATGTACCGGTAGCCTAAGCGCGATTGTTACTGGGTCAGGTTAATTGCGCAACTAACCCTTCACACTGCCACCACCTCCTTTTTGTACAGAGAAAGAGGAAACTCGGCAATATCAGCAATAACACTCTGATGGTTGAATGGTTCAGAAGATATAATTTTCTGCTCTCTTACATGTGTCAGATAAGGGGTGCAACATACCAGGAGAATGGTCTCAAATTGAGCCGTCCGAATATGGGCTCCATGTTTAGGTAATTATGTCCTACGTGAAGATATCAACTTATATGAAAAAGTGAGTTTTTAAAAGTAAGTCTGTTTTTACGACCCCTTGGAAGGTCTTTGAAGTTCAGTGAGGGACTTGGTTTACACTTTTACGATATCCCAGATTGCACAGTGAACAGACAGCTAGGCACCTAGCTGGTGAGGTTTTATAGCCAGGACGCCCTCCCACTGGGTTTTGATGCCTTTTGAACGCTGCATCAAACAGACCACATGTCACTCAACAGAGAGGGAGGGGGATGAGGAAAAAGGGAGAGAGAGATATGATTGCACAAGATGGTTGGTCCTTTGCCAAAATGGAGGTTCGTATCCGTCTCTGTGTGCACGATTGCTACAGTCACCAGCTGAAATAGAAATGGCGGATTTACCAAGTAGGGGCATAGACAGCAATGTAAACCTGCTACAGGGGTTTTAGCACCTCCCCAAACTGGAAAAAAAAACAGTTTTGACATTAAAGTATTTTATTGTGGACAGTCAGGAAGGGTAAGCAACCTTATCAGATATATTTGTACTCTGTTTACCCCTGCTGGATAGATTTATCCTCCCTCTTTGTCTTGATGACTATTGTCATGGGACTGAAAGTTAGGAGAAATCAAACAGTGTGAGCCAATGGAACAAAAATAAAGGGAAGTCTCTCAATAGGATTACTTGTGGTGACAGCTGTCTAATAGAGGATTCTTTTCAGTTTGGAGATATTTCCTCTCGCTTCCCTCTCTCCTGCCCCATCTCCAACCAGGCACTCCAGCAAGTGAGAGTCATTGCTCTCCACTCTGAGCAAACCGAGAACTGAACTATCAGCAGTCATGTGATCGCTCCGTTCTCATCTTGGAGTTGATGCTGAACAGCTGCAGCATCACAATGATATGGTATATATGTTTGGTTTTTTTTATATATACTCCAAACTTCTTTTATTTCATTTCATTTTATAACCATATACATTTATTAAAATGACACATAACAAAAGCATGATAGATGCACACAAGTAGCAGGCTAGCAGCCATTTAGCAATTAAAGTGGTTGTAAAGGCTCAAGTGTTTGCAGCAGCCCCCCAGTCCCCCCTAATACTTACCTGAGCCCTATTGCGATGTTTTACCTTCATGCATTCTATTTACCTTCATTTTGTGTGCCTGTACTCCATTGCAATCCAGCAATGTGCTTGAGAGCCTTGGCTCGCCGGCGACTCTCCCTCCTCACTGACTGAGATCCATTGGCTCTTGCTGCTGTTGGTCACAACCAGTGAGCCAATGAGGAGAGAGAGGGGCGGGGCCAAGCTGCAGCTCTGTGTGCGTGAGTGGACATGCAGAGCAGCAGCTCGGGAGTGAGCTTGTTTGGCTACCCCCATAGCAAGCTGCTTGCTCTGGGGGCATTTAGCAGGAGGGAGGGGCCAAGAGCACCAGTAGGGGACCCAAGAAGAGGTAAAATCAGGGCCGCTCTGTGCAAAACCACTGGACAGAGCATGGAAGTATGACATGTTTGCTTTGTTTTTTTTTAATTGCCTTTTATATCACTTTAAAAAACATACTACATCTTTGCCACATTTTCAGCAGATATCCAATTTTCTGAACACAAAACCTAAGAAAAACTGGCCCCAATTCCCTACAGGAATGTTTTCTTCCGTATGAAGCAGAGATATATGTGTAAAATTAATTCTCCTTCACACAAATCCCATTTATACAAGTATTGAAACTTTTCCTTGTCTGATTATGCCAAAATACAGAAGTAACAGGAGAACATCAGGGTAATTGTATAATTAGCATACATATTTCAACAGATAGCAGGCGATAGATACCAGCCTGCTGCAAAGCTATGTATGGGGAAAGCTGGAGCAAGGCTTCCCTTGTGTATAGTGAATGGCGTAGGGGAAAACATGATGCATTTCAGTTTGGTTAATGGGCTGAAGAAAATCTATATTCGAACATAAGAAGAGGGAGCAGCTGAGGTTCACTTCAGCTCTCTGTGCTCACAGCTCTCAACATTAATAAGCCAATCTTTTATTGCTGTTGGGAGATTTGGTAAGCGTCTTGTAATTGTTGATATATAGGTGCGTGCCCAAGCCTGATAATGCAGTATTAACACAGTCCAATCACTAATATTGCAAATAGCATTGTTTTTCGAGAGGCACAGAGACTCATGCAAAAAACATGAGCCGCAAACCTCTGCTGCAGAGTAAGTGGGAGAGGAAGATGATCAGCCAGTTGGGCTGGAAAATAACAGCATATAGCAAAAAACAGTATCTGTGCTATAGCCACATACCAAAGCATCTGCAGTACCAGAAAATGAAGAGTAAGGACGGTGCTATTTTGTTGCCGGCTGACCCTGAATTCCAGGAACATTCCCAGTTTTATTGTAATTGTCCCTTACATTTTTGTCCTTCTTAATATGCTTTGTGTCACTGCACAACATCGTGGTGCATTGCACTGTTATGCAGTGAAATGCAGTGCCACCCAGTGCAGTATGGATAAATGAAGACATGCTACACCACAATGCATATCATACCAGCATTGTGGTGTGAATGGGGCAATTGTTTTCTATGTGCCCTAGTGGCAACCTTTATTTATCCAGTACGGAAAAGCGCAAGTCATAACAAAAAGTGTGAACGAGTCCTAAGTGCTCATTCACATATATGCGGTTTGAACCGCATCTAACCTGTATGTGAAAAAAGATTGCTTTCTATGGTACCTGGTGCACTGGAGGTGCGGATTCAGTGCAGTTTTAAAGAGTCCTGTCCGATTTCTGAGCAATTCGGTCCGGTTCAGGTGCGGATTACAGGCTATTGACTTGTATGGAAGCCGTTCCTAAACCGCACACTGTATGTGTGACCAGAATAAGATCCTGAGCTAATCCTGTCCTGAACCTGATGTAAACCTGATGTGAACCTGTGAACAGCTACTGTATCAATTAGCTGTGAAACCTGAGCTTCAATCCACACCACCTACAGCACAGGTGTAAAACTGGCGGCCCTCCAGCTGTTGCCAAACTACAAGTCCCATGAGGCATTGCAAGATTGACAGTTACAAGCAGGACTTCCAAAGGTAGAGGCATGATGGGACTTGTAGTTTTGCAACAGCTGGAGGGCCACCAGTTTAACACCCCTGACCTACAGTATGTCTTTAGCTTTCTGCAAGTAACATTATATTCTCCATATCCATTATGGCTTAGGGGGTCTTTTTAAGTAGTAATTATTTGTTAACATTGAATTATAAAAAAAAAGTATTTTATATTCTTTTTTAAAATGGACTTGCCAGGATAGAAATTGGGAGTAGTAGTAACTGCTGCTCATGTAGTAAGGTGCTCTTTCAATCTTCAATCACAAGGTTCTCTTCCAATCTTCTTCAGCAGTGGGTGGTCCTCAAAGGGCGGGTCCATGACTTTCTGGTCTCACAGGGTATTTTTAGCGTCACTTAACCTTGAAGACTGAGGACATCTGGTGGCAGAAAAGGAATTATTGCAGGCAACAGCACCAGAGAGGCAAGAGGGTATTGCAGCCAGAGCTACATTTTTGTTTAAAGCCTGTTTTATTAGTTTGGTGATTTTTTCAGACCTACATAAACACATCTATTGTTTTTCAGAAGTAAACAAAAACAGATTCTGACAGGAATTGTTCCATCAGGAAAAAGTGTTGACTAAAGACTAGTTTTGCTGTCTCTAATACAATATAAAATAGATACTATCGTTGTATATTTGGACAATGTATACATTTTTAGCTATTGCCATTGTTTTATAGCAGTGGTTCTCAACCTGTGGGTCGCAACCCCTTTGGGGGTCGAACAACCCTTTCACAGGGGTCCCCTAAGACCATCGGAAAACACATATTTCCGATGTGTAAAGAGCAGCTACTGTGTAGAAAGCAGCTGCTGTGTTGAAAGCAGCTACTCTGTTAAAAGCAGCTACTGTGTTGAAAGCAGCAGTATTGTAGGTAAAACGACACTCATGAATTATAATTACTGGGTAAATAATTTTATGGTTGGGGGTCACCACAACATGAGGGACTGTATTAAAGGGTCACGGCATTAGGAAGGTTGAGAACCACTGTTTTATAGGCACTTCTTTCAAACATTGGACCCAAGCTATCTCAATAAACATAAAATAATAGACCTTTTCACATGTTTGACCCAAGGCATTTATGATACTACAGTGCCATATAGAATTTGAAATTACAAAATGATTCTCTCCTAGGAACCTATGTAGAAAGATAGTGATAGGTAGGAAGGGATGCAACCATGAAGGAATGACTACCCAAGCTTTCTAAATAAAAGGTCAGCAACACAAGCTGAAAGAGGCACTCCACAAGACCAAGGAAGACTCTGCCTGCGGGGATAACACTAGAAGCCACACTACAGCAGATACACAGAAAGAACCCGGTTTCCTGCAATCGCTTGAGATGCCTGTTTGATATGGAAAATATGGACCAGCTATAACAGAAGCTAAGTGATTTATAGTGTACCCTTACTGCATACATACTATTGATAATTCTCATTTTCTAATAAGGTTAGTTATTTTTTTCGTATTTGTAGTTATACATGTGCATGCCGGAAATTCTTGGTTTGTTTTGTTTCGGATGCATTCGTTCATTGAAGGATTTTGTTTCATCATATTTGTTATGTTCAAATTAATTTGGTATCTTTGGCATTCATTTTGTATATTCATTGATATTGGTGTATTTGAAAAATTTAGCAGTTTTTCCAGAAGATTGCTATATATTCAATATATTATCAAATTGCAGAGATTCGAATTGGAAGGATTTGATATTTTCTGACTTTATTTCAACATACCAAGAGAAATGGCATGAGCTGATTGGACAATATTGATTGGCGTCATGTCCATCCAAATTAATGAATGGAACAAAATTCGGATCCATTTGTTATCTTAATCTGAATTAACTTTCCAATGGACCTGAACTACTATCACATCATGCGATGTCATGCAACTGAAACTAATGCTTTTTACCTTTTTTTTTCAAATTCGTTGATGTTTGTTACTATGTCCATTTGAAGATTCGTATACATCTGAATCTCCAAATATAACATTTTTGTCTGAAAAATGAATTGTAACAAAACAAAACACATGTCTATTTGTAGTACTCTTTATGTCTTGTATTTCTTTCCTACAACTGTAAGTAGTTTGTATATGCAGCATTCTTGTTTAGTAAAAGCACACACTACAGGATTTTTAACTTACTTCCAAAAAAGCCAAAATCCAAAAAGATAAAAGTGGAACAAACCCCAGCTGGGGGAGTTTTTTTTTTATTTTGACCAAGGTTGGGCTTCACAAAAGCATGCAGTCTGTAAAGTCTGAAAAGCCTAAACAGGTCCTGTATACTTATTCCAGGTCAGAGACTTAATAGGTAGCAAAGTCAGGATCAGAATGGCAGTCTCAGAGCTATCACTATTTAAGGAAAGGTTTAGCAGAGGCCCTAAAGAGATTAAAATGGTAGGTGTTGCAATTTTTAATGTCACATAGTAATTGCAGAGTGTTTTTTTAAACTCAATTTTTTTGGAAAAAATACACTGTTTTACTTTCAATGCACAAAAACACAATATTATACCTATATATAATATATTTTTTAATTTATTTATTTATTTTTACACTATCCCTTTATTTTTTTGTTTTAATCACTTTTATTGTTTGCGATGAAAATATCCCCTATGATAGCAATAGGCAGTGACAATCCTCTTTACTGAAAATCTGGGGTCTATTAGACCCTGGGTCTCTCATCTGCCATTCAAAGCTTCAGATCATACTAAGATCAGTATGATCTGATGCTTTTTACAAACCACTAAGGGTTTGTTTACATTCGGCAAAACCAGAGGTGATGAAATGCTCATCGCTTCTGATTTCTTAGACCATAGAGATGGTCAAACTCATTCCATTCTCTAATCAGATCTATGGTCAACTGGCAAAACCACCCACTGCATTCTTGGGTTCCCCGATAGCACAGGAGAGTCCGAGAAAGCCGTGGAAGGCAGCGGGAGGGAGAGACGTCCCCTCCCACTGCTTGTAAAATCAATCCAGTGGCTAATTAGCCTCCAGGATTGCTTTTAAAAGAAAGCCAACCATCAGCTGAAAAAACAATACCGGGATGAGGCATCATCGTGGTACAACCACTCAAAGTCCAGTGATGTTAAAGTCCAGGTATGTCGCTGATCCTTAAGAGATTAATGGACAAAACCATGGGCCGCTGACATGCCTATCCTCTCGACACTTGTTTGTGGAACCTACACTTGGTTTTATTTAATAAATAAATAGCATAAATAATATAATTTAAAAAAATAATTTTATTGCATCTGTTTATATTTTCAGTGTTGGACTTCCCCAGCTACATAAAGAAACAAATTAATAAAAAAATATTATTTAAGGCACCAACTTGGACAAATTCTGAGGATTTTTAAATTAGCCCCGCAGAAACATGGAAGTAAAAAAGAAAAAATTATTGTTAAGCAATTCTATAGCAATTTTAAGCATAATGTCCCCCACAGTAGGGTGACGGGACATCCCCAGTTTCTGAGGTTAGTCCTGGGTTTCAGGGGGTTGTCCCTGGAAAACAGTGTCCCTGGACTTATTCCTCCAATGGCATTACCAGTCCATGGGCTGCAGGATGATCTGCCTGGCAACATTTTGCTCGATTTTTCTAATTGGCTGCCTATGCCTGAAGGAAGAGCAGGGAGGGATTGGTCCTATGAGTGGGAGGTCAAGAGGAGATGGAGATGCCACTTTGTTCCTGCAGCACAGGCTCAGTGCACACCTGGGCTCTACATTCTGTGCATTACCTACTTATGACCTCTGCGCTGTGTTACTTACTTCTGACCACTGAACTCTATGCATTTACACTCCTGACCTCTAGACTCAGTTCACTACTTGCTTCTGACCTCTGAACTCTGTGAATTTCCTACTCCTAACACCTGCAATCTATGTGTTACCCACTCCTGACCCCTGCGCTCTGCACATTATGCATTCATGACTCAGAGCATAGTAGACTCAAGTTTTATTTAACCATACCCCTCCCACTGTTAGCACAATTAGGCCATACCCACCATTCATTGCGGTGCATGATTAGTCCTGACCCTTCCACACCCTTTAAAAGTTGTCATGGTCAGTAGGGTGTCCCCGGATTTCATTTTAAAAATCTGGTCACATTGTGCTACAGAATTTCTATTTACATTTAGACGTGAGTCAAGCACGTCATTTTAAAAATTTCATCCAGGGGTATACAAAGTGAGGCAAAAAAAGTATTGCTTCTATTCTTTTTACCCCCAGCATATTACAGATATTACAGGAGGTGCTGCAGAGCTGACCATCCACTGCTAGTCCCTCGTCTACAACATTCCTGTCACAAGTGAGCCTGCAGCCTCTTGTTTGTTTGTCTTACCTCCTTGCTGTTCCTTCACATGTGTGTTTGTCTGTGCTCACCTATGGGTGTCGTCTGCTATTCCCTGGGTTTTATGTGCTTCCCTTTCATCACTTCCTGGCCCGCCTCCTAGCTGGCCTGTCTATTTAAGACATGCTCAGTCTGTCTCACTTTGCCTGAGCAACGTTGTTGTCTGAGCTCCCGTGTTCCTCTGAGAATCCGTTCAAGTATATCTGTGTACCGACCCCGACTTGTCCCTGACATTCCTCCTATATTGTCTATCCGTGTACCGACCTCGGCTTCGTTCCTGACATTGCCTGTCTTCCGCCTGTCCTGACCTCGGTTTGCCTACTGGATCTCCTGAGTCTACTCCCATTGTACTCTGCTCCTGCTAGCGGTCTCTTCTACCTCAGCTGGGTGTACCTGGGGAACCCCAGGCTGTGGTTTATAGAGCTCACTACCATAGGTGCTGACAGTTTGCTTAGGCCATGAGCTCCTCGGAGACACCACGGCCTCTCCTGGAACAACTTCAGGGCTTGGTGCAAAGAGTCAATGTCCAGCAGGCCTATCAAGAACAGATTATGCATTATCTGCAGGAACTCTCCTCCCGTTTGGATCAGCTACAGGCAGGGTCCACTTCCTCATCCCCTGCTTCGGCTTCGGGCCTTGCTCCAGTTCCTGCTGTTCCACCTTCCGCTGTTCCCCCTGTAGAACCCCATCCTTCGACACTCCAGCTGCCTCCACCACCTCACTTTTCTGGTGCTCCCAAGGCCTGTCGAGGCTTCATCAATCAGTGCTCAATTCATTTTGAGCTAGCAGCCGATCATTTCCCTACCGATCGTTAAAAGGTGGCATACATGATCTCCCTCTTTTCAGGTGAAGCACTGGCTTGGGCCTCGCCACTGTGGGAGTGTCAAGACCACACTATCTCCAGTATCCCAGCCTTCCAGCAAGCTTTCCGGAAAACGTTCAATGTTCCCGGCAGGACTTCATCTGCTGCGGGAGCCCTTCTTCGGCTACGCCAAGGTAGCATGACGGTTGGTCAGTATGCAGTCCGGTTTCGCACCTTGGCTTCAGAACTTGCTTGGAATGATGAGGCCCTTTCTGCAACCTTTTGGCAGGGTTTAGCGGACCGGGTTAAGGATGAAGTAGCTGGAAGAAACATACCCACCGTCCTGGATGAGTTGATTGTTCTTAGCATCCAAATTGATGTCCGCTTCCAGGAATGAGATCTGGAAAAGTCTGGTCCACGTCACTCCCAAGTGGGTTCGTTTGCTCCTGTTTCCCAAAAATTCCTTGTACCACCTACCTCTGCAGCTGGGCCGACTTCCGAGGAACCAATGCAGCTAGGCCGAACACGCCTCACTCCACAGGAGCGATCGCGTCGCCTAAGACTTGGGCTATGCCTTTACTGTGGGGCTAAGGGTCATGCTATGAAGTCTTGTTCAGTCCGACCGGGAAACTCCCGGGTCTAGGTCACTTTGAGGGAGTAGATCTAGACCAGAACCTGAACTCCGCTTCCTCCCCTCGAATTGTTATGCCTGTCTCCATCCATTGGGCTCTGAACTCATACCAGGTTTCAGCTTATGTGGACTCTGGGGCAGGCGGGAATTTCATCGAACAATCCTTGGCCGCTGAATTGGGTGTTCCTCTTGTTCCCTTGATGATGCCCCTATCAGTATCTGCAGTTGATGGCTCTACCTTGGCTTTAGAACCTCTACGCTTTCGAACTATCAGCATAACTATGCATGGGGGCGTTCTTCATCGTGAGGAAATTTCCTTTCTGGTCCTTCCTAAGTCTTCAAGTCCCATCATTCTGGAACTTCCGTGGTTGCAGAGACATTCACCCTATCTTGACTGGAACTCTGGCCAAGTATTGTCGTGGGGCTCACAAAGCCATCAGACTTGTCTTCCTAAAGTGAGTCCTCCTAGGTGTGTACCCGTGGCTGAGGTCATCACCTATCCAATACTCCCTCCGCACTATCAGGTCTTCCAAGATGGCTTTTGCAAGAAAGCTGCTGACTCCCTGCCGCCTCACCGTGCCTATGACTGTGCTATCGACCTCCAACCTGGGTCTTCTCCACCATGAGGTAAAGTTTACCCTCTCTCCATTCCTGAGATTTAAGCCATGTTCAAATATGTCCAGGGGAATCTGCAGAAAGGTTTTATCCATAAGTCCAATTTTCCTGCTGGGGCTGGCTTCTTCTTTGTGGAGAAAAAAGATGGTTCGCTACGACCCTGCATTGATTATAGAGGTCTCAATGCTATCACCGTTAAGAATCGGTACCCCTTACCTCTGATTTCTGAACTCTTTGACAGACTCCGAGATGCTCGAATTTTCACTAAGCTAGATCTCCGTGGAGCGTACAATCTGGTTAGGATCCATGAGGGTGATGAGTGGAAGACAGCTTTCAATACCAGAGACGGGCATTTTGAATATCTTGTGATGCCCTTTGGCTTGTGTAATGCTCCAGCCGTCTTCCAGAACTTCGTTAATGACATTTTTTCTGATCTGCTGTATGTTTGTGTCATTGTCTATCTGGATGATACACTAATTTTTTCTCCAAATTTAGAAACTCATTGGCAGCATGTGAGTACTGTTCTCCTACGTCTTCGGGACCACCGCCTGTATGCTAAGTTGGAGAAGTGTCTCTTTGAACAAACCCAGGTTCCTTTTCTAGGCTACATAGTCACGGATAAGGGGCTGCTTATGGATCCTGCCAAACTCCAAGCCATTTCCAATTGGCCTCAGCCCTCTGAATTGAAAGCCACTCAGCGCTTCTTGGGATTCACTAACTTCTATCGCCAGTTTATTCCTAACTATTCTTCGCTGGTGGCCCCCAATCACTTCTTTGACTCGAAAGGGTTCCAACGCCAGAACCTGGCCTTCCGAGGCAGTCGACGCATTCCACAGACTAAAAGCCACTTTTCTCTCTGCATCGATTCTCATACGTCCAGACATTTTTCAGCCTTTTTTCTTGGAGGTAGACGCTTCTCCTTTGGGAGTGGGGGCCGTCCTGCTCCAAATGCATGATGGTAAACTCCGTCCTTGTGACTTCTTCTCTAAGAAATTTTCGGATTCTGAAACGAATTACACTATCGGAGATCGGGAATTGCTGCCGATAAAGCTGGCACTGCAGGAATGGCGACATCTGCTGGAGGGATCCCCACATCGCATTCTGGTTTACACTGATCATAAGACCCTCCAGTGTCTCCAGTCCGCCCGGCGTTTGAATCCCAGACAAGCACGATGGGCTCTCTTCTTTGCCAGATTTAATTTTGACATTACCTTCCGGCCCGGTTCCAAAACTGCCCGTGCGGATGCCTTTTCTAGATCATTTGACAGTGCTGATTCTGAATGTCATATTGAACCAGAACCTATCATTTCTGCCAATCGGATCCTAGCCACCACTCATCTTCAGCCTAAATGCATCCCACCCGGAAAGACCTTTGTGGTCCCGCCCTTCGTCCAAAGCTACTCAAATGGGCACACGACTCTAAACTTTCTGGACATCCTGGGGTACTACGCACCTGTGCCTTCCTGCAGCGTCATTACTGGTGGCCCTCACTGCGAAAGGATGTTGAAGAATATGTCCAGGCTTGCGCCATTTGTGTGCGATCTAAGTCCTCCACGTCTGCTTCAGCAGGTCTCCTTTTACCTCTACCGGTTCCAGATGAGCCTTGGCGTTGCATTTCCATGGACTTTCTTTCCGAACTACCCCCTTCTGCTGGTTCCACTGTTATCTGGGTGGTTGTGGACAGGTTTTCTAAAATTTGCCACCTAACTCCACTTCCGGGACTTCCTTCAGCCGTCACGTTGGCCTCCACCTTCATTAAGGAGATTTTCCGTCTTCACAGTATTCCCTCTCACATCGTTTCAGATAGAGGGGTTCAATTTACAGCTCGCTTCTGGAGGGCTCTAGCCACGTCCTTCGGAGTTGAGTTGGACTTCTCTTCAGCCTTCCATCCGCAGTCTAATGGCCGAACCGAAAGGGTCATCCAAAACGTGGAACGCTATATTCGTGCCTTCATTTCGGGCCATCAGGATGATTGGGTAGACCTTCTACCATGGGCTGAGTTTGCCCTTAATAACCATGCCACTGCCAGTACTGGCGAGTCCCCCTTTTTCACGGTGTATGGTCATCATCCTTTGGTGCCATTTCCTGTTCCTATCTCTTCTACGGTTCCTGCGGCTGCAGATAAACAACGATCCTTCAATTCCATCTGGGCAGAGGTTTCCAAGAATTTACATCTGGCAGCTTCCAAGTACAAAACGGCTGCAGATCGTCATCGCCGCTTAAGTCCCAAATTCCTCCCTGGTGACAAGGCTTGGCTCTCTACCAAGAATATCCATCTACGAGTACCCTCTATGAAATTTGCTCCTTGTTTCATTGGTCCATTTACCATTCTCCGCAAGGTCAGTCCTGTTGCTTTCAAACTTCGCCTCCCTTCACATCTGAGAATCCCTAATGTTTTCCATGTTTCTCTTCTTAGACCCTATATTATCAACAGGTTTTCCCGTCCTCATCGTCATCCTTCCCCAATAGCGAGTACTTCGGATCAGTACGAAGTCAAGCAAATCTTAGATTCTAAGTTCATCAGAGGGAAGCTTTTGTATCTTATTGACTGGAAGGGATATGGTCCTGAGGAGAGGTGTTGGATTCCTTCTGCTGATGTTTCTGCTCCCCGTCTGGTGGAATTTTTTCATCAGAAGTTTCCCCTTAAGCCTGGCCCTAAAAAAGTGGGGAGACCTCGTAAGAGTGGGGGTACTGTCACAAGTTAGCCTGCAGCCTCTTGTTTGTTTGTCTTACCTCCTTGCTGTTCCTTCACATGTGTGTTTCTCTGTGCTCTTCTATGGGTGTCGTCTGCTATTCCCTGGGTTTTATGTGCTTCCCTTTCATCACTTCCTGGCCCGCCTCCTAGCTGGCCTGTCTATTTAAGACATGCTCAGTCTGTCTCACTTTGCCTGAGCAACATTGTTGTCTGAGCTCCCGTGTTCCTCTGAGAATCCGTTCAAGTATATCTGTGTACTGACCCCAGCTTGTCCCTGACATTCCTCCTATATTGTCTATCCGTGTACCGACCTCAGCTTCATTGACTCTACTCCCATTGTACTCTGCTCCTGCTAGCGGTCTCCTCTACCTTAGCTGGGTGTACCTGGGGGCCGCGACCTGGTCCCAGCCTGAAGAAGGCAGAGGTATCAAGACCAGCAATGGCAAAATCCAAAGCAATATCATAACACTTTAAAAACAACCTTTAATGGTAAAAAGAGGAATAATATGCACCATTCCTCATTGTACTAATGTATTAAAAAAAATCCTTTTTAAAGGCACCACCAGGACCTCCTGAAGTACCACAGTCTCTGGTGCATAGGAGAAAAGGCAACCCCCCCCCCATCCCACAATACCTAAGCAAATAGTTGCAATAGAAATTTTAGTTCTTCTTGTAATTTTAGTTAGCAATACAGGCACACTTTTAATACAATGTAATAAAAGCCCCTCATCATATTTTTCCTGCCTCCAACACTTTACAGTTTCAGGATATGTTGCCAATTTGGTGACACTCTATTGTTCCACTAATAAGTTAATAAGTACAGGAAGTGCATACATAGAAATGGTTAATTCGATGAGTAGTTAACTAATGTGATTGTGCATTTGCTGTTGGGCGATATGCATTACATGATAAAACGTGATGATTTTACATTTTCCACACTGAGAAATGCTCTTCCAATATACACTTTTTACTGCATGACTAAGAGAAATTCCATACATTAGTATCCCGGAATATTATATCCAGGCTGGGGTCCCATGAGGCCCAAGAGAAGAGATGATTCTGATAGCACATCTGCAAAATGAAAGCTTCCATGCCTGTTGGAAATGAGTGTGCAATATATCCCCTGGGTTATGGCTTTCACAAATGATGGTATGTGAGAATTAAAAACAGCCAAGTACGAAAAACCATTAATGGATGTACAAAATACCAAGAGTTGTCAAATAATCAATTTATATAATCCAAACCATGAGAGTGAAAAAATAAAGAGAATTACAAATGCTAATCTTATATACAAATCTATTTATGTGATTTTGAGACAGAAGACACATCTTTTCTAGGCAAGTTGTACCTTTTTAAAGTATATTTCAGGGTAAAATAAACATATTCAGTACATCTCTGCAATTATTTTCTGTATGTTTTGTCCATTTAAAGACCCTGCAAGTACAGAAAAACATCTGTTGATCCTGGCAGAAATGCACTCAACTCCTAATTTCCTGTTGTGGGGTGACAACAATGGGGAGGGGGGGGGTCTACTACTGGAGCGTAGAAAATCTGGTGCAGCTTTGCATAGAAACCAATCAGCTTCCAGATTTAAAGGCTTAATTGAACAAGCTGAGGATAGAAGATGACTGGTTACTATACAAAGCTGCACCAGATTCTGTGTGCAACAGTTTTAGTAAATTCCCCCACAGTGTGCTTTCTAGACCAAAATCACAAAGAATAGTGTCAGCCTCATCTCTACAACATGGTGGGGATCATCTTTTGGGGATAATCTCCCTAGAAGCGACTACCACTGAATTCATCCCCTTGATAGCCGCCAACAACTTATTTGTTGGTTCACCAGTCCAGCACGTCTTAAGCCTAGTACACGCTACTAATATTCTTTTTTTCAACCCAGCGGGCTGAATAAAAACAACCTGACAGCTCAGGAGGAGCCACTGTACTAACTATCTGATGTTATGTTTACTTACAATTTTTAGGAACTGCATATCCTATGGTACCTTGCTGCCTGCAAGCAGTGATTCCTGTACTGATTTCTCCTCAAAATCCTCCTCTCCTCACTGCGCTCTACGCACTTCTGTAGTTCAGAAGGCAGGTATATGAAATGTGTGACACAGAGTTCAAGGAAAACAATGTATGGGGTTCTTCCCCAGGTGAGTTTACAATCCTCAAGATCATTCATAATAATAGGAGTAGGTTAGAAATAATTTAAATACAATGTGAAAATGATTATATGATTTTGCATTTTGACCATAGATAAGCTTTAACCTCTTGGCGCCGGCGCGCTTTAAGGGGTTTGTGGCGGTGGGAGGCAGGGTGGGATCTAGGGTCATGTGACCTGCGTGATTGGCTTTCACAGCGGTCAGATGATTGGAAAGGTCCCAATCGCACATAGTGATCAAGACCTTTCTGTGAGGCACCGCTTAATGTGCCGGGAGCAAGCAGGGCACGCGCTCTCGGCACGTTTGTTTACTTTTGGTACGCAAATATGCGGCTGTTTGGTGTCAAGGCCCAGCAACCGAGAAGCCACATATTTGGATATTGTCTGCACCAACAGATTAAGTAGTTTCAGTAGATGCCTCTGAATTTTGTTTCTGATAAAATATTTGTACCTATTGTTTAGTCAGCATTTTGAAACTATACGTAAAACATGAAAATAGTGTTTTTTAGTGTTAGTTTTCATTTGCTGGGCGGAGCTACAGTGCAGTGACATCACGCATTGGGACACTTGCACACACAGAGCTGGGAAGTATTGATTTTTTGCATGAGACTATTCTTAATACTACGCGAGCACTAGTGCAATGTAAGTTTTCAAGCTAGATTTTAAAAATTGTAATCAAATTTTTGTGCTATGATGGTTTCTCTCTTTACCCTTATTTAAAGCGGAGCTCCACCCAAAATGGGAAGTTCTGCTTTAAGGACCGCTCCCCCGCTCCCCATTAAGGACTGGCACCTTTGGGGGGCAAGGGGGGAGTGGGTACCCGAATTTGTAATTTAATATTCTGTATTTTCACCCAATATAGTTGGTAACTAGGTAAGCATAAAATCGATATGGTAATAACACATTTTAGCATATAAAGTAATTAACAGTAAGGACCTGGCATACATTGACATTTGGCATCCAGATTAGCATAAACAGTAGCAAGGCCACTTTGAGTGTAAGTGAGCAGTAGTAAAGTTTAATCTACCGAGTCCTGAAACTATACAGCCAGAGCACATTTACAGCAGCGGTGTCAGTTCTAGGCAACTGGGTATGCACCATCCAAGAGAAAGGGAGGATGGTAGCAGAGGGGGCAGGGCAACAAAAGGGGGCATGCAGAATAATTATTATGGGAGGTGCAATCCTTTGATATGTTTTTCTGCCAGCTATCGTTGGGGCACTATAATGTATAATGCAGAATAATGCAGTAAAGGTTTAGTATAGAAGCAGTCCAGGTTTGGATTAAATGCAGTATGGATTGGGTACACATGGTGTCCTGATCTGAATGACTCAGTCCCTGCTAGCAGTATCAGCAAAGGGTGAAATGCTCTCTTAATAGTCCCTGGAATACTGCTGTAGAAGGGGGGGGGGTCCTCAGTTTCTCCCCTAAAGCCAGTGATCAGCGGTTGGAAGCAGAGGGTGAGTGGATGCTCCAGATCCCTGTGGCAGAAGTGCAAGAGCTGTGATGTGGACATTGCTGTGCTGGCCCTGGGTGTCCTCACTCCCAGTCTCAGGCTCGGGTCTCCGCTGGTATGATCCCAGTTGGCTGGCAAATATTCAGACAGAGGTGCTGTCTCTCTCTAACTCATTTGCTGCCAAGAGGAAGAGCTGTCATAGGCAAAACTGGTTCAAGAATCGTTTAAGGAACACAAAAGTGATTGTGAGGTCTTGGCCTCCAAATTCTCCAGATCTCAATCCACATCTGCAGAATATGCTGAATAAACAGCAGGACTCAAATGATCTGGTAATGACTGCTTGGTGCAAGATACCACAGCAACCTTCAGAGGTCTAGTGGTGTCCATGCTTCGAGGTCAGGGCTGTTTTGGCAGCAAAAGGAGGACCTACTCAAGATTAGGTGGGTTATAATTAAGTCTGGTCTGCATATATTTTTTAAGTTTTCCTTTTTTCTTTGTTATTGCTGTAAATTATTTATTAAATCTTTGTATGCTTTTGGGTATTCTTAAAGCAGCTTGTCATTAATACATAGATTTAGAGTGTGCAGACAAAACATTGTTTTTTTTCTATCATTTACTGTAGAACTGCACTATCCACAGCGGTGGAATCATCTTTATGATGGAGAATAGAGAACTATGGGGCTCTTTTTTTTTTTTTTTTGCATGTTCTGTACTTTTCCAGCATTGTCCATATAAGGGTATATTTGAAATCATTTTAGCAAGTCTTTAATTATCCAAGAACTGGTCCCAGCTATATATACACATCATGTCTTGGAAGCTTATCTCTGTTGCAGTAAAAGAACCTGATGGTGAATGAGGCTGACACCACAATGTCTTGATATTCCCCAACACATGCACACTATAATTAATTCTGCTCATTCTTTCTACAGCTCACTCTTATTGGCAAAGTGATCTAATGCCTGTGTTGATTGAGTGCCTTATAACTTGTGCCGTCCCTGAAGGCTGCTATATGCTAGTTGGCATGCTTGCTGCAGTGTGAAGGTACCCTGGACATAATAGAAGATTGATTTTAAATAGGGAGAGTGATGCACCAATTAAATTACTTTCATAGATAACATGATCTTCATAGAAATACTACTACCTGTGCATTTAACCCATATTTGTACAACATGGCTGGAGACATCCATAACAGCTTGTACTCAAAATAAATGCATGTATATAAACTAAACAAAAATGTACAGCACTTTTTTTTTTGTTTGTTTTTTTATTATATTTAGAGTGTGAAACACTGTATTGTGATGGCACCTGACTTGATCTTTCTGACAGCACAACAGAGAAAAGAAAGGAACATAAAAAGAAGTCACTAAAAGGGAGAAGAAATTGTCGGATTTTATGTATTGCCAAAACATTTATGTTTTGGATAGAATAGGGAATTTTTGGAACCCCTGTTATGTCTTTAATGATATTTGTGTGCCAGCTGAGGAGATTCATCTTCTTTAGCTGACCATTGTCACCAAAACAAAGTCCAAAATTTAGAGGGGTGACCAGAAAAAGAGGTGATGGTAAATCTTCTGACAGGGACACTTGTTGCAGTGACAACACTTTGTATGGATTTCCTCTCACTTCCTGTTGCATCTGTAGGACAGGAAGTGATGGGAAATCTCCCCAATGGGACAGATACAGAAAAAATAACCTGACTGGGGTTTTAACCCTTCTATATGCTATTCAAAAATGAAACAAAAAGGTTTTGCCTGATGTCACAGAGCTGGTCCAGCCTGGGGAAAGATTGCGACCATATGGGTGGGATCCACCCAGGAGCCACTGAAAGCCTGAGCCAGCCTGTCCTGCCCCACCCACAGCCCAGCACTTCAGTGAGAGGTTGGGTAGGGGGCAGGGGCGGACTGACCATTTGGAAACGCAGGCACTGCCCGAGGGTCAGTAGGGGGCCCCATGAGATGCCCCTGGTACCTTTTTCATAGGCTTTTTTGAGTTTGGGCAAGGACACAGGGGCCCCATGATCCCCTATTGCCCGGGGGCCCCATGAGTTGTCAGTCCGCCCCTGGTAGGGGGGCAAAGCAGTCAGACAGTCACTGCTCTCTGCTCAGAGCAGCAAGGAGAACTAAGCAATCAGTGATGTCTGATTGCTCAGTTCTCACCCTAAGAGCTGATGAGGGACAGATGCAACATCGATGGTAAGTAAGTGGTGAGTATGATTTAAAAAAAAAACAAAAAAAAAAACAACATAATTCTCTTTTATGAAATACAGTGCGGCAAAAAAGTATTTAGTCAGCCACCAATTGTGCAAGTTCTCCAACTTAAAAAGATGAGAGAGGCCTGTAATTGGCATTATAGGTATATCTCAACTATGAGAGACAAAATGAGAAAAAAAATCCAGACAATCACATTGGCTGATTTGGAAAGAATTTATTTGCAAATTATGGTGGAAAATAAGTATTTGGTCAAACGTCAAAGGTGGGTGGGAATGTAGTTGGTATGCCAGTGAAGAGTGTGGTAGTTGGAAACCCCAAATGCCAATGGAATATATAGCCTCCACCAAAACATTTAATATTTTGTCTGGGTGGATTCATGCAGTTGAAGGCTGAGGATAGCTGCATTATGCTTGCATTTTAGGCATTTAAGGTCTACAGCCACCCTAAAGAATAACTCCACTTTAGTGGGAAAAAATAGTGAATAAAAAAATAACAATATAGCGCGCACAATTGCGACTCAAGTCATATTGTAATTGAATGTAATTAAAAATTACCTTTCCTTTTAAATTTGCAGTACTGTAATTTTCTGTAAAATGCAGTGCAATATGGCTATCTGGAGGTGTTCTGCACACAGCGTATGTACAGAACACCCCCAAAAAATAATTTCCTGCTTGTATGACTGGCTCACTGATTTTCTAAAGATCTGCAGTAAGATACAAGTCAGATTATTAGCATCCCCTGCAACAAAAATGTCATTTTTGGTAAAAAATACCCCCTATGGGAAATCACATCTAAAGGGATGCAGACCCTGACATTTTCTTCATTAGTGCCCTGTAGGTGCAGCAGCTGATTGATAAATAATCAGCCACTTCCATAAAAATTCACTGTGTAAATGGACACAGACAAACAAACATCTACTTCTTCAGAATAACAAAAAGGAAGGAATCTGCAACAAAGTTTGTAAAAATCCTTACAAAGTACATAGATCACCCAGGAGGGAAAAAAAATTTTCCTAACAAAAGTGGAGTCACTCTTTAACAAATTTTGTATTTACTTCCTCTTCATAGAGGTTGTGATTAGTTGACCCTTTTCTCTCTTTATTTCTGCTGAAACTCTATACATAAATAGATTCCGCAAGCTAGACATGATGAGCCACACCAATGTCAAATGATCAACTTGATAATCCAGTTTGGTAGCTGCAGGGCATGACAGAATTTCACTTGACCATTAATTTAACTGGGCTGGTCAGTTCTTACAGATGCAGTTTCCTTTGATCAAAGTCTAATACTGGAAGTGCAATATAATAAGGCCCTGAGGCTCTGAGCCATTTAACAGTAACAATAGAAAACAAAGGCTTACATACAGATGATGCTGATTTATGAGACCACATAGAATGTTTGGATGCTCCTCCCATTTATACATTTAGCTCATGTGCATAGCTGCCAGCTGAAACAATTTCCACAGACAGGTTCAAATATTAAAAGTGTATCCAAACCCAAAAATCAACATTTTAAAATATTGCAGCTTATATGTGCTGGATGTAATCATTGTCCCAAAAGTGTTTTACTTTATTGTACCTGGTACTAACACACTGCCTGTCCCAGGGACGGTATGTAGAGAGGGTGCCATGGTTGTCATCTAAACATGTGAAGTAAAACAACAAGAAGCGCACCAACCTTGCGCATTACCTCAGTAACTAAAATTTATTTAGTAAAAGAATGGTACTCACAAACAGCGAATAAAAACAGGCATGTAAGTCCTCCAAGGGACTTTAAAGGCAAGGGGCCAGTGCGAATCCCATCATGGGGATAGCCACTCAGTACATCTGACGCGTTTTGAAGGTCATGCCTTCTTCCTCAGAGCTCTGAGGAAGAAGGCATGACCTTCGAAACGCGTCAGCTGTACTGAGTGGCTACCCCCATGATGGGATTCGCACTGGCCCCTTGCCTTTAAAATCCCTTGGAGGACTTACATGCCTGTTTTTATTCGCTGTTTGTGAGTGTTTTACTTCACAGTTCTGTTCGGGCTTCCCCAGCCTTGGTGTGGAGCTGCACGACCTTGTTTATTCCGGTGGTTGTTTTTCGGGAGTTTGATTTCATCTACTCACCACCGGCCTGGGTCCCGGAGCGCAGGAGAAATCGCATTTTGTCTTCCTTTCTTCATTTTTGAAAGGACATATACAGAGAACATAGCCTATTTGAAGAATAGCTGAGTTTTTAATTCAGTTATTGCTATACTGCACCAGGCTGGAGATACTTGCACAATAATGGACCCCAGGGTTGCATGTAGTCTGACAAGCTGATTTTTATGGATCAAGACAACAGTTTGTAATGGAGTAATTAAAGTGGTTGTAAACGCTGCTAAAAAAAAAAAAAAACTGGTCCACCGCGTACTAGCAGATTATGACAGACTTTACTGTGAAAGGGATCTTTCCAGAGGTGCCCTGTCACCGCTGACACGGAATCCATCTTCACCCGGTATTCCTTCCAGGTTCTCTAGCTGCGGCCCATTGAATAGCTGACGTCAATCTCGCACATTCACGTGGGAGTCACTGCTTACAGCACAGGGCTTTGAAGGAATGGCACGGGTATGCCGTTCTTTAAGAGCACATGTGTCAGTGACATCACCATCAGCTACACAGGTAAATATCTCCTAAACGGTGCACTTTTAGGAGATGTTTGCGGTACCTACAGGTAAGCCTTATGATAGGCTTACCTGTAGGTACAAAGCAAAAAAGGGAGTTTACTCCCACTTTAAAAGTTATTGGTTTGCTGTAGTTTTAATTTTAAAAAAATTATCACAATAAAAATGGTCAATATTTTGATGTATCCTCTGCACCATTTTTTTTATTTTGTAATGCATCAAAATACATGTTATTTATTAAGAGAATGTGCATATAACAACCAGGGGCGGACTGACAACTCATGGGGCCCCCAGACAATAGGGGATCATTGGGCCCCTGTGTCCTTGCCCAAACTCAAAAAAGCCTATGAAAAAGGTACCAGGGGCATCTCATGGGGCCCCCTACTGACCCCGGGCCCTTGGGCAGTGCCCGAGTTTCCAAATGGTCAGTCCGCCCCTGATAACAACTGTACTCCACTAACTAAATGATTAGGCATTGTGACAGTGCAAGGCCCTGCTACTATGTGAATCTAGGTAATGAAGGTAGAAGTGACACAGGATCCACATTAAGGCCTAATATGAAGCTTCAGAGTGTTTGTTATGAACGGAGAAGGCTGTGCTTTAAGTTTTCCAGGTTTGGTCATTCAGAATAAGGACCCTGTGCTTGAAGGTTCCAAAGTTTCTTGGGTGGGGCAAAACCTTCAATCCTGTGTCCAGGTTTTGCCAGATGCCTGCAGCCTGTGGGAGTACACAGGTGTTGTCTTGGAAATTCGCTTTAACGAATTTCTCCTTACCGTGAGTACTCGCAGTTGGATGCGCAGAAATCCCCCATAAAGCTGTGCGAATCTCGCTTACCACGACTGCAGCTAAACTACACGATTCCTGCCCATCCAACTACTTTAGCTTCTGTTGAAATGTGGGTGATTGGAGCTCCTTATACCTGGAAATGACCACACGACACCTTCAGGTTGATGGTTGAATTCACATAAGGAAAGTTTTTTTTCTCCCCTCTGGTTTTATTACAAATACACACATGCCCCCCCACATGAATAAGGTCAAATCCCTCCCACAGAACAATGCAATGGGGAGTGCCTATACACAGGATGTACATTCCTATTGGAGCATAGCCTTTCCTATTATCTGTCACTGGTCCTCCCCCATGAGCCTTCTGAGGTCAGCAGACTTCCTCCCCTTCCCCCCATGAGCCCTCTGTGGAGAGCATATCTCCTCCCCTTCCTCCCATGAGCCCTCTATGGAGATCTCTTGTTCCAGCTCCTAGCAGTATGTTCATTCTCTGTACAAGCATTCCCTAGAAATATCAGTCTGTACCTGGATGGGCCCGATACGATCTTTATTAAAACACATCCATCCAAGATACAGTTCAGATTGGTAATGGGTTGTAAGATATGCATAAGCCTACACGCGGAGTTCGTACCGCTTGGCGCCTTGCGGCACGGAGCCCATGTGGTACTATGCTGCTGATATGTGGATACAGGCCCGCGGTCTACTGCCAGCGGCATTCGCATCGAATGCCGTGGTGGTATACACGCCGGTCTATAAGCGCAGATCCGCCATCTCATCCATTATCGAGCTGAGTACTGTAATACATGCATTGTACATGTGCATGGCCCAATTGCAGCCTTCAGAGCTTTAATTAAGCCACACGAGAGACATATGAATAACACGAATATATGACACATTTAAAGTTCGACCAACAATACAAAATTTCCATGACAGTGTGCAGGGTCATTATAAACCAGGTCTGATTAGGGCTAAGGGCAGTTGCTGCCATTTGGAGACACAGCCATGTGTGAAATTAGTGGTATGCTCAAGCCAGGAGGGGTGACCTTCTTGGGAGATGAGACCCTATGTTGGGGGACTTCTTGCCCACAGGACTGGGAGAGTCAAGACAGCTATGTGAGTCTGGAGAGACTGAGCAAGCTGAGGTGACTAGCAAATCTACAAAGGGGGCTGGACGGAGTTTCTAAGATGTGTGTGAGAACCCAAGGTGTTGGCGAACCCTGTTTGGAGTCCAGGAGTGGGCCAGTACAGCAAGGTGCTGTGACAAAAAGGCTAAGTGAGCCTCAAGAACCTGTGGCCTGGGAGAACAGTGCTAATAGCAGAGTTGCTGTTGAATTGTAGTCAGGTAGGCTAGCATTTTTTATTTTGCTGGAGAAGAACCTCTGCATGTGCAACCAGTTTGAACTAAACTTTCTGTTGGACTTTGTGTTTCAATAAAAGTGGACCACCAAACCCCTAACTATAGTTCCTGTCTGACATGGAAAAATGCTTGCCACCTCTGTGTCTAATCACCCCATATCACACTATGTAGGAATATATCAGGGTCCTCTGTATGGTCTGTAAAGATAATAAAAGGGAAGGAGAAAGGGCATCTGTATAAGAAGAAGAGCTAGTCAGCAAGGAATAAGAGAAAGTAGTAACAGATTAAAGATAGGAAGCAATTAAGGGCCTTTCGAATAAAGGGACTGGAAAAGGGTGAGGGGCGCCTAAATGGAAGTGGTACCTGACTATGGCCAGTCTGCTGTGCAAGTTACTTAAGCTGGCTGTTGAGCTACCTATATGATAGACCTGAAACGAAGCCCAATAGCTACCTGAAGCAGCCCACACAAAGGGCTGACAACACTGTTTCTAATTGCAAAGCAGTGGCATAGTGTTGTCAGCCTGCTATAGGAAGTGCTGTAATTTGCATGATTTCCAAGGAAGAAACTTTGCACCAGATTCAATATGCATACTATGCTTAAGAAAACGGTATATCGTGAAACATGATGACAAACATGCTGAAAAATAGATTTTGGGTTTACATACACTTTTGATTGTTCTATTGATTCCTTCACCATTAATGGAGCCCTTGCTTTTCATTGACTTGGTATGCTGGTAGGAAAATTTAGGTATGCCCTTCTTTTGAGGGGCCCTGGAAAGTCTGTTCTGAGAGGAGAAAAATGGCATTGCCGTTTTCTCCAGGAGTGCTAAATCCTGGTATGGGTTCCCGGAGCCTTGTGGCTCTCAGGTGAGATGAAGCTTCCAACAAGTCCACATTTGCCAGCAACCAGCAAATTTAATTGTGCAGGTGTAAGCAGAATTTTTGTGAGGAAGCTGATTTTGGTTCAGGGCTTCATCATTTGACCAACTTCTGTTGAGTGGGGACTGCCAGACACTCATCAACATTTGGCAGGAACCTAATGAACTGGGTGAAATAGGATTAGTGTTTGGCCAGTTTTAGTGACACTAAACAGGTTAACAAAAAGTCTTTGTTCAATATTGTTTTTTAACTCAAAAAGTACCTTCTATTGCTCTCAGCTTCCTCCAAATCTCCAAATTTCTTTTTTTTTTTGCGGCTCAGTTCTGACTCCTATTAGTGGCTTTTTTCATTCTCCACGGTCCAACTGTATGTAGGACAATATGTAGAAACCCTCTCTCTTTAGGAACCTTCTCTTGCTCATTCCAGAGATAGGCAAGGGACTGTGGACTATGGAATGTGTAGTGTGCATAGAGCAGTGCATGTGACCATAACTAACATGACCTGCTTATTCCAAACAAAGAATTTAGAAGGGAAAAGAGGAGGTTTTGGAGCTTATCAATGTTACAAGGAGGCAGAAAAACACAGTAAGAAAAACACAGTTTAATTAAACATATTACAAGGCCACTGACTAGTTGATGTGCATTAATTATCTTTGGTGTCACTTTAAGTCTTATTTTGAATAGACCAAACTGTCCAGCAAAAGTGGCAGTTAGAGGGTTGAGACTCACCATTTGACACTGATATCTCAAAAGAACAAAAACAAATCTGTTACTGCAACTGCATACAATGCGTTAGCTGAAGTTCAGCTTTACTTTGTTAGTCAAATCCATCAAAATGTGCTGGTACATCTAATATTACCAAAGTTAGCAATGCTGCTGTCCAGGGGAGTTTCTATTAGTCTTCCATCCAGAATGGAGAAACCAAGACAGGATATCATGTACTTGGCCTTCCCTTGCGGCTAAATTCCGGACTCCCCTGAGAGTGGGACAGTGGGAGTCAGGCCCAAAGTTGCACAGGTCGCCTGTAGGAGTGCTGGTTGGTGGTCCACTCAGAAGCACAGCTGGTGCACGGAGATAGGTCTGCAGACAAGAGGCGCCTCTGCGTGGCATGTAAGCCCTTCCAGGATTTAGATGTTTACTGGGTAGTCAGTTCAAGCCAAGGTCAGGTACCAGGTGGGAATCAGAGCAGACATAGTCAGATGGGATAGCCGAGGTCATACACAGAGGAGCGAGAGAGAGAGTATCCGTAAGCCAAGCCGAGGTCAGATCAGGGGTAAAGCAGAGTAAACAGGTCCAGGAGCAAGCTGAGTCGGTAATAGGAAATCACAGGTCAGAATCACAGGAAACAGAAACAGGGCACGGGGAGCTAGAGATCATCCAGCAACTTGAGGAAGTGCTGAGGCCGTCTGGCACCAAACTGAGGCCGATGTGTGCTTCTGCGGCCATTCAGAGTACTGGCAGAAATGCCAGATCTTCCAGAACGTCTGCTGTGGACAGGACCCTGACACAGGAGGTGTGATACTGGCCAGATGAAAAAAATCTGTAAAAGATCTACACTTGATGTAACGGACCGCCTAGTGGCACCACTAGCACTCCACTGGTCAGGTGTGCCCAGAGCGCGGAATCTAAGCCCCAGGGTACTTGTTCACCAGAGCCCCTGATGGTGGGGATGGACTTGGAGTACCCCGAGACCAGGTCGCGACTACTGAGCAAACCCGTCAGTGGTAGGGGTGTTCGCCAGGGGCTCCAACAGGGGAGAGCCTGATATGAGGAGGTCGGGTGACCCTGATGGGATGGATGGATGGCTGAGCAAGTGTGAAGTCAGACAGGCCAAGTCGGTAACAGAGAGGACGGTATGATACAAGGCAGCGGGCAGAGAATCGTCGGGTCACACGCCAGGTCAGCAACAGCAGGTCAGATCTAATGAGGGGCATTCAGAAGAGAGGTCAGGAAAAGCAAGGGTCTGGGCAGGAGAAATCAGCAGGTCAAGAACAATCCGGGTCAACAACTTACTAGGTACAGGTTCGCAGGATACAGGATGCAGGTAAGACCAGAAGGCACTGAATGACAGCTCAGGGCCATTTAAATATCCCGCCCTGCGCTGCCATTGGTGCCCAGCGGGCGGCCGCGGCTTCTACTGCGCATGCGCGAACTCGAACGCCGCGGCCGGCCCGGACCTAATGCCCACGTCCCTGCACAGGGCGGCGCACTGCGCCTGCGCCGGGACCATCGCTGCGGGGATCGTGGAGATCCCTGACACTTGAAGCTAATACATATATAAAATACAATCTAGAACACATTGTGTCGGGCTTCATGTTCAAGTCGAACCTAAGTTTGACTCGAACATGGACTGTTTGGGCATTTGGCTTACGGGTGTTCTGCGGGCTGTTCACCCCACAGTGCACTGCGCCCTGACAGTGCATTGTGATTGGTCAAAGCAATGCACCTGACCACAGGTCAGGTGCAATGCTTTGGCCAATCACAGCACACGATGATGTCACAAGGGGAGGGCTGAACCCCGCCCCTTTGTGACATCATGACAGTATTTAAGAACTATCATCGCGGCGCAGCTGTCAGGCGGCGGGAACCAGCATCATGAACGGAGCAGGTTATTTTAATATTTTCTTTTTTTGGGTCGGTGGTGGCAGTGGGCATCGTGATTGACATTTGATCTACTCCGGGGGACTTTTTTTTGTTTTTATTTTTAATAAAGGACTTGTCAAAGACTGTGTCCTGTCTTTTTTACACTACACTTTTTTTTTTTGTGAATGGGTAGCGGTGCCATGTACCCTATACTCTTTCTCATATGGGGGGGCCGGGATCTGGGGGCACCCTTGTTAAATGGGGCTTCCAGATGTCAATAAGCTCTCCGCCCTCAGACCCCCACAACCACTGGCCAGTGTTGTGGGGAAGAGACCCTTTTCCCCTTTAACATGGGGACAAGGTGCTTTGGGGGGGAGCCCCCCTTTCCCAAATCACCCCCCGATGTTGAGGGCATGTGGCCTGGTATGGCTGAGGGTGGGCGTTCGTTCGCCCCCCCCCCCCCTTTTCTGTTCTGCAGGGCTGCATGCTTATATAAGGGTCTGGTATGGATTTTGGGAAAACCCACACCATTTTTTTTTTTTTTTGTATTTGCCATGGAGGGTTCTCTTCAAAATCCATATCAGACCTCAAGGGCTTGGCATGGATGAGAGGTGGAATCCCACGTCGTTTTTTAATTTTTTTCATTTTAATTGTCGGGCAATGCTGACAATTCTTTTTATATTCAGCTGTCAGCGGGGAATCCCGCTGACAGCTGAAACTTTAGTGAATATTTCACTACTAAAATACCGCATGACTTAATAATATAACTCATGCCATATTTTAGCAACTCAGCGGTAGCTTACAGCATACTCAGATGCGGTAAGATACTGCTTAGTAAGTTGTTTGTGTTCGAAGTTCACGGTCGAACATTCTGTAGGTTCGAATGTTTGGCCCAGGGGGGTGTTCGGCCCATCACTATTATTGACTTATTATACTAAGTTGTGAAGTTTATTTGGATAGCAACTGTTATGTTCATTAAAGACAGCCAATGAAAGCTGAAAATGACAATCACATGGGTGAAAATAATGATCCTTATTGCAAATAACACATGCAGCATAGCATGCAATTAAGTCTACTCTTTGTGCTAACAAACTCCACTGCAAATGACAGCCATAGTTCACAAGCACTGTTCCATATGGAACAGAAATAAGATATATCCTTATTATATGTTTTCATTATTATAATCATCATAGTTTCCCAGTGAGTATAAATTTATTTTTAACTTACGTAGGGGGATGGTACCTACATGACAAATGCCAGATCTATTTCCAAGAATGTTCCTACATGAATTTAAATGTATGTCTTGTAAAGTTTATTGTTACAGAATTGTTATCATGTTTAAGATTTCTGGTTGTGCGAATGGCATTTCTGATCGATAGGCTCCCTTCAGCAACACATACACACCTAGCGAATGCTGAGATGGAATGCAGACAGACAAGTGGAAATTTCCAGTTTCAGTCAGGCACTATGTACATATACTATGTCAGCTAGATCAATAATTTATGCTGCCATAAAAGAAACAAAAGAAACCGATTTTAGGGAAGTGATTTTTTTCATGCATGCTTGGTTCGAGAACAAACTTATATGCTTTGTAAAAAGCATATAAACATGCTGTATATGCTGCGTAATAGATACAATAGAACAGAGGCAGGCATAGAATAAGGCTGGGTATAAATATATATATATATATATATATATATATAAGGTGAAACTCGAAAAATTAGAATATCGTGCAAAAGTTCATTTATTTCTGTAATGCAACTTAAAAGGTGAAACTAATATATGAGATAGACTCATTACATGCAAAGCAAGATAGTTCAAGCCGTGATTTGTCATAATTGTGATGATTATGGCTTACCGCTCATGAAAACCCCAAATCCACAAGATCAGAAAATTAGAATATTACATGCAATCAATAAAACAAGGATTGTACATAGAACAATATCGGACCTCTGAAAAGTATAAGCATGCATATGTACTCAGTACTTGGTTTGGGCCCCTTTTGCAGCAATTACTGCCTCAATGCGGCGTGGCATGGAAGCTATCAGCCTGTGGCACTGCTGAGGTGTTATGGAAGACCAGGATGCTTCAATAGCGGCCTTCAGATCTTCTGCATTGTTCAGGCTCATGTCTCTCATCTTTTTCTTGGCAATGCCCCATAGATTCTCTATGGGGTTCAGGTCAGGCGAGTTTGTTGGCCAATCAAGCACAGTAATCCCACGGTCATTGAACCAGGTTTTGGTGCTTTTGGCAGTGTGGGCAGGTGCCAAGTCCTGCTGGAAAATGAAGTCAGTGTGAGATGGGGAAACAGCTCTCATTGTTTGAACACTGTTTGTGTGGAAGTAAATTATTGTTTTGACTGACATTCTGCGGTTAAGCCACAAGATATCACTGTTTTTCTAACACAGCCTCAGACTGCATAGATATTTGTATATTCATGAAGAGGTGGGGTTTTGCACACAGAGTTGGAGAGAACAGGAAAGAGAGTGAGAAGCCATGTTTTGGAGCATGGTGAATAAGGAGCCGTGTGAGCTGAGAATCTGATGACATCCAGGTATGAAAGCGTCCCTCAGTAACCAGAGCTGCAGCTGAGTGAAGCTGATGAGATTGCTGCCAGGAAGCTGATGAGATTGCTGCCAGGAATGCTGATGAGATTGCTGCCAGGAATGCTGATGAGATTGCTGCCAGGAAGCTGATGAGATTGCTGCCGGGAATGCTGATGAGATTGCTGCCAGGAAGGCTGATGAGAGCAGAGGAACTAAGCAACATACACGGCGAGACCGCATGCTTGTTGGAGAGACATTTGCTCTGTTCAGAGTCACCAGCGGATGCAAAACAGACCCGGGTCGGTAAGATCGTGCACGCACCTCATTTCAGTGTTGGCGCCTTGAGACTGAGTCCAGGCCTATAGTTAGTTTGTTAGGGTCTCTGTTTGTGTCAGGCCACAAGTGTTCCTACTGATTATTAGGACTCCACAACTTAAAGTGACATTTCACATTGGAGAGCTGATAAAATCCTACAAACTCAAGCCAGATTGGCATTTTGCTCAGAAGAAATACTCAGGCACGTGCTACAAGACCAGTTATGGGAGAGGGAATACTCTAGATTTGTGTAAGATTGTAAGCTGTTGTGCTGCACCGCAGGCTAGCCCATACCATACACCCATACACTGATTCCTGCTCTTTTAGGGTAATAACAGGTAAGGTGTGACAGCTTATTTGTGCCTGCCAGTAGGTAAATTACTTCACTTTGTACCTTCATCCATCAGAAGGCGCCGTGCTGTGCAGCACAAGGGTCTCAGCCTTTGGGCTGGGTGTATGTAAATTTATTGTATGTTTCCAGCATTTGTGGTTGTGTATATTTGCCACATCTAAGTAAAATTCTGTTGTGGCAAAAGCTGGTGTTGGGGCTGCTTTCCTCGTTCGTGACTCCACTGTATCCTGGGGAGCCTACTCCGGTACACGGCTTACATCAGCATCCCCATAAAGTTTGTCTGCGGCAGAAAGCATGAAGTGCTCCAAAATCTCCTGGTAGACGGCTGCGTTGACCCTGGACTTAATGAAGCACAGTGGACCAACACCAGCAGATGACATGGCTCCCCAAATCAACACAGACTGTGGAAACTTCACACTGGACTTCAAGCATCTTGCAGTGTGTACCTCCTCTCCAAGCTTCCACACTTTTCCCTTCCACATAACCACATAACTTTCTATTAATGTGCTTTGATACAGCACTTTGGGAACATTCAACTTCTTTGTTTCCTGTGGGCGTGGTCACTGGAAGCAGTGTGCGTGAGTGCTCTGAGGCTTGTGGAGGCCTCATCTGGGCCTGGGACTCAATTTTTGGGTCTAGCCCCTTGCTCCATGGCGGAGCCCGGCTGTGATCTGGGTGGGGGTCCTTCCCCGGAGGCACTGAGTACCGGTCCTGGCCTACCACCTATCGAGGATCTGGGAAAAGGCTCCAAAAGGAATGAATCATATGCATCTTACCAAGGCCGTGTTGCGGCTCATGTGGCTCGGATTGGAAGAAGAGAGGAGGAGAAATTGACCAGAATGAAGGGAGACCTAAAGAGTTTCAAGGCCAATTTTGAGAGGGCCATAAGCGCCAAGAGGCAGGTGATGAGCCCTGAATTGGAGTCCATGGAGCTGGAGGGATGCCAGCAGGCCAGCTTGGTCTCCTCCCTAAAGGTAGCGAGTGGGATCTTTCGTGAAAAATATAGCAACGAGGATCGTTTTAGGCATGCCCATGAGCGGTCTCTGGCAGCTGCAAGAGGTCAGACCAGTGAGAAAGGATCTTTGGGAGACCTGTCAGATTCGCCTAGTGAGACAAGTGAACCCGCGACTAGCGGCCTACAGCAAGCTGGGGAGTGTGTGCCAGCAGTAGAAAATAAGGAGCCGAGATCCATCCCACCTCAGCAGCAACAGCAGCAGCAACGGCCGGATTGGGGATCCCTGGAGGAACCAGAGGAAGGCGCTGGCATGATACAATTTATATCAGAGTTGGAGTCCCCCTTGGGGGGCAGGAATTTCTCCTTTTCGTCAGAGGATAATGAGGATGGGGAGGAGGACACTTGCCCGAAAGCAGTAAAGCCTAAGAAAAAGGAGAAGTTGGTGTTTGTGCACCTGGAAAGAATGCCCAGCTCGCTAGTAAAGAAAGCACAGGAGTCGGGGGGGATAGTGGTGGAGCCGCAAGGGAAATCTTGCCCTCTGGCAGGGACTGTGAGTAATGTGGACATTACTGATGATGATAGAATTTGTGTTGAATCTCCTGCAGAGGATGTGGAGGCGACTGTCCTGGCCGGCACAACGCCAGTGGTAAGGTCTATCGCAGCCTCCCCTGTAGTAATTGTCCCAGCTGGTACCTTGCCAGCGGGAAAATCTGAATGTGTCATGGCTCCCTCTATGGCTCCCGTATGCCGGAGGGACCTTTTGAACCTGTCACAGCCCCTCCTGCATGTGCTGACATGTCGGAAGTGAGACCTGTCATGGCTCCCCCTGCTTCTGCTGTCCCGACCGGTATCTTGCCGACGATGGGAACTGTTACGTTCCCCCCTGCATCGAGTGTTCCGGCCGGTGCTGGGTCCTGTCGTGGCTCCCCCTGCACCAGTGATCCCGGCCAGTGTTGTGCCGGCAGGAGCTTTTGAGGCAGCCAGGTCCTTTCCCACACTTACTGTCCCAGCCGGTACCTTGCCGGCGACGGGACTTGTCGCAGATCCCCCTGTGTCAGCCATCCTGACCTGTCTATTGCCGGGGGTGGGACCTGTCACGGCTCCTGCGTTGCTTACCCCGGAAGATGCGGTGCAGGTGTCTAAACCTGTTGCGGCTCCTCCTGCGCTAGTGGTCCCGGGCGGTGTTGTGCTGGTGGAGTCTGGTAAAGTCTCCCCCGCATTGGCGTTTCCGACCAGTGTCTTTCCGGTAGCAGAAACTATCATAGCTCCCCCTGCACCTGCAGTTCCAGCCGGTTGTCTGCTGGCGGGAGCTTTGGAAAAAATGGAGGCTTCTCCCCAGGTGGGCTTGGTGCTGGCTCCCATCCAGGGGTGTCTGTCCCAGTCAGCGCTGCATTGGCTGTGGGGTTTGGGGGTGTTGTGGATCTCCAGGGGGTGCCGGTGTTGGCCGGCACCTTGGCAGCTGCTGGTAGCACCATAGATCCTCTGGGGATGTCAGTCCCAGTTAGGGATGTACCAGCTGGAGCGGGAACAAACCCAACTTCTGCATCCAGGGTCATTAATTACTCCGCAGCCCTGAGGGGTGTGCAGGGTGCGGTAAGGCCGCCAGTAACTCAGTTTGGGGGAACTGTTGTCCCTACTAAAAGGAGAAATGTAGTACAAATGCGGTGGGTAGGTGGGAACTCCCCCCCCAGAAGGGAGATGAAGAGAGGTGATTGATAAGATCCTTGAGATGGGCTTCAAAGCTTCAGACATTTTTGCCTTTATAGCCCCAGTGGGAACAGGGGAATTTGATGTGTCTTTCCAAAAGGCAGAAGGCTTAGATCTTTTTTGGATGAGATATGAGAAGGAGTGGAGAGGGTTCCCCAGGTGGGAAAATCTTGCGCCCAAGGTGTTAAGAATGTTAGTTAAGAATGTGATGATATTGGTTCGGAATGAATCAATCCCATCTGCAGATATAGCAGTGTGGTTAGGGCATTTTGGGGATGTGTTGGCCCCCTTAAGGAAAATTCTGGATGACAGGGGTATTTGGACGGGGGGTTGGTCAGCCACGGTCAGGCTGCATGTGGAGGATAACGTTGTAAAGCATTTACCCATGTCAGCCTTTATAGGTAAAGATCGTTTGGTTATCTTTTATGCAGGGCAACCAAAGGTTTGCCACAGGTGTGGTAGCAGGGAGCACTTTGCGGCATCTTGTGTAGTGTTGAAGTGCTCCCTGTGTCAGGGCATAGTTCATGTGGCAAGAGAGTGTAACCTCATAAGGTTGCAACTGGGTCACTCATATAATCAATGCCTTGAGGCATTACACAACTTGCCTGGGATTGAGGAGGAGTTAGAGAGGATGGATTCGGAGGAGAGAGGTGCAGACCGATCTCCTAGCGATTTGGGTGTCTCTGATAACCCTGTGCCAGTGACACCAGGTATACCCCCTAATGTGTCTGTACCTCCCCCTGTTGTAATATCTCCCCTTGTCTGAGCGTCTTCCCAGGTGTCATCTGGTCCTTTTGTGCCTGTCCCCCCGGTTCGTAAAAAGCGTGGGGAGTTGGCTAAAGGGACAGGAGGGTCCCAGAGGCCCTCAGTGGCCACTCCTCCGGTCTTGCTTCCACACCGCCGTAGGGGCTCTGCAGCTCCTGGGGGTGGGTCGGCGGGTAGGCGTAGGGTTATGTTATCCCTGCTTCCTCTGTGTCCTCATTAGAGGCAGATGATTTACAGCTGAGAAATAGGTTTGACATACTCTCAGGGGATGAGCTGGATTCTGGGTCCCTCTCCCTCATGGAAGATGAGGAGGCTGGGGGGCCTCTCAAGAGGGCTTGGCCCCCTGCTGAAACAGAGAAGGATAAGGTTAAGAAACATCCACCTCCATTATCTTAATGGCAGTTCCCACTCCGTTAAAGGTGGCAACCATTAATGTTGCCAGCCTAAAATCTGTTAGTGCTAGGAGTACAGCCTTATTTTTTCTCAGTGGGATGGAAGCTGACATTTTATTTTTGCAAGAGACCCGTTTGTGCTTTTTTCCGGCATGGTAATGTGCCTGCGGGTCATTGAGGTGGAGACTGGAAGGTGTTTGGTCCTGGATGTCTTTGTGAGGGGGCGAGAGCTAAGGCTCATTAATATCTCTGGTCCCCAGACTAAGTGGGATAGGAAATGCCTCTTCACAAAGATTAGGCCTTTCCTTTTTACGTCCCAGCAGATTGTCTTTGGAGGGGATTTTAACACCGTTACTAGGCCCAAGGACAGGAAAGGCTCCAATGACAGGCTGGGATATGACAGCGGTTTTTTAAATACGATAGTCAGGGAAGCAGGTCTGGAGGATGCCTTAATTAAGCGCAACCCAGACAGCACGGGCTTCACATATAGGAGAGGTAGATGTTAGAGTAGGATAGATAGGTTTTTTTTAAAGGGGGACTCTGCCTTCTCAGCCTTTGTGTGTCAGGCGGTGGAGTTCTCCCATCACCTTATGTTAACTGTGTCTTTGAATGTTTCTGATAGACCACTGAAAGGGAGGGGTATCTGGAGAATGAATTCGGCCCTGCTGGAAGATGGGGAGGTGAGACGATCCTTTGAGGAATTTTTTCGGGCTCAGGAAACTATTCTGGATTTCAGCAACAGTAAGTCGGAGTGGTGGGAGCTTACTAAAGTGCGGATCAGCAGGTTTTTCAAGGCCATAGGTAAAAAGAAACAGCTTGATAAGTATATTGCCTACCAGCAGCTGCAGAGGAAGCTTGACCACCTTGTCTCTAGCAGTGGAGATTATGGGGCCATCTCGGAGGTGAAGCTCCTTCTCAGAAGGTACCAGCACGTTTCTTTGGTTCTGGAGAGGGATTATGGGAAGTACCATTCACCCGACCCTTACCAGAACTGCAGGGAAAGCGCAGCAGTTAAGACGGTAACTGGCCTAAGGGACAGTATGGGATTCCTGACAAAATCCAGGTCAGGGATCTTGGAGGTCTCGAGGTCCTTTTATAAGGAGCTTTTGGGGAAGAGGCACCTCGACCGTGCAAGGATGTTGAGCTTTCTGGATACTACACCAGGTCTGGAGGGGAAAATCTCGCTTGCAAGTTTGACAGGTGAGATCACAGCAGAAGAGGTGGCCAAAGCCATAGATAGTCTGGCCATTAAAAAGACACCAGGACCAGATGGTTTGACGACAGAATTTTTTAGGACCTTTAAATCTAGCTTGGCACCTCATCTCGCGGAGGTTTTCAACTGCTGTCTGGAGGAGGGCTCGTTCCCTCTCTCCATGATCCTTCGATGATTGGGAATTGGCACCCCATTAGCCTTCTCAATGTTGATAGAAAGATTCTGGCTAAGATCTTGTTCTGGCGCCTGTCGTCAGTGGCAGACAAGTTACTCTCGGGTCAGCAGCACTGTTCGGTCCAGGGCAGGGGCACATTTACAGCAGTGTTAGCTGTCCGGGAGGTTCTGGAGCGCTGCAGGGCTGATGGTTGTGGAAAGTATCTGCTAGCATTGGACCAGGCAAAGGCCTTTGATCAAGTTGATCATGAATACCTCTGGCATCTTCTTGACAGGGATTGAAGGGGAGGTTTATTGGTTGGCTTAAAACTTTATATAACAAGGTAGAGAGCTTCATGCTGGTGAATGGTTGGGTTGGGTGGCCCTTTGGGGTTAGCTCTGTGGTGCGCCAGGGGTGTCCTCTGAGTCCCTTGCTCTATGTCTTTGCTATTGACCCCTTCGTCAGAAGGCTAGATGGTGAAGTGTTGGGTGGGGTGCCAGTGGGCATCTCTGGGGGGTTACCTTTGAGGGTCGTGGCTTATGCCAATGATGTTTCTGTCTTTGTCTCCGGGTCCAAAGAGGTGCAGGAGGTGGTTTCGGTGATAGAGCAGTATTCCGAGGCATCTGGCTCCAAGGTCAACCAGGATAAGAGTGAAGCTTTCTGGATGGGTAGGGAAGGTGAGAGCTTTCCACTTCCGGACGCCTTCCTGGAGCCTCAGAGAAAGATCAAAATTTTAGGCATTGAATTTGGCCCAGATGATTACAGCAAATCAAATTGGGAGGCCAAACTGACCAATGCCGAGGTCAAAGTAAGATGCTGGAAAGGATGGCGGCTCTCTTTAAGGGAAAGGGTCGATTTGATCAAGACACACCTGGTCCCCATCTTTTTATATGTTAGTTTTGTATGTCTCTTGCCAGAGTCTCTCTATACAAGGGTCTACAGTTGTTTCTTCCAGATGTAATTGGGGAACAGACTGAACCTTGTTAAGAGGAATGTGACCTACGTATCCAAGTGGGAGGGTGGCCTAGGCATGGTTAACCCAATTGTTTTTTTCTCTCTGATGCTCTTGAAACATAACTTTGGTAATATGCTTGCAGAGAGATCGCCTGCATGGGTGGGCCTTTTTCGGGCCTGGTTTAGTCCTTTTCTGAGCTGTTGGGAGAGTGGTGGTCCAGTGAGAGGCCTGAGGGTCAGACATGGTAAGCTCCCGACTTATGTTGCTCCATGCCTGAAATTACTTGGGCGGTGGTGTGTGACGGCAGAGGAGGTCAAGTCCCTCTCTAAGAAATTCCTGGGTGAGAGGATTGTGGCTACTGCCTTTCATGCGCCACTGGCCTTAAAGGATTGCCCAGGTCATGTTATGAGGGAGGGTTTACGCTTGATTAATTTGGAACGGATACCCTTGAAATTTAGGGATCAGGCCTGGCTCGCGTTTCACGGCAGACTCTATGTGAGGGGGAACTTGAAGTTTCGTTCTCTGGATGACCGTGGTTGTCCAAGGACGGAGTGTGGGGGTGAAGTGGAGAGTATGGACCACTTCTTGCTTTGGTGCCCCTTTAACGTAGAGGTGTATAAAGAGGTGGGGGGGGGGATCTGGATATCCCCTTCCTGCACTGCATGTCTTATGCAGAGTGGGTATATGGAGCATTAGAAAGCCATGCTGGTTATGATTTTGACACTCTTTTTTTAGTTTGTCTAGTGGTCCGCTACTTCACGTGGAATGTATGGTGTCAGGTTTCCCTTCGGCAGAAGGTCCTTCCGGTCCAGGTGGTGGTGTGTGACATTCTTGGTGAGGCTGGGAATATTCAGGGTCTTGAGAAAGACAGGTGGCGGCGAAGGGCTTGGATAAAGGCGTGGAGGAATATCAGGCCTGTAGCTGCCATCTGTTGATCTTGGGTGTTGGTATCTTTCCTGTTTTTCTTTTGTCTCTTTTCACTCCCTTAGGTTTTGATGGGGAAATACTGTTTTGAAGAAAGGCTACAAGTGCCTGAAGATCAGGTTTCTTAACCTTGTCATAATCTGTCTATGTCCTATAGTACAAGTATTTGTTTCTGGTTAAAATGGTCATAAGAGCTTCTTTTCTTTGCTTGAATATGATGTCTTGCATAAAGTCTTTTTCTTGATGGTTTGCATGGGCCATGAAAGCCTAAAAACATCTTGGCTAAATATCTGTGCATTATAATTTTCTGGGCCGTAAAGGTCAGAGGATGTTCTTTTCATTTCTTTCCTTTGTTGATATTATGTTCTTTTTTGGAGGAATAACCTGTTATGCTATGTTCAGTTAAAAACAAGAAATTATGGTATATGCATTTATTTATTTATATATTTATTTATTTTTTACTTGGTAAGAAAAATTTGAATGTTGGTTGCAAGATTTTACAAATAAAAAAATTTCCAACTTCTTTTGCAATTACCTTTTGAGGCTTTCCCTTCTTATGGAGGGTGTCAATGATGGTTTTCTGCACAACTGTCAGGTCAGCAGTCTTTCCCATGATTGTGATTCCTACTGAACCGGACTGAGAGACCATTTAAAGGCTCAGGAACCCTTTGCAGGTGTTATGGCTTAATTAGCTGATTAGAGTGGGACACTTTGAGCCTAGAATATTGCACCTTTTCACAATATTCTAATTTTCTGAGATTGTGGATTTGGGGTTTTCATGAGCTGTAAGTCAAAATCATCACAATTATGACAAATCACGGCTTGAACTATCTTGCTTTGCATGCAATGAGTCTATCTCATATATTAGTTTCACCTTTTAAGTTCCATTAGTGAAATAAATAAACTTTTGCACGATTTTCTAATTTTTTGAGTTTCACCTGTGTGTGTGTGTGTGTATATGTATATGTATATATATATATATATATTTATTTATTTTTAAATTATTATTATTATTTTTCACAAGTGACCTCAATGCAGAATTGTCACACCCCAATAAAAAACGTTACCACGCAACGTTTCCACAGACCCCAACTTTCATCCAGTTACGATACTCTAACACAGAAAAAAGTAATTAAATGTCTATGGTTGCCTTCATTATGCTTATACTGGTGTATGATTTTTTTTTCTTTGTGTCCCTGTGAAATATGCAAGTTTTGCTTGTAAAAATCATAAATGTCCCCAAGACCCAAAACTCCTTTCTATTCCTGTTTCAATCACAACTCAAAGGGCTTGATTTAGTAAAGGCAAACAGACTGTGCACTTTGCAAGTGCAGTTGCACTCTGCAAGGGAATTTGCTCCAGAGCTTAGTAAATGAGGTGAAGCTTCATTTTGCAAAGAATACCCAATCACATGCAAAGTGAGTGATTAGTGAAGGTGAATCTCTTCTGTTGGAGTACAAAAAGCAATAAGACCCCAACAGGGTTCCTAGTGATTCCCTACTGTATCCAAAAATAAATGTAAAAAAGTTTTGCTTTAGATACAATTCTAGCAAAGCAAAATAAACTAGTTTTGTCTTCTGACTTTCCTATTCATCACATAACTACAAGCAGGGTAAGTAGAAGTGTATAGGTCTTCCACCTAAAGAACGGTGAAGCCAGTACCTTGCTTTTGCTCTCATCTACCATGACAATGGATTTGTAGCTGTAGATAGCTAAGGTCATCTAGTTGGCCTTGGTGAACAATATGATTGCACAAGTTCAAGGGGCATAACTGACAGTTTATCTTTTACCACCAAATCCTTTATCATAGCAAAATATGTAGCACCCCCCTCAGTAGGGTGGTATGGGCCCTGTTCATCTGTAGAGCTGGCTACAGCTGATTCCATACAGTTTCTCTGAAGCTGAGCAAGAACAAATGTTTTCATAATCGTAAGTAACAGGAAACATAGCCTCTAAACGAAGTATATCTGGTGCATTTATTTTTTTTACGTATGATGACATTTTATTAAAAAAATTTTAAATTTGTAGGTTTGTACCTTCCATGAGAAGTGGAAAATCATTTAATTGTATCTCTTCAGCTGCGAATGGGATTTTCTATGCAACCCATTGACTGAACTTCCCATGAATATTTGATCAAAGTAAACAAAAGACCAGTAGATATTGTGTAGAGTAAACACTTCATTGTAATAAAAAAACTGAAAAAAAAATGCTTTTTATAAAGTGTTCTTAAATGGAGGAACAGATTAGATATGCTAAAATTACTTCTGCAAAAGGCTGCATAAGAAAGTGACAAGCCCAACACAACATTAATTGACTGTGTGCAACAGTAAGCTTTTTATAGACCTCAACAGCTCAAGCTGAAATTTACACAAACAAGGGTATGACCCATTTCTTACCAGATGGCTTGCCTTAGTGCGAACTTTCAATCAGACAAACACAGCCTTCAAGCAGGCAGCTTCTTCTGTGCACACTTTGACCTGTAGTGCTTTAGGAATCAATCAAAAAACAAAGACTTGCAAACGTAAAAAAAAAAGCAAATAGAGTGACACTAAACTCTGGTTTCAGAAGAAAACAAACCTATTCAAGTATGCATGATTAACTTAAAAAAGTACATTCTATTGCTTTCAGCCTCCTCCAAAAATGCAGGATCACATGACTGCACCAGAGTGATTTAGAATTAGGTAAATGCACAATTCTTTTTTATACAGGTTAGGCAGGAGAGGTATAAAGAGGGGAGGGAACATTTTTCAGAATAATTAGGCTTTTCTTTCCCTTTAACTCTATTTCAAAGCTATTCACTAGCATCTACTAAGACAACAAAGTTGACAGCATTGCAACATAAGCACGTACTTACATAAAAATCTCCTTTAAAAAAGTCTCTGTAAATCGGTGTATTGTAATCTTTGTAAATACGGTTATCTGTGCCGAAGATCTTCTTATATATTAACAACATGCAGAAGTTTGTAGTAAAATGCCATCATGGTGGTATGACTGTACTACATAAAACTATGTAACATTCAGGATCAATTATATTCATGCAGCCATATTTTATCATTTGTATGTGTATTATTAAAGCCTATCTATTGCTGGATAGAATGCAAGGTAAGTGACTTACCTGTCGCAAACATCCATTAGTTATGCAAAACCTAAAGCATTCTGTTTTCTCTGAAACATCTACTATAAAGTTGAAGACTATCACCATCACCACTTAATTAGAAAATAACCAGGCAATATGTAGCAGGCAAGTCACTTTACAATTGTAAGTAATTCATGAAGATGACAAGTCCAAATTACACTTTTTCTTTCCCTGTACAAAGGGATGTGTAAGAGCAACCTCCAAATTCTGGGAAATGCTGCCCTCCAGTGTAGGGATAGGGAACTAGTCTAGGTATACCATCCAAGCTTTTTTTTAGTAAAGATGAGTAATGAAAATTTAATTTTTGGCTTTAGGTTTTAGATATACTTTAAAAGTTAGTCCTTTCTTCATTCAGTTAATAACCTAAAAAATGAGTGTGTTTAATTATGGCCCACACACACACACTGTTGCTCTGTGTTAGCATACACACAGCAACATGCTACATTAAGGCAATCCATTTGGAAACCAAATACTCGCATACTTGTGTTGCGTTATGCTCCAAAGCAAGTGTGTTGAGAAGGTGCATTAGAATGCCATTCAGAATTAAATCAAAATGGGTTGCATAGCATCGCACATTACCACAGCACAATAGTGTGAACAGGCCCTCTGGGATAGTTCAGTGGTATGCATCTTCAACAGTAGAGACAACATTTCAGGTGTTGCCTCTTAGAGCATGTCTGAGGCATGACAATTTGCAATATAGGCTCCATTCGCAAAGCTTACTCATTAGGACATTGATATTTATTTTTAAAAAGTGACAGTTATTTTTAGTCAATGAGATTTGAAAATAGCAACCACATGGATAAAATAAAGATTCTTAACTATGTGTTTAAACTTTGTGAATTTAGCCTGTATGGTTGTTTAATCAATCCCCTCCTCCCTACCGCAACTCCAGGCTCCATAATTGAAACTAAGCTTGGAGTTGCGCAGGCTTAGTTTCAATTACATAGTTAGTCTGGCTGAAAAAAGACAAAAGTCCATCCAGTTCAACCATAGAAAAAAATAAAAAAAAGTTATAATCCTATACCCACAGTTGATCCAGAGGAAGACAAAAAAAACCAGCAAAGCATGATCCAATTTGCTCCTGCTGGGAAAAAAAATTCCTTCCTGATCCCCCGAGAGGCAATCAGATATTCCCTGGATCAACTTTACCTGTAAATGTTAGTAACCTGTTATATTCTGTGTAGCCAGAACCAACTCTTGAGGGAGTTTTTCCGTGTTTGGAGATTACATTTCTTTTCCTCCAGATGTAAAGAGTGCTCCCTTGTCCTCTGTGATGACCTCAGGGTGAATAACTCTACACCGAGTTCACTATATGAAACACTGATGTATTTATATATGTTGATCATATCCCCCTTAATCTCCTCTTCTCAAGATAGAATATATTCAGTTCCTCTAATCTTTCCTCATAGCTGAGCTCCTCTATGCCTCTTATCAGTTTGGTTGCCCTTCTCTGTACTTTCTCCAGTTCCCCAATGTTTTTTTTGTGAATTGGTGCCCAAAACTGAACTGCATATTCCAGATGAGGTATGACTAATGATTTGTACAGGGGTAATATGATATCTCTCTCTCTGGAGTCTATACCTCTTTTAATACAAGAGAGGATTTTGCTCGCTTTAGAAACCGCATCCAATTATTGTGGTGGTGGGGGGGATTTCTTGCAAAAGGGCCATCACCCAACACGATCTGCCACTGAATATAGACTAGTATTTCTGCCTGCATGTTAAGCTTTATATTTAACATAATAGAGAAAATCACATATGAAATATGATTATCTACAATGGATAAAACTTCCATTAGACCGGAGAGAGTGGTTAGATTGTGCTTTTATATCTGTTTAACATTTAAGGTCTAGGGCAGGGTTTCTCAACCAGTGTTCTTTGGAAGCCTAGGCTTCCTCCAGAGATTGCCAGGGGTTCCTTGAGAAATTAGCAATTTTTACTTCTCACTGACACCATTGATCTTTTTTAGCAATATGTAAGGGGGTAATTCTTCTCAATGACCACAAGTGTAAGGAGCATTCTTACCTCTGACTATCATACTAATGTATCACGAATTGTAGATATAGTCATTTTTAGCAAGGGTTCCCTGAGACCGGAAAGTTACGTCAAGGGAAGCTTTTCTTACAGCCAGATTTCAATTTCCAATAGTCAGATCAGTTAAGAGATCATTTTTGTTTAGGCTACTATAGGTTATTACAATTTTCACATCACCACCATTATCTGCCATGCTTACATTTTTCACCATATCAGTTGCATATAAACATATAAATAGTTCATTTTTTTTATCTTTGGAGGGGGAAGATTGTGAGCAGATTGTGCTGGTGCTGCTAATATCAGGAGCAAACAATAGTGATGGTATTTTGTTACAATTTTGATTTATACGCTTTTGAGGTTGCTCAAATGCCTAAAGAGATGCAAGATCATCACTTGACGTAGCCAGCTCATGCCTTTGGGCAGCTTTATTACAATCTCCAAATACTTTTTTTTATATTGGATAGTGTCAGTTTTTTTTATGTTGCCTCTATTTCTTTTTATTTTCTATTTTATTTTCTCTCTATTTCTGTTCTGGTGACAACTCAGAATTTAGAATTTATTCTCACTACCACTACCAGTAACATTGGTTTTTAGGGTAATTGGAGAGAATAATTCTCCCTAGCAGGGACACAGGCAAAAAAAAATCTGATAGTGGTTCTAACTCTCACCACTCTATCAAAATCTGTTCAAAACATTTTTGTCAAGGCACTGCCTACTACACATGATGGTACATTCACACCAGGTGTTGTGGGAATGAGTTGGGTGGCTAATCTAGCGCAGTCCCATCTAAAGACAAAGCAAAACACCTTGACTCCTATGTGCCTGGTTCACACCACTGTGTTGCGGTGTGCACTGAAAAAAATATATGGCAGGTCATACTTTTTTCAAGGCAGTGGAGTGTGAGGCAGCCAACTGAACTTAATTATATTTCACTGTGTGACAAATCAAACTTTGTTAAAAAAAGAAAAACCGCACCGGCTAGTGTGAATAGACCCTGAGAGTGTTTCTTAGGCTCTTTGGCATCATGTAACTTTTTCTAAGATCTGCAAGATTGCCACTTGTTCTGCTGTTCACATGTTCTCTAAGTTCTACCAGGTGGATGTTTCTGCCTCATTTGATTCTACCTTGGGGTAAAAGGTTGTTCAGGGATTCTTTGAGCTGCAGGATTGCTGGCACATGGAGGAGGCATCTGGCATGTGGATTAGTAGGGTAATCTTTTACTGAACCACTCTTATTCATTTTAAAATATATGTAACCCAATCACTGAAATCTCATATATTATTTCAAATTTGCATCTTTTTTAAAAGATAATACCTAGGGATCCTGCCATGATGTATTTACATCCTGTTATAGGGTGACACTGCTCTGTCCTTATCTTCTAATTGTTTTCTTGCGTTGTCACATTATATACTCTACCAATGGAGAATACTGGCAGCTATGCCAACGCACAGTGCACAGGCATGTTCCACTGTTGTTATCAGGAAACCTGTTTTAAGAAATGATGTGCATGCATGCATATAGACAGGTGGTGGCTGCAAATAGGCTGTAAGGTGATCTGCAGTGCAGATATGCAATAAAAGATGAAGAAAAGTAGAATACAACATCCTGTTATCAAACCCTACCCCTTAGATGTCAATGCACCTGAAGTCTGAGGACTCACCATCTGAGAGCTTGAATTCCCCTTCATACCCTACCCCCCGTCCCCCATCCCTTTCCCTGTGTACCCCCTATATGTACTTGCTTAGTAATCCAAACCTGGAAGTTTGATTCCGTAGTCATGACCTTATTTTGTACGCCCCCTTCACTTGTACTGTACCTTTGTATTGGAAAATCTTCAATAAAGAATATTTATGAAAAAAATTAAATTATGCTTTGGCTAACTTAAAGAAGGGTTGTGCCCACGATGCATGGGTTAACTGCTTGTTTTTTGTTTTCGGGGATAGGAGAGCCAAGATATACTCACCGAATCCATCAATCCATCTAGCGCAAGACAAGTCCCTACCAGGGGCAGACTGAAAACTCATGGGGCCCCCAGGCAATAGGGGATCATGGGGCCCCTGTGTCCTTGCCCACACTCAAAGTACACCCAAAAAAGCCTATAAATGGTACCAGGGGCATTTCATGGGGCCCCTACTGACCCCGGGCCCTCGGGCAGTGCACGAATGGTCAGTCCGCCCCTGGTCCCTGCCCTGCAACTGCCTCCGCGATCTAGCAGTCTTATAGGGTAGACTGTCCCTGACATCATTATGCCCATAGACTGGCTCTGGACATGAGGATAGCAGGAACAGTCCACCACTCAAGACCGCTATACTGCGGGGGGCAGGGGCAGTGGAGTTTGGAGGGCCATAGTATGGAGAGAAAATTGGAAGAACCAAAGGTCCAACTGAAAAATGTATCAAATAAATCCAAAATATAGTACAATTAGAAACCTCATATGGGGGAAATCAAAGCATACCATCAAATAAAATAGTTATCCAATGTAATAAACCATACTGAAGGAGGGTTAGAAACTTTTGTAAAAGCCCATACTAAGGTATCAGTGTGAACTATTTGTTACATTTTTTTATTATTATTATTATTATTATTATTATTATAATACAGGATTTATATAGCACCAACAGTTTGCACAGCACTTTACAATATAAGGGAGACAGTACAATTACAATACATTTCAGTACAGAAGGAATAGGAGGGCCCTGCTTGTGGAGCTTACAATCTAAAGGAAGGGGGAGTTGATACAAAAGGTGATAGCTGTGGGGGACGGTGATGAGGGAGCTACAGAGGAAGATGTCTTGGGAGGAGCGGAGTGGGTGATTTGGTTGGTATCTGTGGATGAGGTTGGTGATGTAGCTAGGGGCAGTGTTGTGGATGGTTTTGTAAGCTGTAGTTAGTATTTTGAATTTTATACGCTGGGTTAGTGGAAGCCAATGAAGGGTTTGGCAGAGAGGGGCAGCAGTCACTGATCGGTTGGTAAGGTGTATGAGTCTAGCAGCAGCATTCATAATAGACATTTGTTACCCCAGCACTGGCAGTTTCCAATGTTCATAGTGTATGGCTCCTGTTCTCTCAGTACTGCTTCCCTTAACTTTCAGTCTTCACAGGAAAAAGTTAACAAGTTAGATTTTAGAAAAGGGGGGGAGGCAGGTGAATGCTTCGCCATCCTAGGCTATGGGTCTGTGTGGTTCTGTTGATGAACACAGTGTAGGGAGACACAACTCTAGTTTGTGTATGTAAGAGTGGCTCTATAGGATGCTGCTAGAGAAAGGAACCATTCTGAAACAGGAAACTTGAAGTTCCTTTCTCTAGCAGCATCCTATAGAGCCACTCTTACATACAGGAAACTTGAAGCACCAGTCATGGCACCAGCCTAAACTGAAACATAGGCAAGGATTAAAAAATAAAGAAGTTGCAAACTCAGTAAGAAAATAACTTCTGGTTCACACTCAATCTAACTTTAAAATCGTGCAACCTCACTTGCAGTTGAAAAATTTCAAAGCTGCGGGTCAGTGCGATTTCAGGTGAAACTCGCCTGACATCTGTGTGACTTCATGCACAGATGTCTATGCAAGTCACACCTGAAATCTCAAAAAATAGTGCAAGAACCTTTTATTCAAATCAGTGCCAAAGTCGGGGTCTCACCAATTTTAACTGTTCCATTGCTCACAATAGGGTGCGACTTGTCATGCAATTTGTAGCTGTCAAATTGCATGACAAGTCGCACCAGTGTGAACCAGGGCTAAATCAGCTGCTGAAAGTGATTATAAATCTGAGGGTTTAATATCACTAAGGCATTTCACTAGGATTTACCTAACTTATGTCATAGCTTACGTCATACAATATATATTCTGCTACTGACTAAATAAATAATCATTTGAAGAACTGAGAAAGCCAAGTTCCAAAGAACAGTATAAATGAAGAGACCTGGAAGCATATCACTTACTTCAAATTGTAATATTGCATAGCATTTCTTTAACTGGTTAGCACTTAACTTAAATGTTTACTATAATTAATTCCTATCCAGCAGTTCTGAACTCTACAAATGTGAGATGGCTTGCTGATCACTGCTGGTAAGCCAGGCGTGTTTTCATTCTCTTTAAGCTTTCCTTTAAAAAGGGAACTTAAACATTATAATTTTAATGTCAAGGGGGACCACTTTGCTAAATGGGTTTGCAACAAGCCTAGCACAAAAGAATCGTGGTGAGAATCAGCCGCACTTTAGTGTGTCTCGATTCTTGTTGAGATATCAATAACTGCCAGTCATTTTATCGCAGTTTCTGTTTCTACTGCTGTACAGAAATAACAAGTGCTTCAAAATCCCTGAGCTATACATCCAACGTTACAGAGCCGAACAGATTTCACTTGCCCCTGGTTAGCACTTTTTCATTTTTTGAGTGACTGTGTAGGTCCTGTAATTACTGCTTTTTATCTACTATAACTGAGTCTAACAAAACACAATAGGGATGAAACGAGCATAATAAACATATAATTTACTACAGGCAAGAAAGCTTAGCAATTCTGTGATTACATCGCCAAAATAAAAAGTTATTTTTTTGTTGCAGCGAGAAATGTTTGGTTATTGAGGCAAGAAAACAGCACGATGCAAATATACAGAGTAATTATGCGGAAAGGTATTTATGAAAGGAAAGCTAGAGAGCAGGCTATGCAGAAATGAGTAAATAGGCAATATTGGGATTATACTATGTACATCATTTAAATAGGCATAAGAGCTCTTACATGGGTTCCTATAGCGGTGGTGCTATTTATAAAGCAGCCAATGAAAACTGGCTTGCTTATTTTGGAAGATGTTATTTTTTTTGGGACGGGGGAGGTTGCTTCTTCTAACAATTCATATAAATGTAAAATTAGAGAAATAAATTCTGTAAAAAAAAAAAGGAAAAAACACCAGTCCTTAGGTGGAGGCTGCATTCGTTTTCATAGCAAGTGCAAAAAATATCTCTTGATCTTGATAGAAATATAGTGTCCTTGTCACTTCCTGTGACCTTAACCTAAGGCAAAAACTTCCTTACATGTCCTTGTTGCTGATTTCCTACCTTCTACTATGGGGGCTCTCAAAATATGTACAGTTTGGAACTGCATAATATTGGAATGCTGTGAAGAGGCTCTGCAGCTTACGCATGTGTTTGCAAATGTGTGCTAACCAAACCCTTGTTGTTAACGCATACTGTTAGACAGGCTAATTTGGTTTGTTTGCAGGCTGGTTGGTAAGTTGAGCTGGGAATTTTTCTCTTTTATTGCTTGACATGCGTTGCACTTCCATGTGCTCCTTGCTGTGAAGGCCAGTTATAGACTGCAGCAGTGGCCATTTTTTGTACTGTTGACTTGTTGGTGAGGGGGTGCACTGGACACCTTGGCTGCCATTGTACTATATGCTGGGTGTCCAGTGCACTTCTGTACCCTTACCCGAGTTTCACACCTAAGCATTTTCTGCCAAATTTTGCAGAAACACAGTATTATTATTATTATTATTATACAGGATTTATATAGAGCCAACAGTTTGCTCAGCGCTCTACAATAAAAAGGGAGACAATACAGCAACGATACAGTTCAATGCAAGAGGGTTAGGAGGGCCCTGCTCCTTGGAGCTTACAATCCAAGAGGGAGGGGCTGGTGGTACAAAAGGTAATAACTGTGGGGGATGGACTGATAGGAGGAGTAGAAGATTCCGTTATTAGCTGAAGGCAAGATAGGCTTCCCTGAAGAGAGAGGTTTTCAGAGACTGCCTAAAAGTGGGCAGAGTAGGCAATAGTCGTATATATTGAGGTAGAGAGTTCCAGAGGATGGGGTAGGCTCTGGAGAAGTCCTGGAGACAGGCATGGGAGGAGGAGGCAAGGGAGCTAGAGAGCAGGAGCAGTACAGTCCATTTAACATGATTTCCTATGGGACACATCTCTGCATTTCCACCCGGTGAGTTTTTTGGAAAGGGTCAGGGACTTTTTTTGGATGCAAAATGTTGCGTTTTTGGTTCTATAGACTTCAATGGGAATGCTGCAGAAAAGCATGTATTGCATTTTTGCTGTGTTTAAAATCTATAAATACAAGCGTGAATACGATATTACCTCAAAACAGTCCAACCAATATCTAGATTCAAAATAGAAAAACTTTCAACCCTTGAAAGTACACTAATCAAAAAACAATTCTAAAGAGAATCAAATAACCCTCTCACTAAACAAACTCACCCAACCCAAATCAACATACAGCCCACACCCCTCAAAATATTATTAATTAATAAAGTGTCCAACCACCAATACTCATAAATCATACAATCACTCAAATTATAATGTCCAGTGTCTCAACAGTCCAAAACAATGATGAAAGATAGATGAATGTATTATACATGGAATTTCTTATAGGTGTTGAATCCCTCCAGTGGCTTCCATGAAAACCTCGAATTAAAAAAAACTCAAAATAGTGTATTACTTTAATTACTCATCCAAAAAATCACTAAGTGCATGCAAACCGCAAAAAATAGTGCAAAAATCGTGAAAATTGCAAACAATACTTGTGCCAATCGTTGATGTGCTTCACTCAGTGCAAACAACTCCAGTGGTGTAACACTTCTACTAAGCAAGGCATATATACCCTTACCAAAGATAAAAAGAAAAACGCCTTAAGATAACAATTGGAAACTTTATTAATTAATATTATTTTGAGGGGTGTGGGCTGTATGTTGATTTGGGTTGGGTGAGTTTGTTTAGTGAGAGGGTTATTCGATTCTCTTTAGAATTGTTTTGTGTTTAAAATCTGCCTAGCAACAAGAAAAAGTAAAAAAAAATAAATAACGCAAAACGCATCAAAAACGCAATGCAGAAACGCAACCTGCATAGGTGTGAACCTAGATTTAAGGAAGGTGGGCTCCCTCAGGTTCACCTGCTCTTGGTCTATCCATTAAATACATGTGCCACTACTATAACAATTTGTAGAGTTAGGAACTGCAGAATGTTGGGGTGCCACTCTGTAGCTTACACATGTATTTGCAAATGTGTGTTAACTAAACCCCTGTTTTTAATGCATACTGTTAAACAGGCTAATTTGGTTTGTTTGCAGGCTGGTTAGTAAGTTGAGCTGGGAATTTTTCTCTTTTATTGTTTGACATGCATCGACCTTCCATGTGCTCCTTGCTGTGAAGGCCAGTTATAGACTGGGGCAGTGGCCATTTTTTTTACGAGTGAGCCAAGTCACCTAGCACAGGAAGAGTGCTATTCACAGGACTACCAGGTGAAAATGAATAAAAAAACATGAAAATAAGAAAATGAATTTCATTTATGGACTGGTAAATTACAACATAATAAATCTTTATTTTTGGTTTAGGATATGCTTTAATAAAGGGTTAAAGCTAACATCACTTGCTTATAAATAGATTAATAGGTAAATTCAGGTAAAAGGAATTACTACCTATAGAAAAAGCCAGTCCTTTTACATAAAAAGCCAGTAGATTGCTCATATTTAGAATTCTGATAACTCACTGATAACTATACTGCCCCAAAATAGAGCATTGCCATGTCATGGAGAAAACCAAACATTACCTGTGTATGTCATGTGAGAAAATGGTGGTCACATTAGATGATAGATTATCTAAATTTAAGGAAGCATGAGATCCCTGGATCGCACACTATTTGCTGGTATATTTTGACCATATTCTCCTTACTATCTAAGATTTCTTAGTGAGGCCCTTATAACTGGAAATCAATTTTGTTGAGCATTTGTTACCTCTTAACCCCCATCCCCCTTCCCCAATTTTTTTTCTGGGGTATTCCCTTTTACCCCTCTATCCCTTGCTTTCCTCCCTGCACCCCTTCCCTGCCCACTCTTTTGCATGGCCCTCATCTTACCCGTTCTGTTGCACTTTGCTCAGATACTGTTCCTTTTCTGCTTCCTACTTACCTACCATTGAGGTTGTTCTCTTTCCTTAAAAGCATTTACCCCTATTCCTGATCCTGGGATGGAATGTCTCTGGGACCGCAGTTTCTATCACACACTCTGAATGCTATTATGGATTTAAAACTCATCCTGTTGCGCTAAAAGATAATCCTATGTGTTCTTTTATATTGTAATTTCAAGTGCAACATAATGTCTATGCACTATTCTGTTCTACTGTTTCTATTTTCTGCTTTAAAAATTCAAAAAGTATTTTGCTGCAGTAATACAAGGAGCGACTTTCCATCCAGAATGACTTGCTCTGATGATGTGTCTGACATCTTCTACTGGCCTTGGTTTATGGTAACCAATACAAGCTAAACTATGATTGCTGCTTTGAATTTTGAGAAAGCATTTTTCAGGAAATGGACACAATGGAGGTAATGGAGAATTAACCGTCTACAGAAATCGCTCCTGAAGATAGAAAAATTCCCACAGACCAAACTGCCACCCACCAAAAAGGTTAGATTAAACCATATGAGCAGATTTAGGTCAGTGGATGACAGATTATGTGAGATTATCCAGTTCAACTGATCCACTGATAGCCAGGACCTATGTTATCCTTTAAAGCGGAGCTCCTCCCAAAAGGGGAAGTTTCGCTTTAAGGACTGCTCCCCTGCTCCCCATTAAAGATTGGCACCGTTGGGGGGCTGGGAGGCGGGTACCCGAATTTGACAGGTATCCGCTTCCACTTCCGGTCTGATCGCCTAGGCAATCGGAAGCGGAAGGTGTCCTCCCTCCCTGTAGTCTTTTTGGACATGTGACAGGTCCTAGAAGACTACAGGACCATGCATGAAGCGCAGTGCTACTCGTACATGCGTAGTGGGTACCGGCTGTGAAGCCGCAAGCTATCACAGCCGGATGCCCACACTGAAGATGCCGGCCTCCTGGAATACAGGACGGCCGGTGAAACGAGCTGCGGGGGACACACCACGGGACCGAGGGACAGGTAAGTGGCTGTTTTTTAAAAGCTTTTGTAACTGCTGACTTTTATTTTTTGAAAGGGTGAGTGGAACTCCGCTTTAAATAAGATGCATGAAATATGTTCTTTTTCTGCGTAGAAAAAGGAGAATTACAATTGTGTAATTACAATTTGTGTTCATTATTATGAATTAATCAAAGTAACTACTTTAAAGTTGCCAAACAGTAGGGACATAATAAAGTAGGTACATGAATATTGAGACCTGTATGTTCATATTCTGAAGCAGATAGTGACCTAATGGACTGAAATTGTTCTTAGCTGTTACTCAGCTGTGCTTCACCATTGGTCACGTGGCTATCCACCTTATTGGTGAATCCATAATAACGGTTGGTGTGGGACAGTGCCAAGAATGAGTTCAATTTATGAGGGAACAATTTGTACATAAGAGTGCTCCAGTCTTTAGAGTTCCTGGGGTGCTTTCAAGGGCATAATTACAGATCATGTAGCACTAAATAACAATTTTGATGGAGCCCCTAGCATGCTCTGTCTGTAGCAACTTGCGGTGTCAAATGTGGCAATACTTGTCACTGGTCACAACATAAATGATCCACAAATCAAATGCAAGTAGCAGGAGAGCTGTCAGTACATGCAGTATACTACTAGGGAACAGTACTGTGGATATGAGTTGCCAAGAGGGAGTGGGTCAGCAGTGCAGGGAATTCAGCTAATGCCTCTGTTCTCATCAGCTCCTCTTGTTTTTAACATCAACTGATCATTTTAGGGCTAAGGGTGTTAATAGGAGTATAAAGTTCATACTGTGGTGCACTATATGTGCTGCAGCAATTGGTGGGCAACAGTGGAAGCGGCATAAAGGAAAATGTTTAAATAGAATCTGAGCCTACTTGCAGTGCACACTGGATACATATCTGCAGCCTTTTTACCCACACAATATGCCATAACTACTGTGTCACATCAACAGCTTCACAGACACACACAGACATCAGCACAAAGCATCAAGAATCTTTTTTTTAAATTAAATCTTTTTCTGGGAACAGATTATAGGATGATAGCTAATGCTTTATCTTAGCCTACCTTTAAGGATACGTTCACCTTTGGGAACATGTTACATTTTTCACCCGTTTTTAGGGTAGAACATGTAACATGCTCCCACTGCTGCATCCCCCCCCCTCCCCCTCCCTGTGACAGCAGTATGGGGAGAAATTCCCTGTACTAGCTGTCAGTTTTTGAAAACAGTGTGGCTGTGCGGGGCTCCGTGAATGAATGAACTACAAGTCCTAACAGGCTTTGAAGCTGTCAGCTTGTAGTTATCAATGAACTACCACAGCGCTGTTGAACGTCATGGTAGTTCATTAAGTCTTCCTGTCAGACTGTACCTGCTTGTCTGTACAAGAAACAGATAGACTGACAGTTTGCAGTGCTCCTTCATAGCACCAGCGATCTGATGATCATTGGTGCAATGCTTTCCAGGCTCACAAAAAAAAAAATAGTAAATGCATATGTTTTTACTTGCAAAAAAAATGGGTATTTATTTATTTATTTTTTAAAGTGAACTTATCCTTTAAAGAAGAACAGTTGGGAATTACTTAGCAATTACCAGCTGTTGAGACAATGGGGTTAATTTTCTCAATGAGAGTTTCCAAGTACCCACTGTTCAACATTTTGTACAAGAGGAAAGCCATTATATCAAAACATGTAAACCATGTTTTGGATAACTCAGTATGCAAAACCACTCTTTAATTATCACAAAGCTGCTATATCAAACCATTTTTTTAATGTAAGAATGCAATTAACAAGAAGAGTGGCTGCAACATTTGGCCAAGGATACAGAATGAAAATGACGGTTTATAGTTTGCTAGTACAGTTTGGTGACCAACTAGTGCTGGGTCCAGGGGTGAACCTTAAGAAGCATGTAGACTAATGGCGGTTGGTATTATTATTATTATTATACAGGTTTTATATAGCACAAACAGTTTGCTCAGTGCTTTACAATCTAACGGGAGACAATACAGCAACAATACAGTTCAATACAAGAGGGAAAGGAGGGCCCTGCTCCTTGGAGCTTACAATCTAAGAGGGAGGGGCTGGTGGTACAAAAGGTAGTAACTGTGGGGGATGGACTGGTTGGAAGAGTAGAAGATTCCAGTATTAGCTGAGGGCAGGACAGGCTTCCCTGAAGAGATAGGTTTTCAGAGATCACCTAAAAGTGAGCAGAGAAGGCGATAGTCTGATAAATTGGGTAGAGAGTTCCAGAGGATGGGGGAAGCTCTGGATAAGTTCTGTAGATGACAATGGGAGGAGGAGACAAGGGAGCTAGAGAGTAGGAGGTCTTGCGAGGAGTGGAAAGTACGGTTTGGGTGATATTTAGAGACAAGATCGGTGATGTAATTTGGGGCAGAGTTATAAATGGCTTTATACGTTATTGTTAGTGTTTTGAATTTTATCCGTTGGGCAACGAGAGGCCAGTGGAGGGGTTGGCAGAGAGGGGTGGCAGATACAGAACGGTTAGTAAGGTGGATGAGTCTGGCAGCAGCATTCATGATAGACTGAAGAGGGGATAGCCTGCGATGAGGTAGGTCAATGAGGAGGGAGTTACAATAGTCAAGGTGAGATATAACAAGGAAGTGAATAAGTTGCTTAGTGGTTTCCGAGGTTAGGAACGGGCGAATCTTGGAGATAACAATTAGGAAGTAGAGGAAAAAAAGGGGGAGGCCTTGGTCAATATAGTAGAAAACATATGTAAATTTAAGGTGGTGGTGGGGATATAAGAGGTCAGTTGGAGGGTCATTGGTTAAAAATTTGGTTTGGTACCACTGGGTATATTGAAAATACTGTATTATATATTGCTGGGTCTCTATGAGCCCTTACATAAGGAGGCCTCCACCCACTCAATGCGGGACACATAAGATTGCTATGAACAAAGAAGCGGTGTATATCAAACAATTAAAAAACATGCTCTGTGGGGGCCCACATCTAACTAGATAACAGTATACACTCATAAATGCCTATATAAATGCTTATATATTCAAATGGGATTATGGGGTGGTCCCTGACAGGGGCTTCCCCTACTATAACACTAACGTTTCTTTAGTGGTGCCCCAACTTAGCTGTTGCGAGACGTGCAGTGCAGATTGGGCTAAATATGCCCCCTCCCAAGACAGTAGCTACAACTACCACTTATGCTGTAATAGGAGACTTGGACACTCGCACCACATTTGACACCTTTCTGCACTTGCATCTTGACTTTAAATATGTATCCAATGCCATGATGTGTACTCCTACAGTATATGCTTGAAGTTAATCTATGTTTTTGTGCATTGTTTATGTAAAATCATCTTAACAAAAATATATTGAAACAGAAATGCTCAAATATGAAAATGAAAATAACACTCTCCTCAAGCTCAATATTAGCCAAATCTGGAAAGAAATAAAGCACTGATGTGCCAACTTGAGATGATGTTTCATTTTATAAACTGAGCATTTCAAAACTCATATTATTCTGGAGGGATTGGACTAGTCCAGTTCAAGAACATTTGGTTCCATCCTAGTGAGCTCAAGGAATAGTTCCAACTCTCTGTTGTACAGAAAAAGATGAACCTGCATGTGTATGTATAGTCTGTGGAATAAAAGGGGAGTATGTTATGAGATTCACAATGTATCAAATTCCAGTGCAGAGTCATATGGAAGAAAAATATATCTGAAATATATTTTTTAAATATTCGTCTCAAATTAATTACCATATTTTTGAAATGCTACAATTGTGGCCATATTCAATATATTTCAAAATATATTTCAATATATTGCAATAAATATATATATATATAATAATTTTTTTTATATATATATATATATATATATATATATATATATATATGTACTGCATTTTGAAATGCGTTTTTATTACAAAATGTATGAAAAATATTTTTAAAAATACATTTCAAATATACTGTATGTCTTTAAAAATACAAATCTACATTTTTGGAATGCATTTACAAATATTTGTAAAAATATATGTTAAAATGACTTTTTTATATGTTAAAAAAAATCTGAAGAATATATTTAAAAAATATATATTTGTAATAAAAATGCATTTCGACATGCAGTGTATATATATATATATATATATATATATATATATTTATATATATATATATATATATTTATTGAAATATATTGAATATGACCAAAATTGTAGCATTTCAAATATATGGCAATATATTTGGGAAGAATATTTTTAAAATATATTTCAAATATATTTTTCTTCCATGTGGGAATCTTGGACCCTCCCCCAATATAAATCAATACCAGGGGCGGACTGACCATTGGGAAACTCGGGCACTGCCCGAGGGCCCGGGGTCAGTAGGGGGCCCCATGATATGCCCCTGGTACCTTTTTTATAGGCTTTTTTGAGTTTGGGCAAGGACACAGGGGCCCCATGATCCCCTATTGAGTTGTCAGTCCGCCCCTGATCAATACTGCAGGTAAATATCAAATTCCAAAAGATAGATATGGAAGATCAGTTAGTTGTGTCCTCAATACACCTTTAGATAACAGATTTTTCTTTATGTGTGTGCTCCATGGACACAAAGCGTTCCTGGTAATACTAGCTGTCACAGACATGGATAAAGTTTAATCCGTAGATAACTTAGTCGGATGTCACCTCCTAAACGTTCCATATTAATAGAACAAGCACTCATTCCCGAGCACCCTTTTCCAGTTATCCAGATACTGATGGGGTGAGACTGAACTTTTTTCTTGCTTATTAATCTGTATATTCACTTGTGGAAGTGATTGCTGATTAATAATGTGTACTTATGGACAGTTGGATCTTACAGCACAATGAATTATATAGCTAGTTAAAGTCTTTGAGCATTGAACTATACCAAGACCATAAAAATCGAAGTGCTTTAAACACACGAAGACATTTGAGTGGGTCAATTGAACTGTATTCTATGTGGAATAGGGTGTGTATCTGTTCCTGATGTATGTAATTGCCCCTTTTGTTAGTTTCATGTTGCACATACTGACTCATACTGATACTGAGTTATTTTTCCTGCACTAATACAATGGAACTTTTATGAAAAAACACAGGCATCTGAATTATTTACCTTTGTATTGGACTACATTCTATTTTGAGTGGACTAAGATCAGGTTCTCAATACATGAAACTTTTGACATTTGAGACTTCAGGTTGATGTAAAGTACCTGTTAATGTTATCCACAGCAGGCAGTTGGGGTTAGATTCCAATATACTGAGACATGGTTCTAGTTATATTAACTACTTGCCCTCCAGAGGATTTACCCCCCTTCCTGACCAGGTCATTTTTTGCATTACGGAGCTGAGTTACTTTAACTGACAATTGTGCGGTCATGCAACGCTGCACCCAAATGACATTTACGTCCTTTTTTTCTCACAAATTGAGCTTTCTTTCTGTGGTATTTGATCACCTGTGCGGTTTTTATTTTTTGCACTATGAACAAAAAAAGAACAAAACTTTTGAGAAAAAAACAATATTTTTGACTTTGCTATTAAACATGTCCAGTAAAAAAATTTTACCACTTACCCTCCTGAGGATTTACCCCCCTTCCTGACCAGGTAATTTTTTGCGTTACGCGCTGTGTTACTTTAACTGAAAAATGCATAGTCATGCAACACTGCACCCAAATGAAATTTACGTCCTTTTTTTCCTACAAATTGAGCTTTATTTGGTGGTATTTGATCACCTGTATGTTTTTATTTTTTGCGATTAAAAAAAAAAACGACAATTTTGAGAAAAAAACAATATTGTGGACTTTTTGCTATTGAAGATGTCCAGTTAAAAAATTTTAAAAATCAAATTTCGTCATAAATTTACACCAAAATGAATTCTGCGACATGCCTTTGCTAAAAAAAATCCCAATACGTGTAAATTAATTGGTTTACGTGAAAGTTATAGCGTTTACAAATGGCAGTATAGATACTGGGATTTTTTTTTCTACTAGTAATGACGGCAATCAGTGACTTTTAGCGGGACTGCAGTGGACATTCCGACACTGGTGGGGAACTGACTTGGTGTGACTGACATCCCCAGTGACACCAATACAATGATCAGTGCTAAAAAAAAGCACTGACACTGTACTAATTGCACTGGGCAGGAAGGGGTTAATACGAGAGGCGATCAAAGGGTTAACTATGTGTAGGGAGTGTTTTACTAGGGGGCGGGGGGGGTGTGCTTCACTGTAAGCACACTGCTCTGGATGGCTGTGCTGTGCACAGCCATGCAGAGCAGTGTGTCCAAGACGACAGGGAGGAAGACTGTTTGTAAACAAAACAGTTTTACTCCCCGTCGGAGATGCTCGGTAATTACAGAGCAATGACTTAGAGAGGATCTGCCAAGAGGAGTGGGCCAAAATCCCTCCTGAGATGTGTGCAAACCTGGTGGCCAACTACATGAAACATCTGACCTCTGTGATTGCCAACAAGGGATTTGCCACAAAGTACAAAGTCATGTTTTGTGAAGGGGATCAAATGCTTCTTTCCCTCATGAACATGCAAATCAGTGCATAATTTGTTAGACGTGCATTTCTTTTGAATTTTTTGTTGCTATTCTGTCTCTCAGTGTTACAATATACCTACCATTCGATTTTTAGACTGATCATTTCTTTGTGAGTGGGCAAACATTCAAAATCAGCAGGGGATCAAATACTTGTTTCCTTCACTGTATGTCAGTGGAGAACCCCGTGACAGCTAAAACATTACCACATTTCATTGCTGAAATACCGCATGACTTAATAAAATAACTCATGCGGTATTTTAGTAGCATTTTTTAGTGAATGCTAGCATTTTTTTGGGAAAAATTCTGTGAATGCTTAGTGAATTGTCCCCAACGTTCTAAAGGAGAAGAACATTTGTTTAAATTTTTTAATCACTACTGAGGTCAAATTGGCATTCATTTTTGACCACTGTAATGGAAAAATTTGAATGAGCGGGATGGAACATTTTTCTTGAACGAACAAATTTCTAACATTGTTTGTTGTTTTCACTCAGGAAAGTCCATTCATTTCAAAATCAAATGTTAAAAGCAAATTTGATTTTGAAGTACTTTCAAATGACATTCATCAAGTCTCTTAATAGACTGAAAATTTTACTACAAATATTTGTACAAACTTTTGTAAGAACAGTCATTCGAAAATGTACTAGTGTATGGACAACTTGAAAAGTAATTCGACTTTTGTTGAGAAAAAAAATTCCTCTCTGGGTGATGTACATTACAAGGATTTTAACAAACATTATTGCAGATTTCTACCTTTAGTAATTCTGAAGATATAGCTGTTTGTGTCTATGTGCAGAGTGAATCTGTATGGGAGTGATTTCATAATTATCAATCAGCTGCTGCACTTGCAGGGCTCTAATGAGGAAAGTGGCAGGGTCTGCATCCCTTTAGATGGGATTTCCCTTGGGAGATGGGAGTAGGCGCTATATAAGTACCTGAAATAAATAAATAAATAAATCTCACCAAAAATGCAAACTTTTGCTGCAGGGGATGCCTAAAATCTGTCTTTTATCTTACTGCAGACTTGTGGGAAAATCAGTGAGCCAATCACAAGCAGGAAATGACATTGCTGGAGGGTGTTCTGTACACCATCTGTGTACATAACGCCTCCAGGTAGCCTTATTGGATTGCATTTTACAGAATATTACAGCACTGCACATTGAAAAGGAAAGGTCATTTTTAATAACATTCAATTACAGTATGACTTTTGTCACAATTATACATGCCATATTTTTTATTTGCTCTTTTTATTCCCACAAAAGTGGAGTCATTCTTTACCGCAGTTTATCTATAAATAATTTTTTCTCTACAAAAATGTGTTCTAGAAGGCAGTGGTATACAAAGGCTGTGGCAAGGGGTGGGGGGATTTGCCCCAGGTACAGCCAGCTACAGACACAGCAGAGCAGTTCGGTATGCAGATGTTACAACTGGATCTTGCTTCCTCTGATGTCTGTGCTTTGCCCTAATCAATCCTGTATTGAATGTAAGAATGGGGAGGAAGGTGCTGGTTGTGTGCAGTAATACCTCCGAGCTGATACTAATTGCTCTCTGGCTTGGTCTCTAGGGCACCTAGCTGGCCACAGCTGCTCAGTCAATAATAATGCAGCCATGATGAAATCAGGAGATCATCTCTACTGCTTACAGGAATGGTGGTTTCTCCTGTTGTCTGTACAATGTCAGTCTCATCACTCTGTCATATCTGTTGCACATGACAAATTGTAGAAGTATGGTTGGCAGTGATTTCAGCACACGGCACTTGTTGAGTTGCCCCCATGAGTACTGATATCTATTAAAGTCCAGCTCCAGTCATTTTTTTAAAACCTAACTCTGGGGGGAAAAATATCTTGTAAATCATGCACCAGCTATGTAGGAGAGTAATAATAGGTATGCAGTGCTGCTGTATAGTAAGAAATCCATTACTTGTTACAAGCCGGCTCCCCTGGATTTCTGGGTGATGCAGAAATAAGAGAACCCACTTATGGCATTGAAGGGCTTTCCCAGAGTTGGGCTTTAGTCTCTCAACTGTGAATAAAAAGGCAGCTCCTTCTGTGCAATGCTAACCTCTTCTCCAAGGCTATTCAGCACAGTAATCCCTTTTTTACCACTAGATGTCCTCAGCCTTCCATGGTGAATGATGCCCTGTGTTCTTCATCCCAGAAGACCGAGGACATACTGTGCAAGGTGTCATGGACCCATCACAATTAATAGTAGTCACAGTATCATAATGCAGAGAGGACTACCAAAGAATACTCAAGTCACCAGTCTGAATGTTTTTTTCTTCATAGCAGGAGACAAAATACACAAATTTCCTTTCATTAATGTGCATTTCAGCACTCCACAGGCAAAATGCACTGCTCTTTTGCAGATGCACGGGGATGTCATTCATTCTTAATCATGCCACAGCACCATTTGGTTCCAGGTGGCCACATTTTTTACAAAAAGGTCAGAGACATTTTCCCTTTTTTACCTGCAGGTACAGCAACCCACTCAAATGAATGGGTTGCTGCTCCCATGCAAACGTAGCAAGCAAGACCTGCACAGATGTGAACCTAGCCTTAGTGATAAGAACTTCTACATGGCAACACTGGGGTTATCTGTTCAAATCCCAACCAGGAAACAGCCTGCATGTAGTTTGCATGTTCTCCCTGTGCTTTCTCCCACACTCCAAACACATGCTGGTAGGTTATCTCTCTCCTGTTTAAACTGGTCCTAGTATGTGTAAATGTATGTACAGTCATGGCCAAAAATATTGGCACCCCTGAATCTCTGTTTGATAATGCACCTCTTTGCCCAGAAAATTGTTACAATTACAAATGTTTAGGCATTCTCATGCTTATTTATTTTGTTTGTATTGGTATGACACAAAAGTGGAGAAACAAAAAGCCAAATCTGACACATTCCACCAGGGCCAGATCTAGCCGGGGGTCCAGTAAAAAAAGGTCAAGGGGTATAATGTCAATAGTGTGACAGAGATGCTTGAAATCAGCATTTCCTGTTCAGTCGGCACACTTCTGTACCATGGAGTCATAACCCAGATGTACCGTCTGACAGGTAGTGCAGAGGAGGTGCAGGAGTGAACTGGGAATGCTAGTATGAATTAGGCTGTCATTAGTTTAGGGTGATTAAACAGAACCTGAGCCCCATTATATCAGGTGTCCCTAACAGAGTCCCTCCTTATATCAGGAGTTCTTACAGTTCTTCCTTACAACAGCTACAGTATCCTTACCAGAGTGCCCCTTACATCAGTTGCCCCATCAGAGCACCCCTTACATCAGCTGTCCCCATCAGAGTGCCCTCCTTACATCAGCTGTCCCCATCAGAGTGCCCCCTTACATCAGCTGTCCCCATCAGAGTGCCCCCCTTACATCAACTATCCCCATTAGAGTGCCCCCTTACATCAACTATCCCTATCAGAGTTCCCCCTTACATCAATTCCCCCCTCAGAGTGCCCCCTTTACATCAACTGTCTCCATCAGAGTGCCACCTTACATCAACTCTCCCCATCAGGTCTTATGGTTTTGTGAATGCACATTCAAAGGTTTGGGGGGCACAACTAAAATCTGAGGTGGGGGGGCATAGTCCACCATAGCACCTTCCTACATCCAGGCCTGCATTCCATGCAAAACCCCAAAAATGGACTGGATGAAATTACTGGCACCTTCCTAAAATCGTAAGAAATAATTGCATTCCAAGTTTGTGATGCTCCTGTAAATTTGTAAATAAACTCACCTGTATCAATTAACAGGTGCTGGCAATATAGAAATCACAACCAGATAAAATGGTGAATATTGACTCTACCTATCTGTTGTGTGTCTTTGTGTGCCACATGGAGCATTGAGAAGAGAAAGAGCGGCAAATAAATGTCTGAAGATTTGAGAATAAAAATTGTGGAAAAGCATTGACAATCTCAAGGTTACAAGTCTATCTCCAGAGATCTTAATGTTCCTGTGGCCACTGTGCGCAACATTGTCAAGAAGTTTACAGCCCATTGCACTGTAACTAATCTCACTGGATGTAGATGAAAGAGAAAAATTGATCAAAGATTGCAACAAAGGATTGTTCGAATGGTGGCTAAAGAGCCTCGATCAACTTCCAGTCAAATTCAAGCTGACCTTCAGGCACAGGGTACAACTGTGTCAGCTTGCACTATACCTCGCCATCTGAATGAAAAGGGATGCTATGGTAGGAGACCCAGTAGGACCCCACTGCTGACACAGAAACATAAGAAAGCCAGATTGGAGTTTGCCAATACTTACCTGAGGAAGCCAAAATCCTTTTGGAAGAATGTGCTGTGAACAGACGAATCAAAATTACAGCTTTTTGTTTCTCCACTTTTTTGTGTCATACCAATACAAACAAAAGAAATAAATAGAGTGTCTACACATTTGTAATTGCAACAATTTTCTGGGTGAAGTGGTGCATTATCGGACAGAAATGCAGGGTGCCAATATTTTTGGCAAAGACTGTATATGAGGTAGGCATCTTAGTTCAGGGGGCTCCACACTTTTTAGTACGAGGGCCTCATTGTACATTCCACAAATATTCATGGGCCATAAAAATCAGTTTTATAAATGAATAAGTCCCCTCTTACATCACAGTCCCCCTCTCACCAGATTTCCCCCCCCCCTTTACATCATGGTTTCCATTAGAGAAACAGACTCTAGGCAGCTTCTGCTAACTTGAGTCCTCAATTTGTGCACTTTGAAGATACATCACTGATACTACCTGCAGGCTGAATAAAATCTTGTAGTGGGCTAGATGTACCTGTGAGCCATAGTTTGGAGACCCATACCTTAGCTTGTATCCCCTAGAGAAGGGGTAGGTAACCCCCCTAATACCAGAGGTGGTATGCAACAGCATGGCACCCATGGGGAGTCCTGGGAGACTCACCTTCCAAACAATAAAGCTGGGCAGTGGCTGCATACAAAAGAAGCAGCACGATCCATCCAAAGCAGTGTACCCGAGCTGACAGGGAGGAGAACTGTTCGTAAACAAAACAGTTTTCCTCCCCGTCGGAGATCCTTGGTAATCACCAGGTGCCAGCGAGTAATCACTGGCCGGTAACCGGTGATTGACAGCCACACCCAAAAATGGTGGCGCGGGTAGGGCGTGCGTACGCCCCCTAGCTGGAAATGCGAAATCATATATATACACATAATTTTGCGCACCCATGCCACCCTGTAGCAGTATTTCTGCTATAGGGCGGTCAGGAAGCACTTAATAGATCATTTGATAGATGATTTCAGTTGTAATTATTGAATGTGAAGCACGGCACTATATTGCTATTTAATTGTAATTAACACATTTGTATGGGTATGTGTATGGTGTGAGCAATTCACAATTTTTTACACAGTACATATATTGTTCATATTATTATTTGGTATTTGCACTCAGAATAGCAGCTCACAAGATTGTTCTATATATTAGCTACTGGGAACTATTTTAGGCTACATTCACATGGGCATTTAGCCACAGTGCGAATGGCAGTGACAGGAATCTGCTGGCTCCCGCTGCTGTTTTTGACACCATTGAGCAGTTAGCTGCAGCCGCCAAGCCTGAAGGTACACTATAATGACAGGTTACTGGGTGCTGCAGCTATTCCTGACCGTTCACACAGTCAGTGATTACCCGCGGTGATGGCTGCTGAACACATATTTTGTGTGCATTCAGCAGCGATCACCACAGGTAATCGCCGGTTGTGTGAACAGCTACACATAGCTAGGGGCTCTGGCAACTTGCCATAAAAGTGTACAGTACAGGTTCGGTGGCTGCAGCTTTGCACTTCACAGGTGTCAAAAACAGCAGCAGGAATCAGCAGATTCACCACGGCGTCCAAAGAGAAGGAACTACTACTTTATAGCAAGGTTTGGTAACTACTACTTTAAAACTTCTATTGGGAACTACAACTTTAAAACAGATATTGGTAACTACCACCTTAAAAAAAGGAATTAGAAACTGCAGGAATTGGGACTCAATTCTTCAATTCTACTGCATGGCACAGGTGGTTCTGTCTTGACTGGAGCACTGGCTGGTGTTCATTTTTGGAGCATCTATGTGAAAACAGCTTGGCCCATTTATGCCAGAAGGTGCAAGAACTTGGGTTGATCTGAGGCCTGAAGGAGCAGAAATTGGGGCTGATCTGGGGTGTGAAAGTACAGGAATTGGGGCGGCCTGAGGTGTGAAAAAGTATTAATTAGGTGATCAGAGGTGTGAACATCCAGGAATTGAGGTGATCTGAGATGTGAAAGTACAGGGTTTGGGGTGAGCTGAATTGTTAAGGTGCAGTAATGGGGGTGAAATGAGCTGTAAAGGTGCAGGAATTGGAGATGATCAGAGGTGTAAATGTGCAGGTTTTTGAGTGAACTGGGGTGGGAAAATGCAAGAATTGGGTCTGATCTGAAGACTGAAGGAAGAGGAATTGGGGCTGATCTGGGTTGTAAAAATGCAGGAGTTGGGGTGAACTGAGGTCTGGAGGTGCAGAAATTGGGACTGACCAGAGGAGTGAAGGTTCAGGAATTGGAGCTGATCTGAGATGTGAAGGTGCAGGAATTGGAGCTGATCTGAGGCTTGGAGGTGCAGGAATTGGGGCTAATCTGAGGTCTGGAGGTGCAGGAATTGGGGCTGATCTAAATTGTGAAGGTGCAGGATTTGGGGTGAGCTGAAGTGTGAAGGTGCAAAAATTGGGGTGATATGAGCTGTAAGGCATTGGAGATGATCAGAGATGTAAAGATGCAGGTATTTGCGTGATCTGAGGTGTGAAAATGCTGGAATTGGGACTAATCTGAGGCCTGAAGGAACAGGAATTGGGGCTGATCTGGGGTGTGAAAGTACAGGAATTGGGGCTGGCTGAGGTGTGAAAGTGCATTAATTAGGTGATCAGAGGTGTGAAAGTTCAGGAATTGAGGTGAGCTGAATTGTGAAGGTGCAGTAATGGGGGTGATAAAAGCTGTAAAGGTGCAGGAATTGGGGCTAATCTGAGGTGTGAAAGTGCAGGAATCTGGGGCTGATCTTGGGTGTGAAAGTGCAAATATTGGTGTGATCTGAGGTGTAAAGGTTCAGGAATTGGGTGATCTGAGTTGTGAAGGTGCAGGAATTCGGTGATCTGAGGTGTGAAGGTGCAAGAATTGGGGCTGATCTGACGTGTGAAGGTACAGGTATTGGGGTGATCTGAGGTGTGGAGGTATAGGAATTGAGGTGATCTGAGATGTGAAGGTGCAGAGATTGGGATTGATCTGAGAGAACTTTATTATAGTGACCACTATCACCTTACACTTAATTTCCAACTGTGTATTTTGCAGAAGTCCTCAACTGACATATTCATCCTTCAAATAAAAAAATAAAACACACCAGGATTCCCAAAACTCAGGGTCAGAAATTACCAAATAAAGATAGTGACCCAATTATAAATAATTCTGACTCACATAGATATATATATGTGGTGTCCTCGGGACCCTAATCATAAATGGGAAAATAAAGAAGACAGACCAGAGGGTAAAGGACCCAGAGGCCAAAAAGGGGGTCCAAATGAGGACAAACTGCAGCCTTGAAAACCAAATAGTAGACAAAAATAATTTAATTTGCAGTAAAAAAAAGTACAAATATCACAAAGACATATATGGCATGGTAAGCCAAAATATACAAAAAATTACACAAGAAATTACCTCACCACCACCCAGGGGGAAAGGAAGTCAAAAGCAGAATGGCAAGATCAACTTGGACAGCATTAGACATGCAAAAAGTCCCATAAAGATGTAATGAATAGTAGACCTGTGATGAATAGTATAGTCTCAAAATTTGAACAAGACAGTGAAGATGACAAGCAGGTGATGATATAAATAGCTCAAGAAAGTATGGTGAGTACCAAGGAGAGGATTCATGTATAAATCACATAACCATATAAACATACACGAGAAGTGCATAATAATCAATCTAAATAAACATGAAACCATTAAAAATAATTGGTATAATCCCTAGTATCAGGGTAAAGAGCTGAAAGTCATTCCTCAGGTATCAAGTAAAGTATGAAAGTATTACAGATCTCTCATCAAAAATATGCGGTGAGGCTTATAGTGCAAAATTATGTAGAGTACATCTCCTCAATATTGCAAGAGTGGTTAAATGATAGAAGGGAAATGGCAATATATGACATAATATGCCCAAGCTGGAGCGACCATTGGCGCAAAACCAGATCCCAACTAGCGTTCACCCGCTATAAATCCGCCTTCCACACCTATACCTCCACGCTGCCAAACAAGCCTACTTTCTGATCCTTATCAATATCCTCTCCTCCAATCCTCACCGGCTCTTCTCTACCTTCAAATCTCTACTCTCTCCGCCCCCACCTCCACCCAGCACCTCACTCACCGCCCTTGGGATTGCCAATCACTTCAAAAACAAGATAAACACTATTCGCAGGGACATCGCCGCTGCCCAGACCTCCTCCCCACCCATCTCCTCTCACACAGCAACCCCTTCAACACCGCTCTCCCTTGGCCTCACCACTGTTCAGACCTCCACCCCACCTAACATCCCTCACACTGAAGCCCCCTCAACACTCCACTCCTTTGACCTTACTACCACCGAGGAGGTCACTAAGGTCTTCTCCGAAGCCTGCCTCACCACCTGCCCCCTCGACCCTGTCCCCTCACAACTCCTATGACCTCCCTCCTCCTCCATCCTACGCTCCCTCACCCACATCTTTAATCTCTCCCTCTCTTCTGGCGCATTCCCCTCCCCTCTGAAGCACGCGCACATCACTCCCATACTCAAAAAGCCCTCCCTGAACCCCTCTGACCCGAACAACCTTAGACCCAACTCCCTGCTGCCATTTACATCCAAACTCCTTAAGCAATTAGTCTATAATCGCCTAAGCTCCCACCTCAACGACAACCTCCTCGACCCCCTACAGTCCGGCTTCTGTCCCCTACACTCCACTGAAACTGCCTTACTTAAACTCACCAACGACCTGCTAACTGCCAAAGCTAATGGCCACTATTCAGTGATCCTACTCCTCGACCTCTCCGCGGCTTTTGACACAGTCGACTACCCCCTCCTCCTCAAAAAACTACACTCCCTTGGCCTCAGAGACTCCGCTCTCTCCTGGCTCTCGTACTACCTATCACAACGCTCCTTCAGCGTTACCTATAACGCTACCACCTCCCCTTCACTCCCCCTCTCTGTCGGGGTCCCTCAAGGCTCTGTCCTCGGTCCCCTTCTCTTCTCCATCTACACCTCCTCCCTTGGCCAACTGATACAATCTTACGGCTTCAACTACCACCTCTATGCCGATGACACGCAAATTTATCTCTCGACCCCTCGCCTCACCCCTTCAGTCTCCGCCCAAATCACTAGCCTGCTGAACGACATATCAGATTGGATGTCGTTCCACTTCCTTAAACGGAACCTCTCCAAAACCGAGCTCCTAGTTTTCCCCCCAGCCCGCGCACCCCCCCCCCCCACTGACTTCTCCATCACATCCAACAATGCCACCATCAGGCCCACCCCGCAAGCCAGAGTACTTGGTGTCATTCTTGACTCCAATCTATCCTTCCTGCCCCAAGTCCAATCGCTAACAAACTCATGAAGACTCCACCTCCACAATATCGCCAAAATACGCACGTTCCTAACCCCAGAAACCACTAAACAGCTCATCCACTCCCTCATCATATCACAACTCGATTACTGCAACTCCCTCCTCACTGGCCTCCCTCACCACAGACTATCCCTGATTCAGTCGATCCTGAATACGGCAGCCAGACTCATCCACCTTACTAACCGCTCCTTATCCGCCACCCCCCTCTGTCAATCCCTCCACTGGCTTCCGATTGCCCAATGGATCAAATTCAAAATGCTTACACTGACGTACAAAGCTGTCCATAATACTGCCCCAAATTACATCACCGACCTGATATCCAAATACCACCCAACACGTACTCTTTGCTCCTTACAAGACCTCCTACTCTCCAGTTCCCTGGTCTCCTCCTCCCATGCCCGCCTCCAGGACTTCTCCAGGGCATCGCCCATCCTCTGGAACTCCCTACCCCAATCCATCAGACTATCACCTACTCTCCTCTCCTTTAGGCGCACCCTAAAAACCCACCTCTTCAGGGAAGCCTACCCCGCCCCCTGCTAATTGCCGATCTCCTCCACTCTTCCTACCACTCCATCCCCCACAGCTTTTCCTCCCATACCACTATCCCCTCCCTACTAGATTGTAAGCTCCAAGGAGCAGGGCCCTCAAACCCCTTGTGTATCGCACTGTATTGTTATTGTACTGTCTCATGTATTATCTCCCTTTGTAATGTACAGCGTTGAGCGAATTATTCGCACTTTATAAATACTGTATAATAATAACTGTACCATACTTGACTCACAAGCCAACCTTTTCTCCATCCGAATGAGTCTCTTTGTGGAATGTGGCTCTAAAAGTGACCTTTCGAATAGCAGTATCATCTGGTAAAAGAGTGTCAGAACTTCAAGCCCTAGGGGCGGAAGAGGACCACATTACTTTCTACCCAGAAAGGGTGGAACTTAGAACACTGCGTGGATTCGTTCCAAGGTCTCTTCATTTTCCAACCTTTTCAGACCCGAAATCGGGTACCCTCCATGAGCTCGACATTGCCAATGTGTTAAGGTGTTATCTTCAGGATACAGACCCTTTAAGGATTTTTCTAATCTATTTGTCATCCCTTGGAGCAAAAACAAGGGAAAGGAGGCTTCATCAAGAACCATTGCTTCATGGATAGTCAAGTTAATTCATAAGGCGTACAGGGCCAGGGGTTAGGAAAGTCCCCGATTCAATCAGGGCTCATTCGACCAGGTCTGTCTCTGCTTCATGGGCAGCCAGGGCAAATGTATCCACCGAGACCATCTGCAGAGCAGCTATGTGGTCGTCCTAACACACATTTATGAGTCACTACAAAGCGCACCCAAGGGCTCTCTCATCTATGGAGTTCGGCAGACAAGCTATCAGGGTGGCCGTTGCCTGCTGAAAATGATAAATCTTCCTACCTTTCGAATAAAACTTTTTTCTAAGCATGATCCCACTCGTTTCAGCTAGTTATTTATCACAGGTATGCTGCCATGGAGGCACCAGGAAAACAGAAAATTGTACCATACTTACCGTAATTTTCCTTTCTTAGTGCCTATCCATGGCAGCATACAATCCCACCCTTGGTATTCTATATTACAGAGAATGCTGGGGGTACCTTAATCCTTTCTTTTTATATATTCACTGGCCCTGAGAGAGGAGTTAAGGTGAAGCTTATCACAGATATGCTGCCATGGATAGGCACCAGGAAAGGAAAATTATGGTAAGTATGGTACAATTTTCTGTTTTTTTTTTCCTCATTGTGGATAGAATAAGGGAGGGTTATAACTAGAGATGAGTGAATTATTCAAAAATTCGATTCGGCTGATTCGCCGAATTTCAGGAAGAAATTCGATTCGATGCGAATTAATTCGCTACGAAGTTAACTTATAAAAAGGGTTTCTAGGCTTCAGAGAGCCTTTAAATTAGTGCAGAACACTGTACCTTTAATTTAAATGCCCTTGGAGATGAGGAAGGAGAAGGAGAAGGATGAGAAGAAGGAGAAGGAGAAGGATGAGAAGAAGGAGAAGGATGAGAAGAAGGAGAAGGAGAAGGATGACAAGAAGGAGAAGGATGAGAAGAAGGAGAAGGATGAGAAGAAGGAGAAGGAGAAGGATGAGAAGATGGAGAAGGAGAAGGATGAGAAGAAGGAGAAGGAGAAGGATGAGAAGAAGGAGAAGGAGAAGGATGAGAAGAAGGAGAAGGATGAGAAGAAGGAGAAGGAGAAGGATGAGAAGAAGGAGAAGGATGAGAAGAAGGAGAAGGATGAGAAGAAGGAGAAGGAGAAGGATGAGAAGAAGGAGAAGGATGAGAAGAAGGATGAGAAGAAGTATGAGAAGAAGGAAAAGGATGAGAAGAAGGATGAGAAGAAGGAGAAGGATGAGGAGAAGAAGGAGAAGGAGAAGGATGAGAAGAAGGAGAAGGATGAGAAGAAGGATGAGAAGAAGGAGAAGGATGAGAAGAAGGAGAAGGATGAGAAGAAGGAGAAGGATGAGAAGAAGGAGAAGGAGAAGGATGAGAAGAAGGATGAGAAGAAGGAGAAGGATGAGAAGAAGGAGAAGGAGAAGGATGAGAAGAAGGATGAGAAGAAGGAGAAGGATGAGAAGAAGAAGGATGAGAAGAAGGAGAAGGATGAGAAGAAGGAGAAGGAGAAGGAGAAGGAGAAGGAGAAGGATGAGAAGAAGGAGAAGGATGAGAAGAAGGAGAAGGATGAGAAGAAGGAGAAGGATGAGAAGAAGGATGAGAAGAAGGAGAAGGATGAGAAGAAGGAGAAGGAGAAGGATGAGAAGAAGGATGAGAAGAAGGAGAAGGATGAGAAGAAGAAGGATGAGAAGAAGGAGAAGGATGAGAAGAAGGAGAAGGAGAAGGAGAAGGAGAAGGAGAAGGATGAGAAGAAGGAGAAGGATGAGAAGAAGGAGAAGGATGAGAAGAAGGAGAAGGATGAGAAGAAGGATGAGAAGAAGGAGAAGGATGAGAAGAAGGACAGTTCTGTGACAGTTTCTGTCTATTTCTGACAGTTCTGGGACATTCACTCCATACAGCGGTTGAAACATTGTATCTATTTGTTTCCATAAATGGATCCATTTATGGAAACAAATAGATACAATGTTTCAACCGCTGTATGGAGTGAGTGTCCCAGAACTGTCAGAAATAGCCTATTTCTGACAGTTCTGGGACACTCACTCCATACAGCGGTTGAAACATTGTATCTATTTGTTTCCATAAATGGATCCATGGATCTAAGTGTATCTGCAGAATAGAGGAGCTCTGCAGATACACTTTTTGCCAGCTTGGAATTATTCTTATTTTCATCCTACTTCTTCTTCTTCTTCATCCTCATCCTCTTCTTCTGAGGATGAGGATGAAGAAGAAGAAGTAGGATGAAAATAAGATTAATTCCAAGCCGGCAAAAAGTGTATCTGCAGAGCTCCTCTAAGTGTATCTGCAGAGCTCCTCTAAGTGTATCTGCAGAATAGAGGAGCTCTGCAGATACACTTTTTGCCGGCTTGGAATTATTCTTATTTTCATCCTACTTCTTCTTCATCCTCATCCTCTTCTTCTTCTTCTGAGGATGAAGAAGAAGAAGAAGAAGTAGGATGAAAATAAGATTAATTCCAAGCCGGCAAAAAGTGTATCTGCAGAGCTCCTCTAAGTGTATCTGCAGAGCTCCTCTAAGTGTATCTGCAGAATAGAGGAGCTCTGCAGATACACTTTTTGCCGGCTTGGAATTATTCTTATTTTCATCCTACTTCTTCTTCTTCTTCATCCTCATCCTCTTCTTCTGAGGATGAGGATGAAGAAGAAGTAGGATGAAAATAAGAATTCCAAACCGGCAAAAAGTGTATGTGCAGAGTTCCTCTATTTCTGACAGTTCTCTGACAGCTTCTTCACACGTACAGCGGTTGAAACATCTGTATCCTAAATGGAAACTAATAGATACAATGTTTCAACCGCTGTACATGTGAAGGAACTGTCAGAGAAATGTCAGAAATAGCGGAGCTCTCTGCAGGGACACTTTTGCCGGCTGATCGGGAAAAATCCGATTCGCGCACCCGAAGTAGGCAAATATTCGGATTCGACGCGAATCGAATTTTTCCTGAAATTCGTATCGAATTCCGGTTCGCCTGGTTCGATTCGCTCATCTCTAGTTATAACCCCTCCAGTTTTTTTTTTGCCATCTGTGTTCCATTGGGGAGATTTTCCTTCACGTCCTGTCCTATACCCAAAACAGGAAGTGAGAGGAAATCCCTCCAAAGTGAGGAAATCCCTGCTTGTCACCAGGACTAGTGCCCTCTATTGGAAGATTTCCCCTCTTCCCCCTACAGTCCAGCTTCTGTCCCCTACACTCCACCGAAACTGCCTTACTTAAACTCACCAACGACCTGCTAACCGCCAAAGCTAATGGCCACTATTCAGTGATCCTACTCCTCGACCTCTCCGCGGCTTTTGACACAGTTGACCACCCCCTCCTCAAAAAAAAACTACACTCCCTTGGCCTCAGAGACTCCGCTCTCTCCTGGCTCTTGTCCTACCTATCACAACGCTCTTTCAGCGTTACCTATAACGCTACCACCTCCCCTTCACTCCCCCTCTCTGTCGGGGTCCCTCAAGGCTCTGTCCTCGGTCCCCTTCTCTTCTCCATCTACACCTCCTCCCTTGGCCAACTGATACACTCTCACGGCTTTAACTACCACCTCTATGCCGATGACACGCAAATCTATCTCTCAACCCCTCGTCTCACCCCTTCAGTCTCCGCCCAAATCACTAGCCTGCTGAACAATCCCACCCTCGGTATTCTATATTACAGAGAATGCTGGGGGTACCTTAATTCTTTCTTTTTATATATTCACTGGCCCTGAGGGAGGAGTCTAAAGGTGAAGCTTATCACAGAAAACAGGAAGTGAGAGGAAATCCCTCCAAAGTGAGGAAATCCCTGCTTGTCACCAGGACCAGTGCCCTCCATTGGAAGATTTCCCCTCTTTTAATGTTCTGATGACAATATAAAATCTGGGGTTCCTTTTACCAGCACTTTTTATGATAACAGGGACTGATGTGAATGTACAATATATATGTAAAGCGCTGTGTAAATTGATGGCGCTATATAAGTACCTGACATAAAAATAATAAATAACAGTAAGCAGGACAAATAGAGAGGGTGAATCCCCCAAACAGGGACAAAGACAGCAAAAAAAAACCTGACAGGGGTTCTATTCCATCTCCAATCTGTTCAAAGCTATAAATGAAAGTTCTGTTCTTAGTCTTAGGTTCAGCTTGTCATCACACTAGGTAACACAGCCCAATGCATGTGATGTGAATGGAGCCTTTATGGAAATGTTCTACCTGCTGAGCTCAATGTAATGAGGGGAGGTTTTTTATCTCTCACTGTATCCTGTGCTCCAAGAATAAAGCCTGCATGCCTCCTGCACGGAGCCCGAAGTAATAGAGCACTGTCTTGGCTGGGTCTCCCACATTCTACTTGCAGTAGTGTACAGAGGAAGTAACATGAGAAGCAATGCCTGCAATCCATCTTACTACACCCATACCCAGCCCCCTCTCCTTACACTCCATCTTACTACACCCATACCCAGCCCCCTCTCCTTACACTCCATCTTACTACACCCATACCCAGCCCCTCACCTTACACACCATCTTACTAAACCCATACCCAGCCCCTCACCTTACACACCATCTTACTAAACCCATACCCAGCCCCCTCTCCTTACACTCCATCTTACTAAACCCATACCTAGCCCCCTCTCCTTACACTCCATCTTACTACACCCATACCTAGCCCCCTCTACTTACACTCCATTTTACTACACCCATACCTAGCCCCCTCTCCTTACACTCCATCTTACTACACCCATACCCAGCCCCTCCCCTTACACGCCATTTTACTATACACCCATACCTTCCCCTTATGCTCTGCCCAGAACCTCCTTCCTATGATGTAATACGTAAGCGACGAGCGTAGGATTGCTCTTTTCCACGTGATTGTCGAAGTGGAGCGTGTGAGGCCGGAACCATGGCGGATAGACCTGTGGTGCCTAGTGATTTATTCCCTCATATCCTGCGCTTCCTGCGGGACAACCAGTTCACGGGCGCCGCCAGAGAGTTCAGCAAAGCCACAGGACTGGTGAGTGATTGGGGGAGGGTTGGAGCACGTGGTCCCGTCTGCTAGGTGTACACAGCCTGGCACTGCATAGGGAACACATGGCAGCGAGTGTGCTGGGAGCAGGTGGTGATTTCAGCTTCTCCTGGGATCCTACTGCGGTGGCACATTGGTTCAAGCTGGAGCAATGTAACTATGGGATTCATCTTTAACCACTTAATGCCCGCCTGTAATGTACAAAGCAGGAATGAGTAACTGAGAGATCTGTTAGTAAAAGCAGCACAGTGTACAACATTACATAGCACACGTTTAACCTCTCGATCACCCTAGATCAGGGTTCCATGGAACTCTGAGGTTCCTCCACAAGTTGCCAGGGGTTTGTTAACCTCTTTGTGCTGGCACCTCCCAGCCCTTTAAGAGTTTCAGAAGCCAGGGGGGGTTAGGGTCATGTGTCCGCTGTCACAGCGGTCACATGATCGGAAAAGGTCCCGATCGAAAGGGGTGATCGGAACCTTTCCGCGAGATGCTAACATATGTGCTGGGAAAGTGCAGGGCGCTCTCTCTCAGCACATGTATTTTCTAATTGCACGCAAGTATGTGGCCACTCGGCATCAAGGCCCACACTCCGTGAGGCCGCATATTTGCGTTCAGTCGGTGTCAAGGGGTTAAGCAGTGAGCAATTTCTGCCTCTCAGATAAGTTCCCACTGACAAGATTGATTTATTTAGCTGTCTGTAAGGGAATTCTTCCCAATGACCACAGTTTTAAAGGAGCATTCTTCTCAGTTGCCATCACCCTAATGTATCATGAGCTGTAGATATAGTCGTTATTGGCAGGGGTTCTCTGACACCCGAAAGTTAGTTCAGGGGTTCCTCTGTGTTGAAAAGGTTGAGAGAGGCTGCTCCTAGATGTTAACTGCTTCCCAGTCAGTGTCATTGGTACAGTGACAGTGTATAGCAGGCGTCACTAAATGGTGGACCGCGGTCTGGACACTGACCAAGTGACAGTCCAGTCCAGACAGTGACTGTACAGTTTAGCAGCCTGAGTGGACTCCTCTCCTCCTGCTGCTGAAGCTATTAAAAATCCCAGTATTGTGGAGGGCAGGAGGAATGGCATAGTGGACCCCTCTTCTGTGTGACCTGTACTGCCGCTTGACTCGCAGCAGGAAAAAGGGCTGGAGGAATCACAGGGTGTAAGACGGGGGGGCCATGATGGGGGAACTGTGAAATGGGGTGTAATTGGGGGCAGCTGTAATACTTGGCGCTGTTATGTGAGGAAGAAGCTCTGATATGGGGGGGTGCGTTGTGATGTGATAAGGGGGAGCTATGATATAGGGGGCTGTGATGTGAGAGTGGGAGCTGTGAGTTGGATGGGCTGTGATGTGAGTAGGGGGTGTGATTTGAGAGGGGTCAGCTTTGATATGGGGGTCTCTGATGAGAGGGGGGAGCTATGATATAGGGGGCTGTGATGTGAGAGACAGAGCTGTGAGTTGGATGGGCTGTGATGTGAGGGGGGGTGATTTGAGAGGGGACAGCTCTTACATGGTGGTCTCTCATGTGAGGGGGGGGGGCTGTGATGTGAGGGAGATATAAGGGGGGCTGGGATGTGGGGGGGAGCTTATGATATGAATGGTCTGTGGTGTGAGCAGGGGGGTGTGGGCTTTTTTTTTTTTATCCAAAGCTAAAAAAAAAGTTTTTCATTCAGTGATACTTTAAGAAACTTTTTTCCTATAGGTAAGTGTAAAATGCAACTTCCATGTAGGTACAGTAGATATTCACATCAGTTCCAGCCAGTGACGTCACTGGCACACATGCAATACGCTCTGCATTCAGGGCACACTGAGTGTTCTGTGAATGCAGAGGGCACCGTGCCATGATGCTGACTCCCATACACGGGAATGATGTCTTTAAAAGGCTGGAGAGTGCGAACCTGGAAGGAAGAAAGAAAGGTAGAAGATGGAGACACAAGGGGCAGTGACGGCACAGCACCAATGGCTTCCACTGCAGTCTCTGAGCCATTCAGGAGGGAGAGAGCCTAGAGAGCCACTGCTCTCAGACACAGCACTGGAGATCTATAAGGGTGGGGGAGCTGCATGCTTAAAATTGTTCCTTAATGTAGAGAATACAGTAAGGTAAGCTTTCAGCCTTTAGAACCACTGTAAAGCGAAGAAAAATATTAAACATTTCAAGGGCCCCAGGAGTTTATTGCCGTTATATGGAAGCATTCATGGCATATTTGCACAGAATAGGCCGCGTACCTCGAAAAGCGGCCCCCTCCAGTGTGGTGATTTCTGAGTTACCATCTTTGGTTTCATAGTCATCAACCTTCTTGATTGCCTGGACCTTACTCCCGCACAGCTCGGTGTATGCTCCCGCACACGCACAGCTCGGTGTATGCTCCCGCACACGCACAGCTCGGTGTATGCTCCCGCACACGCACAGCTCGGTGTATGCTCAGAATAAAACCACTAACAGGCAGAGAAAAAGTATTTTACAGTCTATTTTGCCATAATAAGCCTACCTGTCTCCTAGATTGTAAGCTGCAAGGAGCAGGGCCCTCCTATCCCTCTTGTATTGAACTGTATTGTTGCTGTATTGTCTCCCTTTATACTGTAAAGTGCTGAGCAAACTATTGGCGCTATATAAATCCTGTATAATAATAATACCTGTCCGTCTTTTGAAAACCAGGTTTTCTTTAACGCTTATGAGATTTGATGTTTGGGTTTATATCTACTTTATATGTTTTAGTACATCATTTTATTGTGAAAGCACTACTTTGGTCTATATCAGTGGTTCTCAACCTGTGGGTCGTGACCCCTTTTGGGGGTCGAATGACCCTTTCACAGGGGTTGCCTAAGACCATCGGAAAACACATATTTCCGATGTGTAAAGAGCAGCTGCTGTGTAGAAAGCAGCTGCTGTGTTGAAAGTAGCTACTCTGTTAAAAGCAGCTACTGTGTTGAAAGCAGCAGCATTGGAGGTAAAACACTTCATGAATTCTAATTACTGGATAAATAATTTTATGGTTGGGGGTCACCACAACATGAAAAACTGTATTAAAGGGTCGCGGCATTAGGAAGGTTGAGAACCAATGGTCTATATGATATAAATAGGGCATATAGTAGCTCCCTGAGCATTATTAAATCCAATCTTTAAAATCCCATAAATGCTTTAACATGTTTAATGTCATTTCAATTGTTTACATTTTTTCAATTCTGCAACTTTCCATAACATGATACCTGCTGATTCTGCCATGTAGGTCCTCCCTGCATTGTCACATGAACCACCAGTGAAGGGTACAGGTGGCTGTGCCAAAACCCATTACACTGGCATGGTGGTCCATTACTGTTACCCTCAGAAAATCAGTCCAGAGTAATAATGCATGACACACACAGGTATACATGCATGTAGACAGGAAGTAGTTGAAAGAAGCTGTAGGAGATCATCGGCTATGAGATGCTGCAAGGGATTAAAAAAATAAAAATGTGTTTGTTTGATTCACAGCCTTGCCTTAGCAAACTTAACCACTTTAGGACCACCCGCCCTCGTACTGTGGACGGGCAGCTCCTACAGGCACAGCATCGTACCTGTACATCGCTGCCTGATTCTGGGTTCAGGGCATAGCAGGGAGAAAAAACAATGAATTAAAAAGCAACACACATTACACATTGGCAACTTTTAGGTGACAAGCTTCACGCGATACGATTTACTGCACAGCAATCATAGTAAAACCGCACCGTGTTTTAGGTGTCATTAAAAATAATGGCATCTGAAGCTGTGTTTTGTGGTCACAGCGATTCTGCCACTATCCCAAAATGCCCAGGTGAGAGTGCAGGCGCCCTAATTCACACATTTGCGATTCTAGATGCGTCTTCAAACTCAGTTTCGCATGAGAGGCTAGACATTGTGTTCCTTTTGAGGTGCGTCACAAAGATGTAACCCGCACGCATTTGTGTTTTGAGTGGCATTTCAAAAAGGGTCCTGTGGGCGTTTGTAGCAGTGCGTAATAGATTTGCAAGTGATAGAGTGGCATTCGAAGATAAATGTTCACATAGGATTGCTATTGACAGGAGTTTTTGCATTGAAGTCAATGGAAAGGCAGTATGTGAACCCAGGCGCCAGGATGCAGTTTCTGGGACTTGTCAAGCCCTGACCTAATCCCTTGATTACCCTGTGATGTTAACCCCTTCTCAGCCAGTGTTATTAGTACAGTGACAGTGTGTAGTATTATCCCTGATTACTGTATTAGTTTCACTGGTGATATCAGTGTCAGATTGACTGCCTTACTATCGCAGTCCCCCGATAAGTCCTTGATCACCGCCATTACTAGTATAAATAAAAAAAATTGCAGTATATATACCATAGTTTGTAGACACTTTCACACACACCAATCAATATACACTTATTTGGATATTTTTTTTACCAAAGACGTAGCCGAGTATATTTTGACCTAAATTTATGAAGAAATTAGGGTTGTTTTTTTTTATATATATATTTTATAGCAGAAAGTTAAAAAAAAATGTTTTTTAAAAAATGTTGGCCTTTTTTTTTTGTTTAATAAAAAATAAACAAAAATCCCAGTGGTGATCAAATACCACCAAAAGCCCTATTTGTGTGAAAAATTTATATAAATTTCATTTGGGTACAGTGTTGCATGACTGCACAATTACCAGTTAAAAGTAGCACAGTGCTGAATAGCAAAAAATGACCTGGTAATGAAGGGGGTGAAACCTTCCAGAGCTCAAGTGGTTATCCAGTTAGGGTTTAGGTCTAGTGCTAACTCTTTTGAGTTAGTTTTGCTATATTAAAATTTATGTGCCAGAATTGCTGTTGCCTGTCAAACAGGCTTATGTAGGCACATGCGCTTATCATTAGGGTGTCTGCCTCATAGTGACATTGATCTACTACTGTTTGTTGTACTGTATTTATAACGGTTTTTGTTTTCTTTAATTCAACAGAAAGATAAGGACAACAGCCCTGCCAATCTTGTGGATATATACGGCGATTGGCTAAAGTAAGTATGAATATGTTCTGATTAGATGTTTCTTCTGGCTTTTGTCAGTCCTGTCACTGTAACCTCCATTCAAGAATTAGGGGATAGTATATATAACAGTTGAAACGCTACCCAGAAAAATGTTGGCAAATGAGATGAGCTTATAGTTGGTATGCTACGGTGTTCACCTTATTTACTAACATTTGCGTTGCTAATTGAACAGCCTCTACTCGTTTAGTAAGATAAGGTCCATGTGTAGGAGATTTTTTCGCTGTGCACATAAACTTCAGTTAATGGGCATTTTCTGTTTCCATTAAGCGGTGTGAATGTACACAGTTGCAATACACCTTAAGTGAAGCTATGGGCCAAATCAAATTCAGGGCTGTGTGCAGACTGCTACATCTGCAGAACGCGGCATCACATGCACTATGGGCGAGTCAGGAGATTTGTAGCTAGTTTACATTTTTATTTTTCTTGAAATTGAGACCCTGCCCTTTAGATTCTTATGTAATTTCTGCTCTCTGTCCTCCTGTGGTGATTACCTTCACTTCTTGTCTTTTGAGATGTAACATGAATGGAAATCTCACCAAAGTTAGGAGATTTCCCCTCTTAGTTGTTCCTGTAACCTCCCCCCCCCCCCCTTCACCTCTTGCTCTCATGACAGCTCTAAAATTTAAGACATACAGGTGGGTGCATCTCCAAAGTGAGGACACAGTTCCTCTACATTTTATAGTGGCTCACCCATCCTTTTTTTTCCTTAGCTCCCTCTGTAACCGTTTTATTGCTTGTTGATCCTGTTAGTAGATCAATTGATTTTCCATTTCCTCTAACAGGCAACACTGTTCTAAAATGAAATCACAGTAAATTTGTCACCTTGTGGACAGGATTAGTCTTTCATCTGCTGGCTTTACGTAGGCAACAAACAAATTAAATCTCAACCCCAATTAACGCTTTTAAATCGGTATGGCAACAGGTTTAAATTTCATAAATAAATTTGACCCATACTATGCACTCCAAACCCTCATACCTGTTACTGAATAGTTGGTCTGCAGGTAACTGTGGGGGAAACATTTAAATAAATGGCTGTGAAATAGAGAAGGAATTTATGTAAAGACAGGCTGTTTAAAAAAAAAAAAAAAGAAAAGTTAATTACTTAAAGTGATTCTAAAGGCTCAGATTTAATTTTTTTAAAATAACAAACATGTTATACTTGTCGCAAACATGCGCAACACAGTGAAGTACGCAGACTCCATCTTGCTAAGAGTAGCCATTTCTCCCTTATCCTTCCCCTACCCCTTCCTCTCACTGAGAGGAGACATTTGGCCAGTGTGTGTGCTGGTTATGGGTCACTGGCCGGCCAAGGCATCTCTGAGCTAGGTGCTGAGCTGTCTGTGAAAGCTGTATCCTTTCTCACCTAGGAAGAGATCAGGCCAGCTTTCCCAAGAGAGTTGGAGTCTCACTGTCCAAAGTACCTGTGTAATTTCACACCTCGTAAAAAGATAAAGGAGCCTTCCCAGGAGTTCAAGACATTCCCAAGAAGCACACACCAAATAACATTTTTAAAAGATCCATATTTCCCCTATGTCTCATATCTTGGAATATGAAAGACTTACATAAAAAACAGACACCTTGCAGATGGCCAATGAGCAGGCGAACAGTTTGATGGGTCACTCGCTTTGTCTCGGACCATCAGGGAAGAAAACATAGAACTCGTGAACCGTGCAGTATATAATTTCATAATTCATATCTAAATAATCCTCAGACGATTATTTCAATCATTATATTGTTATAACAGATAACGCAAGTTTCCTCTTTCTCTGTACAAAAAGGAGGTGGTGGCAGTGTGGAGGGTTAGTTATGTAATCAACCCGACCCAGTAACGATCGCCCAGGCTGCCGGTACATCGATTGTGGTCCGTTAGGTGGAAAATCGTTGTGCAGGGTGCAGCTGGGCGTGGCATTGTTACGCACGTCACATCGCGGTTTTAGATTGGCTAGTCCTTCGATCATGAGTTTGGCGAGAAGGTCTGGGGTCTGACGCCGCGATCGTGACATATTAGACGTCGCGATCGTGGGCTTGTCGCCTGTTGGTGGCGGCGATCTTGCGATCGTGACAATACTTACCTGCTCTGTGTAATGGTTTTACACAGAGCAGACCTGATCCTCCTCTTTTTGGGTCTCCTGCTGGCGCTCCTGGATTGTGCCCCCATATTAAGCCACTTGCTATGGGGGCACTTATGCGTGCTTGTCCCTAAGTGACACAGAACGCAGCTTGGCCCTGCCCCCCCAATCCAATGACTCCCGCTGCTGTGTTTGAGCCAATGAGGAGAGATCTGAGCAATTCTCTGCTCTCATGCACATCGCTGGATCAAGATTGGGCTCAGGTTAGTATTTAGGAGTGGCGGTGGGTAGGGTAGCTGACACCAAACCCCTCCCACAGTCTTCTAAGACGTGACAGGTCCCAGAAGACAAAGGGACCGTTCAGAAAGCGCAGCGCTACTCGCGCATGTGCAGCAGTCACCCAGCTCTGAAGCCACAAGCTGTCACAGCCGGGTGCCCACACTGAAGATGTCAGGGTGATGCTGGTTATTTTTATATATTGTGACTGGAGCTCTGCTTTAACAACCATACTGTAATTATAATATGATTATAAACCAGAAAATCTTACCTTTATCTTACCAAGGGAACCTTGGGGTTCTCCAGTGCCTGGTCTTAATGGTCTTTCCAATATGCCATCTTTGGCTACATGTACTATATGTTTTTAAACATGTTTTTTCCACCAGATCACCTGCTTCTAAGAAAAGAAAACTTCTTGCTAATAGCCTGCCCAGTAAAAAGCCTGCTAAGGAATCCAGCAGTGAAGACAGTTCTAGTGAAGATGAAGAGCCACCAGCTAAAAAGCCAAGTAAGTTTCATATAGAGAAATGGAATAAAAAGCAAATATGTAGCAAGCTACTCAGAGATGACATGTAATTCGTGTGTTGACCATGATTTATGTGGGGTTTATTTAGTGTCCTATCCTTTTTTTATTTAATTTTTTTTTTTTAAATTCACAAATGTTTGAACGACTAGGGAGGTGTGCAGTATGTGACTAATCTACATATGGAGAGAGAAAAAAAATCAGTCAGGTGATCGAGGACTGGTTCTCCCAGTTCCCCATCATTGGTACGGTTCTCAGAGCTGTCAGCTACCAGATTCCAGCACAAACACAGTAGTGCATATATGTGGTCCCACAGATAAAGACCCACTTCCACTTAAATGGACAAAACATGAGGGTATGTGCATGTATTGGATGGATTTACTGAATGTGATTTTATGTATTTATTTGCTTTTGTGCTTATTTTGCCAATTTTGATACTTTATTTTAGCACCGACAGCAGCCAAAAAGCCAGTAACTAAAGTGCCTCCACAAAAGAAAGCTGAAAGCAGCAGTGAAGATTCTGATTCTGACTCTGAAGAGGAAACAAAGAAGCCTCCTGTAAGAAACTTGCCTTAATGAGCAGTTACAGCATGGGATTAGGGAGTTTATATGCAGTCTTCCTACCTCCTGCACCCCTTCATTGAACTGGTTTAAGGCTGGCCATACACTATACAATTTTCTGTCCAATTTCTGCCCAATTTCCTTTAGTTTTACCTTCAACTATGTAGTGCAAGGGCCTGCCTAATTGGATACATTTGAAAGGGTTGTTTAGGTTTGACCTGATTATATGGCTTTTGGTAAATCTAAAGTAGAATTCTCAATAAAATGATAAAATGTATGGCTAGCCTAAGGCCTATTCACACTTATTCACTTCGATAAAGCTTGTGTATGTTTTGCTATCATTATGTTCAATGCAGCAGCAGGCAGCACACCACAATGCGCACTCTTTGGTGCCTCAGGTTGAGTCAGGTGCATTTTGGCCTGGATGGCAGTGCATTGGAAACCTGTTCACATGCATTAACACAATGAGGTTAGTTTTACTAAAACTGGTGCAGCTGTGCATGGTAGCTAATCAGCTTCTAACTTCAACTTGCTCAAATGAGCTTTGATGAGAAGTCCTCATGCACATCGGATGTATTTACAGCTGCTGTTTTTGGCTTTTAGCGTTTTTGTTTTTTTTTCTACAGCCAGTAAACTCCCAAGCATGTTATCCTTTGTCCATGCACATATTGATTGTAAATTTTTTTTAGGCTGGGGAAAAAAACCCAGCACTAGTGGGTTTCTAGAGTTTTATAGCTATAAAAGCGCGGCAAACTAGGGTTTTTGGATGTTGGAGGTTTTTATTAACAAAAAAAAATTTTTTTTTTTCATTAAACGCAAACGCGGCTAAACACTAATGCAAAAATGCTAAAAACTGCAGAAAACTTGCGTTTTTAACGTGACTTTACACAGCTAATGCTACCAGCGTTATTAAAATGCCCAGTGTGCATGGAGCCTTAAACCTGGACGCTAATTGGCTATTATGCACATCTGCACCAGATTTTGCACTCTCCAGTTTTAGTAACTTGACCCCAGTATGTACAGTATATTAAGGTACTGCAGTGCCTTTGTATGACATGTTTACCAGTGCATGGAATAAAAAATGAACATAAAAATTTCAAGCAAATTCCCAAACGTGTGTGGTGTAAATTTCACGCTCTACTCTTCTTTAATCCCTAATGCAGGATCTCACCTTGCTAAAGAGTGAAGATTCCCCTTTTCTTGGGATAGTTTTTTGACTGTTGGTGTCTGTGCAAAAGCTGCATGCTTCCAGGAGCATTCAGTTGTGTTTAAGATCAGTTTGGGATGCCTTTTTGAAATCCTTCAAATTGCATTTAGCTCTACTTTAAGATTTTATGAAACTCTGAAGGGTCTCCAGGGGTTTACCTGTGCCATCACTGGCATCAACAGTCTTGGCGCTATGGCTGGGAACCAAAACTTAAAATCTCATACCATTGTGAAATTACTGATAAAAGTGAACGTCTAGGTGGTGTGACGTTTTAGCAACTTTAGAGGAGATAAAGCCCCTAAATGCTGCATATCTGTATACAGACTTTACATCTGCTTCATGTGCTGGATGTTTAATCTGCTGCTTGTTTTGCAGGTTAGGAGGTAGAATTGTTTGGCGGCATTATTGTACACTGATGTTGCGCACCTAAGCTGATTTAGTTTTGTCTGCACACAGAAAAAGACAACACCCCTGGCAAAGAAGGCAAATGTGAAAACTCCTCCTCAAAAGAAAGCAGAAGATTCGAGTTCAGACTCCAGCAGTTCAGAAGATGAACCCCCCAAGAAAAAACAGGCTCCTCCGGCCAAGTCCCCTGTGGTAAAGTCTCCAGCACAGCCGTGTAAGAAGTGATCATTTTTCCTGCAAGTGTGACAGTACCTGGAAAATGGTTTCTTAACACTTTTTACTCCTGCCATCACAAGCATAATATGAGGGCTGTAGTGGGATGTAAGCAAAATAGCTGAAATGCTGAGCAAGTTCAGAAAGTATTTTGGGGTGTTAGGTACAGTTTTATGTGGCTGTGCATTTAAGCAAGCACAGGAACAAAATGGTCTGGCAGCAAAAAGGGTTAAACGTTAATTCTTGAGCGAATGTTCTTCTTTGTCTGTGGAAAGAGAGAATCCCCTGCTAGACACTGACACTTTTTTATCTAAGGAGGCAAGAGTGTGTGAAGTAGCAAAACAAAACCTTGGGCTTTGTGGAATGGGCTGGAATTTTTTGCTGGTATCTGGTTTCTTTTAACTTGTAATCGTCTGTACTTCCAGCTTTAACGCATGGTTAAAAAGTTTGAGAGAGTGGCCATTGCTATGTAATTGTCAAAAATGCATTAAAGGCGCTAAGTTCACCCTTTGGAATGTGTTACATGTTATACCTGTAGTTAACAAGTTCCTAAGCACACCCTGAGCCCTTTTTCCCTGTGACAGCATGCAGGGGTGGTGGTTCTCTGCAGCTGCTATCACATTTAAAATTTGGTACAGTAACTGTTGGTGATCAGTGGTGTTATTTTTCCCTTTTTAGCTATAGAAGGGGAGGGGGTTGTTAACGTTTTATTCAATAAGTGATAGGCCATCCCAGTAATTACAAGGCAGATAGCCGCTTTAGCTTGCTTTGTGCATTTTGCCTGTGTTCCGTGTTGTCCATTGACCGCATGATCGCAGGAATTGTGTATGAATCTGGTGTGTGCACAAGTAGTAAACAGAGCTCCGTTTTTAAACTGCTCCAGAAAAACAGCACCTCTGGTTTGTGTGTTGTAACTATCCTTAGATTGTACGCCCCCTGTGGGTCAGGAACTGATGTGAATGTACAATATATATATATATATATATATATATATATGCAAAGCGCTGTGTAAATTGACGGCGCTATATAAGTACCTGTAATAAATAAATAAATACATTGGCATTGAAGTGGCTATAGGGTCAGCTTATCACTTTAAATCTAGTGTGTGAAAAAAACAATAGCTTTTGGAGTTGACAATTGAGATGCAGTTGTAATCAAGGCAGGAGCTGTTTTCTGCATTATCTACACCTTGTTCCAAATTATTATGCAAATTATATTTTTCTCATTTACCTAAATAATTGATGTAAATAACAGTCAGCATAATTCTCAAGTTAAGAGTACAATTCAAATTTTATTGAACAAACCTCCTAATAACAGTATTTTTTTTAAACATAAACTTACAATGCACTGTTCCAAATTATTACGCACAGTAAGTTTCAAAACACTTTATAGGTTGTAAAGAACTGAAAATTGTCATTTGTTGTGTTTGTAGCATATTTACTGAAATCAAAAGCTATTTCAATCAAACTTTTAACAACATTTTAACTTTTTAAACATTTTAACAGGTCACGTTACATTGTAACATAGGACCCCTTATTTGATAGCAGCTTCACAAGTCTTGCATCCATTGAACTTGTGAGTTTTTGGACAGTTTCTGCTTGAATTTGTTTGCAAGATGTCAGAATAGCCTCTCAGAGCTGCGGTTTGGATGTAAACTGCCTCCCGCCCTCATAGATCTTTTGCTTGAGGATGCGCCAAAGGTTCTCAATAGGATTGAGGTCAGGGGAGGATGGAGGCCACACCATGACTTTCCTTTTTATCCCCATAACAGCCATTGATGCAGAGGTATTATTTGCAGCATTAGATGGTGCATTGTCATGCATGAAGATGATTTTATTACGGAAAGCATAGTTCTTCCTTCTGTACCAGGGAAGAAAGTGGTCAGTCATAAACCACATACTTTGCAGAGGTCATCTTTACACCTTTGGGGTCCCTAAAGGGGTTGACCAGCTCTGTTCCCATGATTCCGGCCCAAAACATGACTCCACCACTGCCTTGCTGACGTCGCAGCCTTGTTGGAACAGGGTGGCCGTCCACCAACTATCCACTACTCTATCCATCTGGAACATCCAGGGTTGCACGGCACTCATCAGTGAACAGGACTGTTTGAAAATTAGTCTTCATGCATTTTTCTGCCCAATGCAGCCGTTTCTCCTTGTGAGCATTGGTTAGTGGTGGCCGAATAGAAGGTTTATGCACAGTTGCAAGACTCTGGAGGACTCTACACCTTGATGTCCTTGGGACTCCAGAGGCACCAGCAGCTTCAAATATCTGTTTGCTGCTATGTAATGGTACTTTAGCAGCTGCTCTCTTGATCCGATGCATGGATCTGGCAGAAATCTTCCTCAATATGCCTTTATCTGCACGAACCAGTCTGTGCTCTGAATCAGCCACAAATCTCTTAATAGTGCGATGATCACGCTTAAGTTTTTGTGAAATATCTAATGTTTTCACACCTCGTCCAAGGCATTGAACTATTTCACTCTTTTCGGCAGCAGAGAGATCCTTTTTCTTCCCCATATTGCTTGAAAATGGTGCTCTGCTTAATAATGTGGAACACCCTCCTTTAGTAGTTTTTCCTTAAATTGGGCTCACCGGACAATCTAATTATCACAGGTGTTCGAGATTGTTTTCATTGATCAAAAGAGCCCTGACACACAATGCCATCCATGAGTTAAACTGAAAAACAAAATATTTAATCTTTGTGACACTTAAATAGAATTTGCATAATAATTTGGAACAGGGTGTATTTGCATAATAATTTGGAACAGGGTGTATTGAAACACTTGACACTGTACATTTATAGTTACATTTTATATAAATGTTTCAGAATGTTCTTTCATGGGGTGGCTAAAGCCTAGTACACACAATTTAAAATTTTTTTATTTATTTTTTGAGCGATCGTCCGATAATCTGATCATGGTACACTGCTTTTGCGAGTCGAACGTAACAGTTCATGCAAAATTATTTGAAGGGACAAGCATGAAATTTTTTTCGCATAAGATAACACAACAAAAAGACTAAATCAAGTGACCAAGACTGGGCATGCTCAGAATTGAAAGAATATATTACAGTACAATGCATGACATCATGGGAAGCTGTGTTAAAATTTTTTGTAACTCTAGTAACCTAATCATTTTCGAAATTAGGCTAGCATGCAAAAAAAAAAGCTGGTGATCATTCATCTGATATTCTCATCGTGTGTACCTGGCTTTAAAGATTTCTGTGCAGATTTCTGTGTAGAATTTAAAAATTGATGACTTTGTAACGCTATGGTAATTACAAAGAACTGATTCTATTTTCTCTTTATAGCTGCAGCTAAAACAACTCCAGCATCAAAAACCCGTAAATCAGATACCAGTAGCAGTGAAGAGTCAGAAGACAGCACACCGGCAAAGGTAAAATAGTGCTTGTGTCCTTAACAATTTTTTTTTTTTTTTTTTCCTCCTATTAATCAATAATTTGTATCTCTAACACATGGGTGTCAAACTGGTGGCCCTCCAACTTTTGCCAAACTACAAGTCCTATGAGGCACTGCAAGATTGACAGTTTACAAGCATGACTCTCAAAGGCAGAGGCATGATGGGACTTGTAGTTTTGCAACAGCTGGAGGGCCACCAGTTTGACACCCCTCTAACAGGTCCACACACATTGGCTCTAATTCTGCCATACATTTTTACTTTTTTTTTTTTTTTTGAAAAAATGACCTGTTGGTGCTATTTTGCATTCATCCATTTGATCAATTTTTGTAAAAGCGGCCACTAAGTGGTTTTAAATCGCACCAATGTAAATTCTACATGTGGCTGTAATGGTATGTAAACAAATTCCACCACAATAGCAGCAGTGAGTTGTTTTTTTTGGTTTTTTTATACTCTCTCATTTTAGAAGAGATCTGGCAGCTACAGACCTCGATCGTGCTCGATCGCTTCTACTGTGCTTTTAGTGTGTATCCTAATACCCAACCATGATAGTTTCTCCATCTCTCCTGTAAGGTATGAACTCTTTAAGTGCTCAGCTATGAGCACTTCTGTTTAAAAGTTGTCAATTGCTGGCATGGTAAAGACAGGCAGACAAAGACAGGCAGATTTGTGGGCTGCCTGAGTCAACGGGCATCACAAGGAGTAGTAATCCCAGTTCCTGTAGATTAAAGTTTTGAAGGGTGTTTTTCAACCCTATTCACAGTTCAAAACCAAATGGAGGTATTCAGCTCATTTTGGTCTTAAAATACTTAAACTGATACCTGCGTGTCCCCAAATTCTGCATGGAGTCTGCAAAATCTGTCTTCACTTGTCTTTAGATCAGGGAAATTTCTAACATCAATGAACATCCAAAATGCCTATAATCTTGTTTCCAAAATGCCTAACGTTTTCAACACTGTGCTCTGGAAGACCAATATTTTCAATTTGTTACTCTGCCATTTAGGCTCTCCACTGCACCAAGAGTCCTCACAAAAGCGCTTTCTCCATCCATGGCCCTGGTAATATCTTAAGGTGTCCGTGTCACTGGGGGTACCTGGACATCTTACTTCTGAGATTCCACAGCCAGGGTCTTGTCCTGCAATATTCAAAAGACAATCCAGTCCGTTCAAACATTCAGATTGCTAATCAACTTCAAGAAGTCTGGCCTCCAGCCTTCCCAGTTTTTGAGTCTGATCTTGAACACAATCCAAGCCAAAATTTTCCTTCACCAGGAAAAAAGGTTGCGTCTCTGAGGTCCTACTGCTGGACTCTCATGTCAACCAGGCACCCCTTGACTCTTCTGTTTTGAGGGTATTGGGTCTCATAGTGGCCTCCTTTTTTGAGTTGTTTCCCTTTGTTCAGCTCCAAACAAAACCTTTGATGCAAGCCTGATCTCTCCTGGGCAGAGAACCACATTACAACCCTGTCCACATACAAGGAGTGGAAAAGTGGCAAGTGGACTGTGATTTGCCAATGCCTGGGGAGTGGTTTCTTCATCTTGAGATCTGATGATCCTCTGTCTGAAATGGAGAACACCAGATGTGGACATCATGGCTTACAGAGCCAGCAAGAAACTGGACAGATTTATGCCTAGGCATTCCCTGGCCTTTGCAGTGGATGCCTTGGTCTCCCCATTCAGACCGGTGTATGCTTTCCCTCCATTGAAGATTCTTCCTCGACTGTTCCACAAAATAGAGAAAAAGGATGGTGGTGATCCTTGTTGCTCCAAAATGAACCAGGAGAACTTTGTATACAGACTCCTGGTAGACAAACTTTCTCTACAGGCCAGACCTCCTGTCACATGGTCTTCTGTTCAACCTGGCTTCGCAGTCGCTGGATTTAAAGGAATGGCTGTTTAAAACCCAGGTTCTGAAGAATAGAGTCATTGCTATCACTTATTCTAACCTCGAAGGTGAGAAAATCTACCCCTCATCAGATCTACAATTGCGTCTTGATGGCCTACTTTGGCTGGTGCAAGAGCAGGCACCTCAACCCTTGGGAATTTTCTATTCCGTGGATCCTAGGCTTCCTCCAGTTTGGTCTGGACCAGTATCTGGCTCTTAGTACTCCTAATGGGACAGGGTTCTACTTTATCCATTCTATTCTGGAAACATTTGGCTTAGTAGACTCTTGTCAGGACCATTTGTGCAAGTAGTTGCTCATGTTAATATCCCATTCTGGCTTCCTGTCTCCCTGGCATCTGAATCTGGTACTTATAGTTTAAAAAAAAAAAATCCCTTCAGACCAGGTACTGGATTAACCTTGGGTGATCCTGTGTGTAAAGTGGCCTTTTTGGTGGCCATTACCTCCGTCAGGTGCCTGTATGTGGTCAGGACACTTGGGGTTTACCTTGCATGTAGCATCTCCCTTCAGTCTTTTATTCTCCCTGAAAGTCCCAAAAGGGTCATCATGCTTCCTTTCTTCATTGCTAGTTGGCTCATGCAGCTCACTTTTAGAGCTTACACCTTCAAGGAACAGGTTCCTTCCTGTGCTATCAGGATTCGTTCCATGATATCTTTTGGTGTTTTTGGGCTTTACAGCATCAAGCATCAGTTTTACAGGTTTGCAAGAATGCCACCTGTTCTATTCATACATTTTCAGTTTTACTGGATGGATCTTCAGGCCTCTGCTGATATGATTTTCAAGCTGTCATTTGATTGCTTTGGGTCCATTTACCCTTGGTTTTTGTAGGCTTGTTTACTGCTATTTGCTATATTGCTGCCTTTTTTTATTGCTTGGGACATTCCATTATCTGAGATTTGTTGTCCTTTACTGGTAAGTCCCAATCCCATCTTAACTGTTAAAGTAAATTCCATATCTTACAGGATACCTCTTTTTTTTGCTTGCTACAACACTGGAGTCTTATGGAGTGAGTGGAGTTATGAGGGCAAGGAAAGCAAAAAAAGGCGCACTGTCTTCGTGCATTACCGTGGTAAAAAAGATTTATTAAAAGCATAAAGGTGCATACTCACAAACCAAAGGAGATATAAAACAGAGACAAAGCCAGTGGTAACATTCCCGGATAGCGGGGGGACCCTAGATGTAGTTACTGACGTGTTTCAGGAGACGCACTCCCTTCTTCAGAGCTAAAAAAGGAGTTATGAGGGTGCACTGAGTGCGTTCCAAGCAAAGCTTTCGATCACCTGAAAGTAGTGGCATTTAACCCTATGACTTCTGTACTGTACTCTATATAGGATTTACTGGTAAGTCACAAATCCCATTTCTTGCACTTAAACACACACAAAATGCTTTCAATGGTTTATTTAACAGGCCAAAAGGGAGAAAATAACAATTCATTGCTAATGTTTACGTACACTTTGGGTACTTTCACACTGTATTGATGTTTGAACATCAGTATTCATAGCCAAAATGTGTTTGTTTGTACATATATTTGTGTGTGTATACAAGTAAAATAAATTCTAGCTCTCAGAATACAATTTTGACCTTTTCAAATGACCATTTTTTTTGTGCATACATATGTAAAATATTGACTGACAAATCAGATTTTGTTTTTTTTTCCTGTTTTTTTTTAATCTCCCGTCTATACGCAAAACACGTTTGTGCCTGTGCGCAAAGGCACATTGAAAACAAATCTGTCTTTAGATCACAAAAACATGCATGCATGGCTAAAGATGCTGAGTTTAGACAGCTGTGTGCAAGAGGCCTTTAAGAAAACTATTTACTGAGAGACATTGATGGGACTCGCATCACCTTCTAAAAACATTTGTTCTCTGGTTGCCCTATATTTAATACCGAGTCACTAACCTGAAGCAAGCATGCAGATTAGGAGTGAAGTTAGCACTACTGAATGCATTGTTTTCCCAGGTTTATGTCTCTAGGCATTAACAATCAGCTTATACTTAAAAGGCCACCAGGTAACCATAAGGAGAGGGCATAAATAGTATATCTATATTTCAGTACAAGTTTACTGAACCTGCTATGCTTTGTATGACTTTTTGAAAATGTAACTTGTTTAAATTTTTATATTGCAGTCGGCTATTATACATACTCCTGCCAAAGCTGCTGCAGCGAAATCTCCCGCAGCATCCAAACCTGCAGTGAAGAAGGTAGCAGGCAGCAAGAAAAAATGCTCCAGCAGTGATGATTCTTCAGACAGTTCTAAGGATGAAAAACCTGCAGCAAAAACTAAACCAAAGCCAGGTGAGAAATGGTGGCCTGTTGTTGACTGTTATTAACCACTTGTCGACCATGCTATAGTCAAATAACGCCTACAATACGGTCGTCCAGTTCTGGGAGGGAGTCTATTGATGTTCTCCCAGAACTACACGCCCACTGCGTGCGCCTTCGCCCCTGTCTGCCGTCGGACACAGCTGATCACAATTCACGGTAAAGGGCCAATCACAACGGCCCTTTACCACTTCATCTGCTGTGCCCAATCACAGCTGATCATGATGTAAATACACTTGCCAGTTATCAGCAGTACTTTCCTTGTGCTGTCACAGCGTGAGGAAAGTACTGCTAACTGGCAAGTGTGAAGGGGGACATCTACATAAGGGCACTGATTATCATTGCAGCCCTAACTGTGTCCATCAGTGCTGCCTATCAGCGTCCATCAGTGCTGCCTATTGGTGCCCTTCAGTGTTGCCTATCCATGCCCATCAGTGCCGCCTTATCAGCACACATCAGTGAAGGAGAAAGAGATTACCTGTTTGCAAAATGTTTTAGTAGAAACGAAGAAAAACTTGTGAGTGGTTTTTTTTTGTTTTGTTTTTTTTTTTCTAAATGTTTGTTCTTTTTTAATTTGTTTAACAAATAATAAAACACCTGGTGGTGATTAAATACCACCAAATAAAGGCTCTATATGTGTGAAAAAAGAAATTTCATATGGGTACAGTGTTGCATGACTGCGCAATTTGTCATTCAAAGTGCGACAGTGCTGAAAGCTGGAAATTGGCCTGGGCAGGAAGGGGGGTAAAAGTGCCTGGTAGGCGAGCAGTTAATGAGAAAAAAATAAAATCACTTTAAACATCTGTAGTATCAGGTTACAACATTAAAAAAGGGGCTGAATACTTTGATATGTATAATTAATATATTACACACACAGTGGATATATAAAGTCTACATGCCCCTGTTAAAATGTCAGGATTCCGTGATGTAAAAAAAGACAAAGATAATTCATTTCAGAACTTTTTCCTTCTTTATTGGAACCTATAAACTGTACAACTCAGTTGAACAACAAACTGAAATATTTTAGGTGGAGAGAAGTGAAAATAAGTATAAGTGTGCACACCCTTAAACTAATACTTTATTGAAGCACCTTTTTGATTTTGTTACAGCACTCAGTTGTTTTTTGGGTATGAGTCTATCAGCATGGCACATTTTAACTTGGCAATATTTGCCCACTCTTCCTTGCAAAAACATTCCAAATCTGTCAGATTGCGAGGGCACCTCCTGTGCACAGCCCTCTTCAGATCACCCCACAGATTTTTGATCGGTTTCAGGTCTGGGCTCTGGCTGGGCCATTCTAAAACCTTAGTCATCTTCTGGTGAAGCCATTCCTTTGTTGATTCGGATGTATGCTTTGGGTCCTTGTCATGCTGAAAGATGAAGTTCCTCTTCATGTTCAGCTTTCTAGCACAAGCCTGAAGGTTATGTGCCAATATTGACTGGTATTTGGAACTGTTCATAATTCCCTCTACCTTGACTAAGGCCCCAGTTCCAGCTGAAGAGAAACAGCCCCAAAGCATGATGCTGCCACCACCATGGGTATGGTGTTCTTTTGGTGATGTGCAGCGTTGTTTTTGCGCCAAACATACCTTTTGGAATTATGGCCAAAAACCACCACGGCGCCACCTGCCTGGAGTTTGCATGTTCTCCCTGTGCCTGCGTGGGTTTCCCCCAGGTACTCCGGTTTCCTTCCACACTCCAAAGACATGATGGTAGGTTAAGTGGATCCTATCTAAATTGGCCCTAGTATGTATGAATGTAAGTTAGGGACCTTAGATTGTACGCCCCTGGAGGGTTAGGGCTGATGTGAAAGCACGATCTATATGTAAAGCGCTGCGTAAATGGAAGGCGCTCTATAAGTACTTGAAATAAATAAAATAATAAATAAAAATAAAAAGTTCAACCTTGGTTTCATCAGACCATAACACATTTTCCCACATGCTTTTGGGAGACTTCAGATGTGTGTTTGCAAAATTTAGCCGGGCTTGGATGTTTTTCTCAGTAAGAAAAGGCTTCCGTCTTGCCACTCTACCCCATAGCCCAGATATATGCAGAATACAGGAGATTGTTCTCACATGTACCACACAGACAGTACTTGCCAGATATTCCTACAGCTCCTGTAATGTTGCTGTAGGCCTCTTGGCAGCCTCCCAGACCAGTTTTCTTCACGTTTTTACATCAATTTTGGAGGGACGTCCAGTTCTTGGTAATGTCATTGTTGCGCCATATTTTCTCCACTTGATGCTGACTGTCTCCAGTGTGTTCCATGGTATATCTAATGCCACTTATGCAACCGCATTATTTTAGTTTGTTTACACCCCCCCCCCCCCCCCCAAAAGATTTCAGTTTGCTTTTCAATTGAGTTGTACAGTTTATAGGTCACTTTTGAAGGTGGAAAAAGTTCTGAAATGATCCATCTTTGTCTAATTTTTTTACTTCACAGAAACTGACATTTAACGGGTGTGTAGACTTTTTCTATCCACTGTATATAATTTTTGGGGTTTTTTTTTAACACTGTTTAGAGCAGTGGGCTTTTTTTGAACAGTAAACTACCCCTGTGGTTTATTTGGTACAATACTGTTTAGGGCTTTTGGGCCGAACTGATACCTGGAAAATACAAACATTCCCCCACTCACTGCAAGGGTTAAATAAGATCATTTACTTAACCCTATTCTTCTTTGCTCCCCCTGCAAGTAGCACTTTCTTTCTACATCCTAGAGTGTGGACTGATTCTCAGTGTCCTCAAATACAATGCAGGACTGCTGGTGCTGCATTGTGCATGATGACATAAGAGAGGTGGTTGGGCAGTGAAGATTAGTGGGCATTGGTGGACTGGTCTTGGAGCACAAAGGAAACCTATGGGAACGGTGAATAAAAGTAAATATATCACTATTCAACACCCCCCCGTGCAAAATTAGCAATTAAACCTTGCAATGTGGTGATTAATTACATGCATGCATCTCTCCCATGTCATACCCACATTTTGCTTCTAAAATGTTAGGCATTTGTAAGATTTGGATTTGCAGCATTAAACTGTATTATTGGATATTTATGGCTAGACCATAAATGAAAGGTTGCTGACATCTGGCCAGTTGTGTGATTTTCTTGTGTCCAGCATGAAAACCACTTATTGCTGTGTAACAATTTGTAGGTGCATACAGTGCTGTACCTCCGCCTGCATTTGACAAGAAAGAAGCCACTCCAAAGGCTACTCCCAAGGCAAATGCTAAAAAAGCAGAAAGCAGCAGTGATTCTTCAGACAGCAGTGAGGAGGAGCAGCCAGCAAAAAAAGGTATTTGTATTGTTTCCTGAATTTTTCAGTTACCTGTCTGTTTGCTTTCCTCTATTGCTGCACGCACACATTTAATGAATAACAAATCTTTTGCCTTGATAGCAAGACTTGCTGCCTACACACGACAGGCAGTGTGTGTGTTGAATATAATTTTCGAAATGATTGCCAGCTCTTTTCCCATGTCGTTTTTCCTTCCTATTGGTGTATTTTGGGTTTTTTAACTATTTTTGTTTTTTTATTTTTGTAGCCACGGTCACACCAAGAAAGGCCCCTGCATCATCAACCAAACCTGTGGCAAATAAAGCTAAAGAAGAGTCCAGTGATTCAGACTCAAGTGATGAAGATGAGAAGACTGCTAAACCAGGAGTGAAAAAACTGCCTGGCAAGCCTGCTACAGTCACAGCTAAACAAATTGTACCAGCTAAGGGTGCTGTTAAATCTGTACAAGCAAAGAAGGATTCCAGCTCCTCTGACAGCTCTGGTGAGTGAGTACATGTGGCATCAGATTCAAAGTATCTCATCACATTGCTAAACGAATGTGCTCACAAACTGAACACGGGTTATCTAGAAATACAAAACACTAGAAATATTTTACCATTTGTCCAGTTATTTACAACTTAGTTTATTCTGAATTCTCAGACTATAGCCATAGTATGTTTTGCAGCTTATGCATAAAACCATAAATCACATCCCATAATGGTTTGTCCGTTCTAAACCAGTGAGGAATTTCTAATGCATGCTGGGACAGTCCTTCTGTGACAAAATAAAACCTTGGATGGTAGTGTGTTTGTCAGTATAAGGGCTGGCTGCTCCCACTCATAAATCGAATGACGTAAACTTTTTCTTGAGACCAGTATCATGTGCTTAAAAAAATGTCACTATAAGACCCTGTACTTCTTGGGAGTGTACAGATTGTGTAACTTCTTTTGAATGCTGTGCATAGGTCCTCTTGCATATATGTGGCAATAAGTCTTCAGTATGTACACACCTAAAACTTTCATAATGCCAACACAGATTGTAATGGAGTAACTCTTGCGTTTGCCTACCCAGACTCAAGTGATGAAGAAGAGATGAAAAAAACTCCAGCTAAGCCCACAGCAAAAACTCCACCGGCAAAACCTGCCAAGCAGACACCAGTCAAAGCTGCCAAACTGGCACCAGCCAAAGCTGCTGCCAAGAAGGATGTCAGTAGTTCTGATAGTTCTGGTGAGATGCTGTTTGCTTTTTTTTTGGGGGGGGCGAAATTAAGCATCATTAGGCCCTTTTTTGGCTCCAGTTTTAACAGTCCATAAAATGGTTGCAGTTGCATTCTTTTTTTAGATATGCAAAGAATACACTAAAATTTATTTTATTTTACCAGACACAATATAAGAAATTTTTTAGTAAACTAAAGCATGGGATTGTGTCTAGTAAAGAGCTACCATGTCTCCAACCTGCGCGTGCCCATAAAATGGATAAAAATTACGGTACCTAAAGTTTTTCATGATTGACGATTCGAAAGCCTTAACAGGTTACCAATTGAGTTAACCATAAATCCTGGTTCTAGAATTATTGCTCTCATTTTTGAGTTTCACCACAGTATCTCACATGTTTACATGCACGCGTGGGAGCTACAGTATCTCACAGGAGTACACACCTCACATTTTTGTAAATATTTTATTTTATCTTTTCATGTGACAACACTGAAATAGTTACACTTTGTTACAATGTAAAGTAGTGAGTGTACAGCTTGTATAACAGTGCCTCAGGTGTGAATGGGGAGCAGGTGTGTTCAATTTGGTGTTTATCGCTCACTCTCTCATACTGGTTACTGGAAGTTCAACATGACACCTCATGGCAAAGAACTCTCTGAGGAGCTGAAAAGAAAAAGAATTGTTGCTGTACATAAAGATGGCCTAGGCTATAAGTAGATTGCCAAGACCTTGAAACTGAGCTGCAGCACGATGGCCAAGACCATACAGCGGTTTAACAGGACAGGTTCCACTTAGAACAGGCCTCGTCATTGTCGACCAAAGAAGTTGTGTGCACGTGCTCAGCGTCATATCCAGAGGTTGTCTTTGGGAAACATATGAGACATATGAGTGCTACCAGCATTGCTGCAGAGGTTGATGGGGGTGGGGGTCAGCCTGTCAGTGCTCAGACCATACACCACACGCTGCATCAAATTGGTCTGCATGGCTGTCATCCCAGAAGGAAGCCTCTTCTAAAGATGATGCACAAGAAAGCCCGCAGACAGTTTGCTGAAGACAAGCAGACTAAGGACATAGATTAGTGGAACCATGTCCTGTGGTCTGATGAGACCAAGATAAACGTATTTGGTTCAGATGGTGTCAAGCATGTGTGGGGGCAACCAGGTGAGAAGTACAAAGACAAGTGTGTCTTACCTACAGTCAAGCATGGTGGTGGGAGTGTCATGGTCTGGGGCTGCATGAGTGCTGCCGACACTGGGGAGCTACAATTCATTGAGGGAACCATGAATGCCAACATGTACTGTGACATACTGAAGCACAGCATGATCCCCTCCCTTCGGAGACTGGGCTGCAGGGCAGTATTCCAACATGTTAACGACCCCAAACACGCCTCCAAGACGACCACTGCCTTGCTAAAGAAGCTGAGAGTAAAGTTGATGGACTGGCCAAGCATGTCTCCAGTCCTAAACCCTATTGAGCATCTTTGGGGCATCTTCAAATGGAAGGTGGAGGAGCTCAAGGTCTCTAACATCCACCAGCTCCGTGATGTCGTCACGGAGGAGTGGAAGAGGACTCCAGTGGCAACCTGTGAAGCTCTGCTGAACTTCATGCCCAAGAGGGTTAAGGCAGTGCTGGAAAATTAATGGTGGCCACACAAATTATTGACACTTTGGGCCCAATTTTGACATTTTCACTTAGGGGTGTACTCACTTTTGTTGCCAGCAGTGTAGACATTAATGGCTGTGTTGAGTGTTTTTGAGGGAACAGCAAATTTACACTGTTATACAAGCTGAACACTCACTACTTTACATTGTAGCAAAGTGTCATTTTTTTCAGTGTTGTCACGTGAAAAGATATATAATATTTCCAAAAATGTGAGGAGTGTACTCACTTCTGTGAGATACTATATATGGGCTTTTGCATTCGTGTGTGTGCGCCTGGGGTGGGGACGTGTGTGTGTGTTTTTGTTTTTTTTTCACAGATTCATTTTTTTACAGTTTTTATTTCCATTTACTACATTGATTTCACATCAACCATTAATGGCACCCCAAGTGTGACGCATGCACACTGCTCGCATTCCCAAAAAACACAGATATGAATAAAGCCTTGATGTGTTACTGGTTGCTGTATAAAAAAAAAAGTTTCTATTCTCTATGCAGACTCCAGTGATGATGAAGAGGAGAAAAAGGCTCCAGCTAAACCAGCAGTGAAAACGACCCCTTCAAAGCCTGCGGCAAAAGCGGTTCCCGCCACCAAAAAAGACACTAGTTCTTCTGACAGTTCTGGTATGTTGGTATTAAACGAACTCAACAATGACAGAATCATTTTATTTCCTGTATACTTGCCTATTCTGAGCAAAGGAGAAAGATCTTGATTGCTGTATAAGTAATAGCTGCCAACACCACAGGAGGAAAAAAATTTAGGAGCACTAGTCAGGGCTTTAACGACTCGCCCACAATTTTAACGTGGGTGGACGGCATGTACAGTTACTGCCACGTACCTGTACGTTGGCACCTTGTACCAAGAGCGCACGACCATATTCCTCTCCACGCCACCTTCCCCATCCAGTATTCCAGTATATATACCATAGATTGTAGACTCTATAACTTTCTCACAAACCAATCAATATACACTTATTGGGTTTTTTTTTTTTTACCAAAGGCATGTAGCAATTTGGCCTAAAATTTATGTAGAGATTTTTTTACTTTTTTTAATTTTTATTTCTTAATTGGATGTTTTATAGCATAAAGTAATTTAAAAAAAAATCTAACTTTTTGGTCTTTTTTTTTTCCTTTTATATAATGAAAAATAAAAAATCCAGTGGTGATCAAATATCACCAAAAGAAAGCTTTGTGTGAAAAAAAATGATTTAACTTTAATTTGGGTACAGTGTTGCATGACCACGCAATTACCAGTTATGGTAGCACAGTGCTAAATAGCCTGGTAATGAGTGGGGTAAAACCTTCTGGTTGTCAAGTGGTTAACATTAAATGGTATTTGGGCAATAACATGTTAGTCTTGGGATGCAGCTCTGTCATGGGCAGGCCAGTTGATAGTGTTTCAGCCAGGGAAGAATGAGTGAGTGAAGGAGAATCAAAATAGTGAATGCACAAGTAGTCAATAAGAATTTGGACCAGCAGAGGCTCAAGTGGTATTGAGATTGTAGGAGGATGTGGTGGTGGTGTTGCATATCATTCGGTAGTGAATAGATAAGGAATGCAGGCATCAAAACTGACTTAATCTAAACAATATAGCACTGATGACTTTTTTTTTTTTTAGCTTCCAGCAGTGCTTTGTGAAGATCTTGTTTACTTGAGCACAAGTTCACTTTATTTCCTCACCCCACATGCAATGCTAGCTTTAATTGTAACTTTATCATCTGTTTTCTCATTATGACTTTTATTACCCCAGACTCTGACAGTGAGGAGGATTCCACTAAGAAGGCTGCCAATAAGCCTGCTCCAAAACAAGCTGCTGCAACAAAACCGGCACCTGCCAAGCAGATAGAGGCTGGTAAAAAGATGCCAGCTAAAGCGCTGACCCCAAAGTCTACAGGAACAGTAAAAAACAAGATAACTAAACAGAGCAGCAGTTCTGATAGCTCAAGCAGTGAAGAAGAAAAAACAGTTAAAACAGTTAAGTCACCAGCTGCCAAGAAACCGATTCCTGTGAATAAAACAAAAGCCAGTAGCAGCTCTTCATCAGACAGCTCCGATGATGAAGCGAAACCTAAAAAAGCAGCTGTGAAAAATGGAGTCAAGTCCGTCCCAAAGAAAAAAGAAAGTAGTTCTGAAGAGAGCAGCTCCGAAGAAGATGAATCAAAGATATCGACTACCTCAAAGTCCCCAAAAGCAGTTAAACCCGTCACCACTCCCAAGAGTGCAAAGTCCACACCAAACACTTCAGCCAAGAACGCTGAAGAGAGTTCAGAGGAAAGCTCCTCCAGTGAGGAAGAGGAGAAAGAAGTCAAAGTGAATGGTATGTCAGTTTCTTCTCTTCGAAACAGTCTTTAAAGCATTTAGTTACTGTAGTTTTCTATTGTTTGTACACCATTTTGTTTTTGGTGTTTAATTTTTTACTATTATGGCTTAAAGAGAGGCTCCACCTAAAAGGGAAAGTTCTGCTTTAAGTATGCCATTCCTGCTCCTCTTGAAGAATTTGCACTTTTAAGGGGCGATGGTATACCTGCTTCTACTTCCGATCCGACCGTCTTGTCAGAAGTTTGTCTATGAGAAAATAATTTGTATAGAATTTATGGAAATACAGTAAAGGAAATAAGTATTTGATCCCCTGCTTATTTTGAATGTTTGCCCACTCACAAAGAAATGATCAGTATAAAAATCAAATGGTAGGTGTATTATAACACTGAGAGACAGAATAGCAACAAAAATTTCAAAAGAAATGCACGTCTAACAAATTATGCACTGATTTGCATGTTCATGAGGGAAATAAGTATTTGATCCCCTTCACAAAACACGACTTCGTATTTGGTGGCAAATCTCTTGTTGGTGATCACAGAGGTCAGACGTTTCCTGTAGTTGGCCACCAGGTTTGCACACATCTCAGGAGGGATTTTGGCCCACTCCTCTTGGCAGAACCTCTCCAAGTCTTTTAAGGTTTGGTGGTTGACGTTTGGCAACTCGAACTTTCAGCTCCCTCCACAGATTAAGGTCTGAAGACTGGCTAGGCTACTCCAGGACCTTAATGGGCTTCTTGAGCCACTCCTTTGTTGCCTTGGCCTTGTGTTTTGGGTCATTGTCATGCTGTAACACCCATCCACGACTCATTTTCAATGCCCTGGCTGAGGGAAGAAGGTTCTCACCCAAGATTTGATGGTATATTGCCCCGTCCATCGTCCCTTTGATGCAGTGCAGTTGTCCTGTAACCTTAGCAGAAAAACACCCCCAAAGCAGAATGTTTGCACCACCATGTTTGACAGTTGGGATGGTGTTCTTGAGGTCATAGGCAGCATTCCTCCAAACACGGCGAGTTGAGTTGATGCCAAAGCACTCGATTTTGGTCTCATCTGACCACAACACTTTCAACCAGTCCTCCTCTGCATCATTCAGTTGTTCAGTGGCAAACTTCAGACGGGCCTGGACATGTGCTTTCTTGAGCAGAGTGACCTTGCAGGCACTGCAGGATTTCAATCCTTGTCGGCGTAGTGTGTTACCAATTGTTTTCTTGGTGACTGTGGTCCCAGCTGCCTGAAGATCATTGACAAGATTCTCGTGTAGTTCTGGGATGATTCCTCACTGTTCTCACGATCATTGACACTGCACAAGGTGAGATCTTGCATGGTGCATCAGACCTAGGGAGACTGACAGTTGTTTTGTGTTTCTTCCATTTGCGAATGATTGCACCAACTGTTGTCACCTTCTCACCAAGCTGCTTGGCAATAGTTTGGTAGCCCAGTCCAGCCTTGTGTAGGTCTACAATCTTGTCCCTGACATCCTTGGACAGCTCTTTGTTCTTTGCCATGGTGGAGAGATTGGAATCTGATTGTTTGATTGCTCCTGTGGACAGGTGTCTTTTATACAGGTAACAAAATGAGATTAGCAGCACTCCCTTTAAGAGACTGCTTCTAATCTCAGCTTGTTAACCTGTATAAAAGATACCTGATAGCCATAAATCCTACTGAATAATAGGGGATCAAATAGTTATTTCCCTCATTAACATGCAAATCAGAGCATAACTTGTTAGACATGCATTTCTTTTGAATTTTTTGTTGCTATTCTGTCTCTCAGTGTTACAATACACCTACCATTTGATTTTTAGATTGATCATTTCTTTGTGAGTGGGCAAACATTCAAAATCAGCAGGGGATCAAATATTTCCTTCACTGTAGGTGGGGATCTGGAATTAAGGAGATTCCCTATTACATGTCATAAATCAACTGATAATCTGAGTTCTTTTTTTGCGCTAATTTTGAATACAAAATAAAAAGCAATGATATGCAAAAATATATATTAATAAAATCAATGCAAAATGGTAATTAAAATATAATAGGAGATGATCAATAATAATCAAATCAAAATAGCAGTACAGTGATTTAATCAGAGTGGTTACAAATTCAAACTAGCAATATTATCAAATATTAATGAAATAGGACAAACTGTCTATGAATGCACCCCAAAAAACCTAGGGGGGCACAGCTCATCTCGCCTAATTATGATGTTAACACCAGGTGTCATTTTTCTCTACTAAATGATCCCAATTACCTGAAGGGGACAGTATAGGATTAGGAATGATTTAGGGTTTTTCCTAAAACCACCTGTACCCATATCAAGAGTTTACCTCTAACCCTTGGCTTGCAAAAATGCAATACATTTTAGAAGTAGACCGCTCTTTTGACAGAACTGGTTAGACAAACTGGGACCATTGTCACTTAAAATTATGTATTGCCTAAGTGGTTCTGGAGACAAAAACATTCTCCCTATACATCTTACAGACATTCGTCGTGGTCATTTGTACTGAGATTTCTCAGTTATCTTACTGTAGAAAACATAAATGTTGAAAACATAATATCCATAATATATACCAGTATGTATTAATTGTTTAAAACCAATTAATATATATAAATATGGAAGTTGAATATAGGAATAAAAAAACCCAAATTATGTAAGCAAGTATTCACTTCATGCAATAATTAAAATTTTTTGTTATAACATTCCTGTTAAATAATACTAAACACCATATGCAAAGTAAGTTTTAATATGATCTCTTTTCCAGAGGTTCATGGGGGGGGGGGAAAAGGATAAAAAATAATTGTGAATAGTTTTGTCCTGTTAACATCGAGACATGAACCCCTCAATTAAGCTTGCAACTCTGTATCAAGTCCAGTCTTAGGCCAGTGATGGCGAACCTTTTTGAGCTCGAGTGCCCAAACTGCAACACAAAACCAACTTATTTATTTAAAGAGTGCCAATGCTGCAATTAACCACTTGCTGACTGGGCACTTCTACCCCTTTCCTACCCAGGCCAATTTTCAGTTATCAGAGCTGTTGCACTTTGAATGACAATTGCACAGTCATGCAACATTGTACCCATATGAATTTATTTTCACAGAAATAGAGCTTTCTTTTGGTGGTATTTAATTACTACTGGGTGTTTATTTTTTGTACTATAAATGAAAAGAGAAAAAAATTTGAGATTTCTTTGTTTCTAATATAAAATTTTTCTCCTACGCTGATGTGCGTTGATGGGGTGGCACTGATGAGGAGACACTGGAGGGCATGGATGAGGAGGCACTGATAAGCGACACCGACTGCAGGCACGGACGGGTGGCCCTGATAATCAGTGCAGATCTCCCGTCACATCTGCCGGTTATCGGCAGTACTTCACGCTGTGACAGCGTGAAGAAAGTGCAGCCAATAACTGGCAACTGTATTTACATTGTGATCAGCTGTATCGTTGGACACAGCTGATCATGTGGTAAAAGGCTGCACGTGGGTGCGTGCCGCTGGGGTTGCACAGGGGAGCGTGTTCTGGGAGGAGGTCTATGGACACCCTCGAAGAACTAGAAAACCACACTGTAGCCGTCTTTCGGCCATAGTGCGGTTGGATAGCAGTTAACCTCACCTCCCGGCAGTGTTGGTGTGGCGTGGTCCCGGAGCAGTGTGGGAGCCGCTTCTTCTCATCCATTCCCATCCCCGGATATGTCACCCCTGGCGCCAGAGCTGTGTGGAAGCCGCTTCCTCTCGTCCATGCCCACCCTGTTCCTAGAGGCATGTGGGAGATGTAGTTTGATGGGGGGTGCGGTGTGGATGAGATCTGGACGGCCGGTCAGTGTGCGCGGTCCATGTGAGCTCATCTTCCTCTTCTTCCTGGCGTGCCCACTGAGATGGCTCTGCATAGGTTTGCCATCACTGTTTTAGGCTGTCTGGTATAAATATCATCCCCTCCCCCCACATTACAACTTGGGAAAGTATGCTGTAAGAACCTGGGAATATCTGCCGTTAAGGTCTGTGTTCAGAATCCATGTATACCTATAGAATATACAGAACAGGATGGCTTCCAGCATGTCCATGTTATAGTATGTTGATAAGTTCAGGCCTTTCAGTTTAATTCTGTGAGTACGGAATAATTCCAACAGCGTAGGCGATTGGAAGCAGATGTTGTCCTCTACAGGGGTTATAACCCTCCATTATTTCAAAATGAAAAATAAAGTTTTGAGTGCAGCATTCCTAAAACCCTGGTTTACATTACTTCACATTTTCAGGTAATTCTGGAAAAAGAAAAAGGGAAGGTGATCAGGGGCTGACACCAAACAATAAGAAAATTCAAGTGAAAACGCCAAACACGTTCCCTAAGGCTAACAAGAAGGTGAGAAAATGAGACCGAAGAGTGACTACCATCTTGAGTATGGACTGTTGGAGATGAATGTATACGCCTTTATATTAAAGGTTTTATTTTTACCATGTTGCTGTAGACCTTGAATAAAACCCACAATTGTGTACATAGTCTTCATTGTGTTTTTGATGCAGTTATGGGCACCTAAATGTAACTGGAATGAACAACAGTCTGTTTGTTGTAGCTTTGATCTCACATCCAAACCTATACTTTTATAGTTATGAATAGAAGTATACAAAATTAAAACTGATTTTTCAGTTTTGGGGGTGCGGCAGATTTATTAAGTATGGACAGACATCAGCTTGTCCAGTTACTTTGTAGCTCCCTATATCTTTACGTTTTTTTATATAGTAATTTGTCTCCATTCCCATTCTAAAATGCTTCATCAATGTTCCACCTACATTATGGAGAATTTGTGGGGCACCAACCTTTTGGATTTTGTAAACATTCCACTTTTACAGGCAACAAACTACACAGTTAAATATCATTTTATGTGTGGAGTTTGCTTTTAAGACCAGCTGAGCAAAATGACACAACACCTGATTTGTTTTGCTAGTGTGCACTTTTAAATGGGGAAGCAGAAATAGAGCCTGTTCTAAATAGACTGTTAGAGAATGAAACGAGACACGTCACTGGTTGCGATGAACAACTGCAGTTTTGCTTTAAAGGATAAGCTCAGGTAAAGAATGTGTGGTATTTCGGCTTGTAAAGCACTGCATCGATATCAGAAGTTTGCAGGATCCTGCAGACACTCAGTCAGCTGTCTGCTCATACCTCCCATATGGACAGTTACTGAATGGTAGGAAGAATCAATGAACTACAGCACTTCCAGTTCATTGAGAACTACAAACCATTAGCCACAGTGTCCGACAGTACTTGTAGTTCACTCACAGATCTCTGACGCAGCCAAATGAGTAGCCCCCCACGTCTGCACTTTTTATAAATTGTGACAGCGGGTGCGGGGAGAGGATCCCCCGCTCTGTCACAGAGAGGGGGATCTGAGGGAGAGGATGCAGGAGTCAGAACAAAAAATAACCAATCCGCGCAGCGTTTGGGGCAACTAAACCCAATTAAATATCCACATAGATACCAAATACAAATAATTCATCATTAATGTTCATAAATTCCATAAACGTCAGTGACTGTGGAACACATATTGAATCGCCATCCGTGCTTGAACAAACTGGAAACATTTTTTGCTGAACACACTACCTGATGCCTACTCACCTCAAATAAATGACCCCCCAATTTAATGTTTGGTCAGAAATGGCCTTTTGTCCCTCCATGGACCTAGTGAAATAAAAAGTGGAAAATGAGCGCACGGAGGAGAAAAAAGCAGCCTGCATAAAAGGATAACCCTCTGCATCCTCAAAAATATATATAAAATGTATGATGCAGCGCTAGCATCATACGTTTTTATATACCTCCATGGATCTGATTGATCTCTGCTGCCATGTCAAAATCTCCTCCACACCTTCCGTACAGTACACTCTGCTTAACTCCTCCACTCCACCTCATACAAATAGACTTACCATAGTGTCTTGTCCTTTAAATTATTTATTGATCTCTTAAAAGCATGTAAAATTACACTCTCATGTTTGGCAGGTGCCCGAGCACACCGAGTATACAGCGTATTGGCAAATTATGAGAGATCAGCATTGTGCTGTGCCGTCTTTACCGCTACTTCATAACCATAGAACGTTGTGACATTATGCAGAGTCCCGCCCCAATGCGTTTGGTCACAGATCACGGGACTTCCTCGGGGGGCTCAGTAAGCGTGTAGAGGATAGTTTAGAAAAGGCAGAAAAGATTCATCAGGTCCACGGAGGGATAAAAGGCTGTTTCTGACCAAACATTAAATTGTGAGGTCATTCATTTGAGGTGAGCAGGCGTGGTGGTGGTGTGTTCAGCAAAATGTTTTTCCAGTTTGTTCAAGCACGGATGGTGATTCAATGTGTGTTCCACAGTCACTGAAGTTTATGGACTTTGTATATTGATGAATATTTTCTATTTGGTATCTGTGTGGATATTTGGGTTTAGTTGCACCGCGCGCTGCACTGATTTGGTTATTTTATGTAATACATAAAATAAATATGAGCTATGCAAAGGGTGTGTAGCTGCTGGTGGTCTGTAGAATTGTGTACTTTTAGGTTTGAATTTCTTTGATATTCTACACATTCAGAAGTTTTTATTTGAGCGGCTTGCAAGGTAGTATTGTTTTTTTAGGAGATGGAACATGTTACTTGTTCCAAAGGTGGACTTCTCTTTTAAAGCAGGAGTGTCCAAACTATGGCACTCCAGGTGTTGAGGAACTGCAAGTCCCATGAGGCCTTGCAACACTGACATCTACAGGCAAGACACCCAGAACCAGAGGCACGATAGGACTTGTAGTACTTCAACAGCTGAAGGGCCTTAATTTGGACACCCCTGCTTTAAAGGGTACGTAAACCCTAACCATGAACTTTATTTGCTTTTGTTTGATCCTTTGCTATTGAAAGTGCCTTGGAAAAATGCAAAAAATACAGGTTGATTTTGCGAGAAATCCAGCAATCTCCTAACTTCCTGCCCTCTCTACCTGGGCTGTTATTAGCTAGGATTTCTATTCAGTAGACTATAGAACTGCACCTCCTAGGTTATGGATAGGAGGGAGAAGTGATATGTTGTCCTTTCCTGGAGTGACAGTATTGCTGTTCCATAGATACAGTAAAGTGAGTGTTGTCACCATTGGACAGGAAGTCTTACTTGCAGGATTACTAGGTGATAAAAGAACAAAGGCCTGATTTAAAAAAAAAAAAAAATAATAAAAAAATTCAAATACATTTAAGAACTGGTTAAGCTGCAGCACGATATATAGATATAACATCTAATTTTTATTTTTCTGGAGTTTATATACTTGCATTCTCCTCTCCTAAGATTTGACGAGAACCGTTATAACTGTTTTATCCAGAGATTCTTAAACCGCTAAGTACATAATTGTAACTGGCCCTCCAAAGCAAGGAACTGCAGAAGTGAACCAGTGGGCAGTTTTCAAGAGCCCTTTGGATCTAAGGGGTGTATTTATGAAAGAAAATTGCTTAGTAATGTGTCCATTGAAAGTTCATATACATTTTGTGAATGAACAAAAAACATAGGTAAGTTTATTTTAAATTGATAAGTTTGTCCTGTACAGGAAATAGCCCAACATTTCTTTAATAAATATACCCCTAAGTGTTTGGCATACACTACCTACTTGCTGACTTTTCCGCTATATTTCATCCTTTTGTATGTAGTCACCAGATATTTCCCAAAGTCTTTCAAATGAAGAGAAAAGTGAATGTGAACTGCCTGATGACTCTGAAGAAGCTCCTTAAAATGTCTGAGCGTTTTTTTCATATTTTTATATCAGGTTAACACGGAGCAGAATTTAAAGAAAATTCAGAAACCCTGTTGGGCACCTTTTATGGAACACATAGAATAGCCAAAAAACCTTAAAGTGGAACACAAGGGAAAACTTTTTTTTTTTTTTAAATAGGCATAAATCAAATAAGTTGCCTGTTATGACAACTGTCCTATGCCCAGCTCGCTGCTTTTTACTGACCAAATCTTCATTTCATTCATCCCATTTACTTCACTCTTCAGCACTGCGACTGAGAATTTGACGCTAATACAATAAAGGCAGTGACACCCAGTAATTTACTCGCCCTCTCTTCTCCCCTTAATCATTCACACAAAGTCTTGTACTTTCACAGAATTCCAAATGCTCTGTGAATGGACAAGGGGCAATCCTATTGTTTACTTGCCTCTCCTCGTCCTTTCACTCAGTGTTTTGTTTCTGTGAAAAGAATGCAAAGCTTTTTGTGAATGGGTGAGATAGTGAACTTCAGGGTCCCTTTAATGCATGAGAGCCAGAACTCTCAGTAACAGCACTGTAAAAAGAGCTTTGTGTATGTGGTATCAGGGATGAATGAAACTTAAGATTTGTGCAATGAACAGCAGTGTGTCAAACATGGGAGAAGTTCCCATTAGAGGTAACCTATTTAATTCTGCCTTTTAAGTACCAGAAGATAATACATGTTAACAGTAATGTTTACATTGTTTTGTAATAAAGAAAAAATACTGCAAAATTTCAGGGAGATACTAAAGGGAATCTTTTATGAAGCCAGAACATCTGACTCAAAAAAGAAAAAAAACAAAAAAAAAACCTCCCTATAAAAGGTGCAGTGACATCTTGACTGCATAGGTTACATAGCAGGGTATCGGAATACCTTCAGCTTTCCTTTTCTGGAGCTAGCATGCAGCCTTTAGGTCAAGGACTGGCGACTTCCACTAAAAAGTTCTGTGACAGATGCTTATGGCACAATAATTATCAATCTCCTGTCTTTTATATAGTGAACCTTCTACATTACTGCGTGTAAATAAAAACATGCAGGCTTCTCACCATTCCCTGTGGGAAGACCTTATGATGGGCAAGAGATAAATATTGGCAAATGTCCTGTGGGTGGTAATCTTCGTCTAAAAGGACTGCATAGCCCCTCTAGCTGTCTCGCTCTGGAATTTGTTTACATGGTTTTGTGTCTGGATTAGTTACTATTACAAAAAATGGCTTTTTTTTTCCGGCTGGATTAGTTACTATACCTGTACTACTAAAATGAGACTGCATTCTGTTTAAAATGCAGCTTGAATGATTTATTAGTGTTTCTGTATTCTCTTGCAAAGTTTGATATTTATGTAATTAAAAATAACCTTGAAAATGACTATGTATTTCCTGTTTATATTTGGATTTTTCTTTTTGATATGGTATAGGAAGGTCAGAATGTTCCATTCCGAAGAGTAGTGGAAGAGGATGTTGACGTTGACCCTCGAGTTTCTTGTAATTCATTTGAAGCAAAGGTAAAGTACAGTGTGTGTAGCATTTCCAAGCAAGGTGCCTTGTGGCACCAAACCGTTTTGCACCTCACGTATAGCTTGAGCATTGTTATCTGTTATTTAATTTGCTGCATTTTTATATTTGAACATTTAGCCCAACAAGCTGATGGGTCTGTGAATGGTAGAGGCATTTATCATGGCACTAAACGCAAGTTTTTGTTAAAGGAAAAACAAAGCATCATTCACTACAAAGTTTGTATTTTGATTACTGGAAAACATGGCAAGCTGTATAACCTATATGGCTTGAGTGAACTATCGTGACTGGTGGCATATTGTGCTCTTAGGCTTTATTCACACTGGCATTCTTGCGTTTAGTTTTTCAATGTGCAGAAGTCATCTGGGCAGTATAAACTAATTTTATGCCTACCAGATCAGTTTATTTCCTGCCTCATAGACGTTCTTGTTTTGAAGCGGATTTAGACACATTTACATGTGTTTAGCTGCAGTTAGTGTCTGGTCAGACTGTAGTAGAGAGCAAAAGAAAAGAGTGCACCAACCTTGTGCATTACCTCAGAAAACTGTTCATGAATATATTGATAAATTATACTCACAAGAGTAGCTGAAAAAAAGGCATATAACATCCAAAACCAACACAGGGTTATAAGACACATGCGAGTTCCATCTGGAAGGTAAATAAACTCTTGGTCAATCTGATGCATTTCGAAGGAGGGTCCCTTCTTCCTCCGAGCTTAAAAGGTCTACACAAGGGGACCTAGATTGCTGGCAGGAATGATCTGTTTTCAGTATTCCAATAATACTTGGCAGCCTCACTGTTATCAATTTTCTAATTCACAGGAGGCATTCTGCCACTATGTCAGTGTTTCTGTCAGTTTTGCCTTTTGGATGTTATATGCCTTTTTTACTGCTACTCTTGTGAGTATAATTTATCAATAAATTCATGAACAGTCTACTGAGGTAATGCGCAAGGTTGGTGCGCTCTACTACAGTCTGTATTGAGTTCCCCAACTTCGTTTTAGAGCTGCATAACCTTTGACCAGTGTTGGATGAACATTATCATTGTATTCGATTGACCGTCCTCTGGTCTGAGTGCAGGAGGTGGTGGATGTGTGTCTAGTCAGTCAGCTCATAAAATTCTATTTTCTCTAAAAGCAGCTAAACTGACCACGCCTAAATGCAGGTAAACAGTGTGAATGGCAGCATTGAAAAAAATCATTACATGTGTTTATAGGCGCTTAGAAATGTTCTCAAAACACAGGTTTGACAATGCCAGTTTGAATGAGGCCCTATAGATGATGGATGCAGTTTACATTTTGTTCATTTTTGAATCTCCCTCTCCCCCCTCTACAGCATGCCCAATATTTTTATCTTCTTCCTGTAGCAAGAAACCATTCAAGCCTGATGCCCTTGGGCTTATGAAAATAAGCAGCACTTTTTTCTGCCAAAGCAGAACAAAGCCCTTAATGTTACAAAATGCATGCGCATATAGCATATTTGAGTTTAAATGCATTATACTGGCCAAAATATTTATTCTGGCCATTGGAATACATTTTCATATGTGTTTAGGTGCGTGCGTGCGTTTTTGCTCAAAAACTCCTCTCAGAATGCTCCTTTTGGCATGTTTTTTTGTTTTTTTTAATCAGTACATGGCCTCACAAGTGCTCTTTTGACTGAATGGGAACAAATTACTGCAGCCAAAATATTGTGGAAATTCTTCCCAAAATAATGGAAGCAGTTGTAGCTGCAGAGTAGGGGGCAACACTGTATTGATGCCCATGGTTTTTGGAATTGATTAAATATATGAACAAGCTCATTTTAAGTGCGATGGTGAGGTGTCCACTAACTTGGCTGTGTGGTGTATATGTAAGTACGTATCGAAAAAAACGAAACCTTTAGCTTCTAGCTTTGTTTCAGCCCTACAACCCTAAACCCTGACTAAATAAATTTTGATCTTGCAGTATACTTTTTACACCAATTATACATTTTTATTTATTTTTTATATTCCAGAAAGGATCAAAAGGAGACTGGGGCGAGAGAGCCAATAATGTTCTAAAATTCACTAAAGGAAAATCTTTCCGTCATGAAAAGACAAAGAAAAAGCGGGGCAGTTATTGTGGTGGTGCCATTTCTACATCTGTGAACTCCATAAAGTTTGACAGTGAATGAACTATTTTATTTTTATTTTATTTTTTTTTTTCAAACAATGAACTTCTTTCCGGATGGCCATACTTGAGGACTTTTTTTTTTTCTGCAGTTCTCCACTTATAAATGTCAGCATGGAAGTTTACCTGGCCAGGAGTTGTCAGTGACAAAATTGTCATTTTCTGTGCATCTGGAAGAAAAGCAGAACTTGCTTTTTATGTCATTCATGAAAAAATTTGCTTTAGGAAGATGCTTTGTTTTCCTTAGTTTTGCAGAAATTGAGAATAAATCGCCTCATGTTTTTTTACAACTTGATTTTTTTTTTTTTTTTCTAACATTTCATGTTGAGGTTTAAAATTGACAAAATGTAGACGATAACCATCATTAAAGTGGACTTGTCAAAATACAGCTTAAAGTGTTGCTAAACCCACAACAGTAAAATCAGTCTGTATATGAAGTAAAGCATGCTTGTTATACTCGCCATGGAACTTATAGGGTTAATCCTCTGTATTGTGTAAATAGGATGTTTGATCCTGACTTCTCTGATCCTCCCCTTCTTCCACATTCCCCATTTCATCTGCTGATAGAACACAGCCTCAGGAACACTCTGCACATGCTCAGTTTGTTGGGTACTGCTAGAGTTTTATTATTTTTCTTGGGGAGAGTGCATGTGATCAGCACAGGTCCAATCAGCACTGTCAGGACAGAGGTCAGGGGTTATGCAATCTCATAGGGCAGTGAGAGGAGAATGAAAAATCCTCCTACAAGATTTAACCAGTGCTTAGCTGGACACTGATAGAGCAGTCTTCTGACTTCTAACGAGAAAAGGTATTTA